>NC_083646.1:22351988-22666988 GCF_963576545.1 Limanda limanda
TGCTGGGCCATAGGAAACAGTCCCCTCCTGCATTGGTGTATATGATCATAATCATCCTCCTGTATTATTTGAAACTTGGCGGGATATGTAGAAAAAATAAATTGCGGTTGCTTCACTGTTGATCCAGTTACTCAGAGTCTATTGTTAGTGACATTAGAGTTGTTGTTTCATCTTAAACTATATATTGTGATGCACATAACAAGGCCACAAAGACACTTGCAGATAGTTCACTCAATGTGGGCCACCACAGACTGTGTACTTCTACTTTGAACCTCCAGGGAACTGCTTCCACCTTCTCTGCTTCCTTTTTCATTTAGATATCTCTAAATAGAAAAGCAAAAACCATGAACAAAGCATCGCCCAACGAGGTTCAACGGGTCTTTACTGTTTCTGCAGGACCGGTTGTGTTGTTGTTGTTGCTGTTGTGTTATGAGCTGGTGCTGTTGCTTTGGAATGAATCTGTGAGATAACCACCTGCCATTCATTTGAATTCACAACTCATATTTGAAATGCTTTCGGCACTTTTACTTTCACTGACCTTACATTACTGTACTTCAAGTGAAACTTCCCTCTGTGGCCCACACTTCAACTGACATTTCATGTGCTTTCATCACTTTAACTGAAACTGCCGTTATCTATTACATGTGGCATTGTGGCAGGATTTAATATGTACTCGTAAATGGGTAACAGCTTCTACTGAAGCAAATTTAGATAATTTAATTAAATGGATCACTCTCACATAAGAACCCATGATATCCAATTCAATGGGTCCTGATTCTATACTTCAAAGGAACATACAGGCAACAACTGGTTCAGAATTAAGGAAAGTTATTTGCAATTATCTACTGAGATAAATGCAATGACTGATAACTAATCAAAGATACACAGTCAGGGGGCTGAAATTAACAATAAGATAACTTGAATGATGGTAAAAGATAATAACGGCATGCTTAAGCGAGGCATTGTATGGTGATAACAGATGATGGAGTTTTGATGAAGGAAGATTGTAAAGATTGAAATTCCTGTAATGGTATCAACCCAGTCATTAATAACAGGATAGAAATAATTGGCTCTGTCTACTTCATTTAGTGCTGATATACCGTTGAGACTTCCTTGCCTGGAACCCAGACAGTAGTTGCCATAGGTTAGAACCCTCACATTTTATCTAGGTAGCTTACTACAAAGCTTTGCTAAGACTAGAAACTGACTGGACAAGACAAACCCAGTCAAACGTGTTTATCACCTTAGTGATAGGCCTTTCATGTTATCTCTTCAGAGGCAGTTAACGCTGAGTTATTGATCAGACGTGATTCCTTATTACGAAATCTGATTATTTTGAGATTTTGCTCCCATTTGCTTTGTGTCCAGTCTTCATCGGTCAGACTTTTATCGTCAATCTCTGACAGGAAAGAGCAACTTCTAGAATGTCAGTCAGTTTTTGGTCCTGTGTTCCCTCCCTATCAACCTAATGTTTGGTTGTAGGTGAACAAACAAGCTGGCTATCCCCACTATGAACTCTCCAATGGATCTTAGGCCAGGTATTTCTGCTTCACGTTATTTGACATTCTCCGACAATCTCTGTTCAACTTTGAAATGAAAGCTGTTTCATCTGCTTTAACTGCTTGTACATGAACTGACACTGAAATGAACTTGATGTGTTCAGTGGAAAATTCAGCTACTTTATATTTGATAGATTTACAAAAAATTTCGATGCCATCAATGATTACTAAGAGGAGGGACACTTCAACTTTGTTCTGTGTAAAAATGTCTTGATCCACAACTCTACTAGATGTAAGCCAAAAATTACAGTGTGTTTTCAAATGGTGTTTTCAGCACATCAGTAAGGACGTTAATATTCTGCACAGTTCTTCTACTTTTCATTCATTTTTCATACAAACCTCTGATTGGTATAGCCGCTGGAATTTAAATGGAAGTTTTGTCGTAAGAGATGCTTGACAGATCTCTTGTGCAGGATTGGACTTTAATCCCCCCCATCACACACATGAGAAAGATGCTGCTTAGACTGGAATGGATGGTCGAGGGAGTGGGGATAGGTTTTGGCTTATCAAGTAGATAAACACATTCCTGGATATTTCATGGTATATATCAACACACCTCAGCGTTCCGGGTTCACAACCTAGACGTGATCCACTTAACTTAGGCCCAGGTGTAGTATTGTATCTTCATCCAGAGCGACTGACTGCTGCTCTTAGCCATCTGTTAGTGGGTCTTCTCATCTCCTGGAGTAGCCTTGTTGCTGATGTGCCTCCAATCCTTCTGCAGCCAATGTCAACTGCTTGGAAATCCTTTACCCAGCTGTGTTGTTGCGTGTTAGTCGTCAGCTCCACATACCTCAGTTACTTGAACTGGTATGCCTCCTGAATTACGCCCTTCCATAGGGCTTTGCTGTAAAGCCCTTTGTTACTTTTATTGAAGGGTGCTATACAAATAGTTATTTAAGTTATTAGTTCTTCAACCTTGGAGATATACATATACTAGAGTGAGGCTGACCATAGAGGTCTGGTTCTAGGTTGGCTGTGGCCATTTTAGCCAAAGCAAAGACTGAGCTTAAGTTTGCTGCCATCTCCCAGTCATGCACACTGCCTAGGTTCCCAGTGTCCAGTCTTAATGTTGCAAATCTGGCAAGACCCTCATCTTCCTGGACTAATGCTGCTACTGGCCAGAACATAATAAGCAGCCCTGATGGTGAAGCTCACACATGTCTTCATCATATCACTATTAAAACTATTAAATTATTATTTTAGTTGTTTTCAGTAGAAATTATACACATGAATAAATAAATAATAAGATGACAAAGCCACAATTAATTCTGCATTTGTTGTGATTTAAAAGGCTGAATAAAGATGTTGCCGAGCTACAGACCTGATGGCTTTAGTGATTTCAAGGCAAAATAAATCCGAAATACTCAAGACTACTCGCGCCTAATGCAAACAGTTATTACCAGCCAGTAGCTTGTATTCACCCAATCTCAAGTGAATGTAGCGTGAAGTAAAT
Organism: Limanda limanda; assembly: GCF_963576545.1. NCBI lineage: Eukaryota > Metazoa > Chordata > Actinopteri > Pleuronectiformes > Pleuronectidae > Limanda > Limanda limanda. Next base: position 22,355,004 of record NC_083646.1, read on the forward strand.
GGCACGTTTGTGATCACATACAAACAAAGAGCATGAAAAAAAGCGACAGAACACTTTACAAGTCTTAGCACTGATAAAGCCTTGAACACTGGTCTACATGCACCGCTGCATCTCCGCCGATGGTCAATTAAGAGCGGATGTCATCTTCTTCTCGTGCCTCGCCTTGTCTTCTCACTTTACATTGAAAATAAATTCAATCTATAATCCATTATCTGGCGGCAGATTACTCTCCCTGCTGCGAGTTTCTCCAGTTGCTGCAATGTTTTATCACCTCATCTATGTTCAGTGGACCACAATGAACTCTGATTGTTGATTGCTGCACAAGATTGCTTATAATTACCATCATGTTGTAGCAATTTAGTGAGGGAAAACTGAAGCCTTAAAAACTACAAAAATAACGGAATTAATTATTGATTTGACAGGAGGGTGTGGGCTCCATGCTGATGTCATTGTTGAGGCTTTAAAGTCCATCCGTCTTTAGAACTAAGAATTGATCTCCTTGTGAGTGACTACATCCCTCTCAGTTGTGAAAGAAAAAATCAATTTAACACAGTTCTCGTGTGGCTAAATTGAGGATAATATGGAGTGCTTGCTATTGTGTTTGTGAAAGGGACAAAGGGAGAGGTAGGGGAAGAAAAAGAGATAAAAGAAAGCTTGTAAATTAATGGGTAGACGTATGAATGGACCCATCCACACAGAGACACATACAAATTGTTGCCCTTTTGACAAATAAGATAATGACAAAGAATAACGTAATCACTATGGTAAAGCTCTGAATGATCACTGCACTCAGAATACTGGCTGGGCTAATACTAACAGATTGCAGGGAAACTGTCTTTCTCTTCAGTCACTCTTGTCCAAGTCCCTCTGAACTCGATCTTTATGCCACTTTGAAGGATGTGTAGTATATGTCTGAAGGGGGATGTCAGTGACACTCCTCTGGCTCGGCCCACATGAGCCACAGCTGGACTGAGCTTTTTGAAGAGGAGAAAGGAAACCTGAGTTCAAACAATAAGTCGATACATCCATTAGATCAACATATTATCAGTATAGCCTAGAGGAAAGAAAAATATTCATCCCAAATACGGTGACAGATTTAAATAAAATAAAAGATCATTAATCAACAGGGATAATATCTCTTGGGAGTGTGAATGTGTGATGTGATGGAATTGAGATGTTTGGATGAGTGATAGTTTGGCCTGGCCTCTTACCAGAGGGTCAGTGGTTTCAATCCCAGTCTTCCCCATTCCAAAAGCCGAAGTGTGCTTGGGCAAGATACTGAACCCCAAATTGACTTCTCATAGAAAAAGTGCTGCACATAGATACTGTAGGAATGGATGAATTTGCATGGGAATGGATGAATGGCCACTACTGTACTGTGAAGTGCTATATAACTAACTATAAACCATTTGCAATTAGTAATGGACAGGAGGCTGAGAGTCTTTGGGACTATAACAGTGAATTCATCTAATAAACATGACACAATCAAGCTGAGAGGATTTTTTGGAACACAAATAGTATCAACCATCATTATAATACTAATGTGGTAAAACTGTTGTAAAAATAAAACCTATCGTCATATTTTTTTTCTTTACTTTTATAAGTTTGAAATTAGTATGACAGTGTTTGTTGTCGCTGCTTATTGATAACAGAAATTGTGTCAGAGTACTGACAACTATAATTGTGTAACAAGTTTTTTTATTAAATGAGAAAATAGGTTTATGGTCTATAATCTACAAAATGGCATAAGGTTTGTTTAGGTTTGGTGCCAAAATACCTTGTTCAGTGGTTCAATAGAGTAAATAGCACTTGGCCCCTCCAAACCTTCCAAAGGAACTCAGACCCCTCTGAAGCAAATCATACTTTAAGTTGCTCTAAGTTTGTGTCGCGGTTCGCTTAACTTTTGCATCGTGAGCACAAAGCGCTCCAGGTTTGTTCCGCATTTTTTTTTTGTAATGAAGTGAGCCCAAACAGTGATGCATCGATGCAGTGACCGAACAAAATCAATTCAAGTTTTCCACTACATTGATTTTGTAGCAGTGTCCCACCGCTGCATTATTATTACTTGCACTAATATAGCATCAGGACAGACGCACATTATACATCAGGTTGGTTCGGAGTCGGCTTCCTGCTCACCCCCCCCCCCCCCCCCCCCCATTGACCTCTGCTCACTTTACACTTAAACACTTAACACCTTCACTAATCAGTAGTTATTATGACATGTACAGTATTTGAAGTTTACTTTGTGTTTGTTTGATTCACGCTTGAGTTCAAGAGACACGTATCTCACTGCAAAAAAAACGTCCATGGTTTTGTACGCACACAGTTAAACCTGCCACACACAATACAAGACGCGCACAGCAAGGACATCAGGGTTAAAGTGAGCGGAACAATCTGGATTTATGATCCGACATCATTGATTAATAATTAAAGAAATGTGATTGTCTGTGTGAAGAGTATCAGAGACGAGCAGACACACACACGAGTGATAAAAGAGAAAAAGAGCAGAGGAGCAGAATCACTTGTTCAACAGCGCTGAGTCAATAACTAATTCACTATTGATGAGTGGAGGGCACTTTCTAGTTCAGAGAATTTTCAGATTTAGTTCAGATGTAACTGATGGTTGTATAAATTGATGAAAAAGCAGCCATGTGCAATAGCATAGAAGATTGGGGATGTGATGCAATGATAATTGAATCATGAACAAGTGAATGGTATTCGTACCGTGAGGCTAGTGAAGATTCACACCTATTAGGAATGTTATAATCCTTATGTCTAAACAGGCCTTTTCTATCCCTGTGGGCTAATTTAACTAAATACTACATGAATGTGGATAAGACGTGGCAGCAGCCATCTTGTTCCAAGTGGAAACTACCCATAATCCAAAGCAGTCCTCCTTCAAATTAACTGTCAGTGTGAACACAAAATAAGAGAGTTCATTTGATGTTGGTCCACTTCAAGAGGACTGAGTTTGGTTCATTTAAAGATAACTATATGTGACAACACCCTATGGTCAAATGATCTGTATTGCCTTGGTAACAGTAATGGTAGCTCAGGTAATTACATGTTCTAATTGGTCATGGCACACCCAAAAAAACATTTAGGCCTACTTAGGGTATGCAAAACAAACCGTGGTCATATTACTTATCATTTCGTCCTATATGGTCCTAGTTCCTGTGTCTTTGGAATGGCTCCTCTCTCACACTCTTCCTGTTCCCTCTTGCTTGGTGTTTCTTACGTTTAGCTACTCCTCTGCCTCCCTTAGCAATAATGGGATGTTTAATAACTACTTAATTTGCTATGATGCAAGTGAGTACATTTGAAGCATGACTTTGCACTGTTGGAATACCAATAGTTGTTGATCCTATTATTAGCTATTCCCCATCAGTGCAGGCCAAACCAGTGGGTGCCTTTTCTTGGTTGTGAGACTTGTGACAATGATTTTCTTTTAAACACTGACTGTCGCAGTGATGTCCAGCAAATAAAGTGGCCGTATTAAACAATTGGTAGACCCTGTGGGAAAATATTCATTAATTCACCCTACATTTTAAATAAAACTTTATCAAAATCAAGAAAGTTAGTTCATAGATTTATTAAAGTTAAGACAAGGGACCAGAGTTGCCTGCTTCTCTCTATGCGTATCTGCAGTGACCCAACCAAAACTCCATACAGGAGCTGCCCCTGACCACCTAACTTAATTAAATCAAAAGTAAACAAAGGAGATGTACATTAAAACCTAATTAAGTTAAAGACATAACAGAACACAGGACAATTAAATGTGGAATATTAAATCCATTTCATGTCTTTAGAAGTCAATGATTGAATAATTGATCCTCAAACTGATAATTTTGTATGACTGGTTGCAGAATGTGTATGTTAGTATTAAAACGTAATCCCATTTATACCATTCAGGGCTTTATTGCGCTGAATAAATCAGTAAAAATTAGCATGGGGATTTGGGTGCAGCACAGTATGACCCTGACTTCAGACACTTGAGTTTGAAAGATATACAGATTACAGATCAGTGTAGAAAACATTTGGCTGCGATTTGTTCATCTAATTTTATTTCTGAGAGTCTTTGATTAAAATGTCAAATTTTATCAGTGACATGTCACATCACCTGTTTGTTTGAGAGAAACCTTACACCCTGTAACATCACTGTACTACCATGAGGGACCTGAATGTTTACTCAGTTTCAACAGAGTGAGGTGTCTTTAGAAATAAGACTACGTTTTAAAGCCTTGCCCTTCGTCTTCTAAGATCCAAGATGGTAAATGCAAACATTTCTACTAGTATATTGTCCACCGGCTCTTTACTCAGAACTTTTGTAATTCTCAGTCTTAGAGCTTAATACAGATAAAGTAATTATGCTTGGTGAGTTCAACTCTTAAGTTGTTATTGACACCCACAGCCTTAGCAGTGTCTTTGATTCACCAAATAATAAATTGGCTTCTCTCAACATGGAAATGAATCCACTCACTGCAACCTTTCTCTGACATATGACATCCAAACTAAATTTTATTCCATCCAACATTGTGTGATTTTTCAGTTACCTTTGTTACCAAATTCAATTTTGTTACAAAAAAAAGATTTTAAGGTTTCAGTTATTAAACCTCTGCTTCAAAAGCCTACTCTTGACCCAGATGCTTAAGCCAACTGTAGACCAATATCCAACCTCCTTTTTATTTCTAAAATCCTTGAAAAGGCAGTTGGAAATGAGTTATGTGATTATTGACACAGAAAAAGATGTGTATGAATATTTTCAGTCAGGATTTAGAGAACATCATTGCACAGAAACAGCAGTGGTGAAAGATGGCAGGGGTTGTATGGCTCCATCCCCAGCTGCTCCAGAGTGTGTTGAAGTACCCTTCAGTGAGTCACTGAACCCCTAACTGCTCCTGATGCTCTGTTATCAGTGTGTTACTATGTGACTGAAATACACATTGTGGAAGACTTGTAGTGTAAGACACTATATGAATGCAGTCTATTTGCCATATTCTAATGGCCACAGATGACTGGCCTGTCTCTTGTCTTCACTGTTAATCATAGGCTTGTTGTTTTGATTAAGGGAACAGTCGGCAGGTTTCAGTCATCCTCATCTGATAGATTCCAGTTTTTTCCTGTTAGCCACTTCCATGCACACAAAGGTTAGTCATGGAGTTACACAGGGATCTGTGCTGGGACCAATACGTTTCATCTCGTGTACGATTTAGGCAATATTATCAGGAAGCATCCAGTGCGTCACTGATGACACTCAGCGGTGGCCTATTTATCTACAAACCCAGATTAGTTAACTGTTTAACTGAATTAATCAGATATTCAAACTTTATTTATGTCTTGGATAACCTGTTTTTACCTCTTGTACTAGTCCCCAAAAAACGAACTAACAAAAAAATTATGATCTGTTCCCTTTGTCAATTTTGATTACCTTCACCTCCATTTCTAATGTAAGGAACTTTAGAGTTATATTTATTTGTCCATTGACTCACACATAAAACAAGTCTCTGGCAGAGACGTATCTCGTCAGTGCTATATACCGAAATTTTAAATATCCTGTTTCAAAAGGATGCTGTCATGCATTTCTTATCATTAGACTGGACTACTGCAATTTCTTAGTGTCCCCCAATAACTCAGTGAAGAGCTGTTCCGAAATGTTCCAAGAGCTTCAGTAGAGGAGAAGATGTTAAAATGCATCTATAAGGACCTGGACAATGCAGAGACACGGTATCAGAAAGAGACTAGGACTAGATGTTTAGCATGCTATAGGAAGAAAAGAAGTAACAAAAATAGAACCTAAACTAGAGTTAACATTTGCACCAGTGAAGAGTGCTCTTGGTGAGTAAAACAATCAAGATAAAAAATTGAAAAAACAATTGCATTAGACAAGACAATTAGTGTTGCCTCATACATCCTTAATCAGAGACTAAGGAAAAAACGAATTGCCAGGGACCATCAAAAAGTGATTCATGGAAAGTGAAGCAAAACAGAAATGCGGTTTAAATAACTAAGTTTGGGGACAAACCTCACAGGAATGATTGCATAGCAGGAAAGAGAAGATTGACAAACTATGTATCAATTTATGTGAATGGGAGTAACAGCAGTTTCCTTCATTTGAATTTCTGACAAGGAATAGAATGGAATGATCATCTCTTGTGGATAAATGGTAAATGTGCTGTTGAGTGGTAAATCCTCTGTTGATTCTGAGTGACTGTTCCTTAACACCAAAGAAACCATAGAAATTGGTTGCAGAACTTGGAAGCAAATGTCTGCCAACTTGAAGCACAACAGTGAATCTGTGACAGCTGTAGTACAAAGCCAGGTTACGCCACACTGCTGGTGGCCCACTCCATTTGAGTCTGGCGAACACTTATACATACACAAACAAAGTTGTGATGTGAAAGGCACTTTAAAGCTTCCCCTGTTGAATTTGGCCTGATTGTACTCAGCACTCTTTGTTCTGAGCTTGGTTCACCTTTCTTGCTGAAGGTTCATGCTCAGTAGCAGCAATAAAGATGCCTTTGTGAATCAGAAAATCTTTAATCTGTCTTTTATGTATCTAAGGTTGGGATCATTTTACCTATCAAGGGCCATCTACATTTCTTTTTTGGGCCATACTAAATCATTGGGCCATGCTGTACGTCACACTTGTCTTTCTAACGCAGTGACTGCTCCTCTTTCGCAAAAAGTCTGATGTCAGATAGTGGTGATAATATTGATGCTCCCCACAACTGGTTAAGCTAAACCAATGTGCTCAAACAAATCCTGACTCCTGGTACGTTATGCATTGCATTGTAGACCTTTTTTATAGCTTTAAGTCTGGTGAAGGCAAACAAATGCTGCATAACATTGTTGTTGTCAGTATGTGTTTTTGAAAAAGCTTTTTGTTGGGCACTTTGGGCCTTTTTAATCATTGTAAACCTAACAAATGCTTGACTCCATTCTGAATTACCTTTAATTTCTTAACAGTAAACTGTGATGCTTGTCAGCTCTGTGCTCCATTCACCTGGCTACCTCACTGCACTTTGACCAGTACTTGACAGGCTTATAGCCATAAGAGATAAGATAGTTTTTTTTTAATGGCACTAAAACACTTATTTTAATGATAATTTTTGGAATAAAGTTCCAGTTGATTTCCAGTTGATAAAGTTGATTTATATGACTATCCTGCAAATTTCCCCATTGTGGGACTAATAAACGGTATCTTATCTTAACTTTAAAAAGTACCCCATGGGTTATCTAGCTACATTTTACTGCTAGATGAGCTCTAGTGGCTGAAGATGACAGCAAAATAATCACAATTGCATATTTTGTATTGTAACCATGATGCTGAGGGTCAAGGTGTGATTTGACTTTTCTATGCCAAAGGGATAACAATTGTTTCTAAAGCCTTTGAATATAGCCCTACGACCACTACAATTCTGTTTGCCAGGTAATACGCTCAAGTGCCTTCTAGCGTGAACCATCACAATTGCGCAACTGCTCTTTGCCTGGTGGGTCTCCTGAAGTTGGCAGAAACAGGAGTGGGGGAGAGATTGGAATGTCCAACATGTCAAAGGTAGATAACGACTGTCTGGTGAGCTATTCTAAACAAAAGGCCAAACTAACCTTACAAATGGTCCAAATCCACTTTCGCTGGCCAGTGTTTTCGTCCCATTATTGACAATGGTTGTCCCAGGGCTCCCACCCAGGATGCCAGTATAGTCTGTGTTTATTTGCTGCTCCTCTTAAATATCATAATCAGGGTGACTGCATAAGACTCTGAGTTTTATGTAAATTGCATATAAGCCGATTACAAGTGAGGCCGTTTTGCTGTAAACACTATTTATTTTATGGACCTCCAATTTCCCTAACCAGACGCGATAAAGGGAGAGTCATATTATTGCCATTATCGTGCATTGCATTATTGTTGTATTATTAGGCTATTTCTCATATCACACAAGCTAAGCTTTTCTCCCGAAGACAAGGTAAGGTTGCGTTGTCCATGAAAGGAGGTAAAGATGAGATTGATTGTTGGTTTGTGTGACAGTATTTTTTTTAGCTGAAATGCTAAAATACAGGGGATTTTTTTTCCCCTGCAGAAAAAAAATAGATTTTTGAATGGTGTCCAGTTGTGGGAAGTCGTTGGTAGCATCAGAAATACTGAACATTGAAAAATTAACAAGCCATGCATGCTATTCTCTTCTCAAACTCTCTCTTTCTCTTGACCTACACTGCTAATCTTTATATGCATGTGAAGGATATCTTCAACAAAGAAGAGAGGGAAAGCAATGGGCAATGTCAAATAACCAATGTAAAAAAGAGACACTTCACCAGAAGACCATGCTATTCTTCCAAACTAGAATGCCTGTATACACCTTATCTGCCCGAATCGTTTTGAAATGGTTGTTATGGAGATTTAAATGAAAACTTCTCTGAACAAATCAACAAAGATAAACTCTAGAAGATTTCTTTAGTTCCTTGATATTGTTTTGCATATTTATTCAACTGAATTGGACATTGGTATTTTTTTACAATGATCAGATTAGTGAAACCCTCATCATTCAGACCAATTACCTCTTTGTGTTGCAAAGTTGATGTAAAGAGAGGATCATGCCATTAGGTTAGAAATAGAACTGAAGAAGAAAACTAATAAAAAGGCCTTTGTATGATTGGTAAAGTCCAGCTTGAATTAATTAATTAATCATTTAAAACATGTTTAAATAAATATGTAAATCTTTGAATCTAAGGGATTTTTTGATTTAATCAAAAATTGGGTTTATCAGTAGTTTTTTTATATAATTCTTAAAGTGTTTTTTTTGATGGATGAAAATAGTTTTCATCTTATGTTCCCCCTGTGCGTCCCCACAGTAGGTAATGTATGAGAGTGTACAAAGGAACAGTATGAATTCTGAAAAACTTTGATGAATCAGTAGAATATTCAGGAGAGTCCTATACCGACTCCCTATTTAAGTCTGTGTTATCAAAAAATGAATATGAGGCCAAGTGACCAACATAGATTTGGCACCTAAGTTTAGATTCAGTTGGCGCACTGCAGAATATGTCCTGATCTTGGGACCATTGACTATTGGACATTGGTTGCTCTTCCTTACACTTTGTTATTTTCCATTTTTCAGTACTTTAAGAGGAAACTGGAGAATCTTTGATGAACTCAGGTTTGCAGCTCAGCTTTCTGCCACTAAGAGGTTCTGCTAGCTTTGTCGGACTGCGTTCTACACTGTACATCATCTGGTTGGCTGCCAAGTGTGAAACGGTCAGGATGAGAGTCACCACCTGAAACCAGTATTCTCTGTCAGACAAGACGAATTACTCCATGCAGGGTGGAAGGGGACTAGTGCCCTTGTGGAGGGATTTTAAGGATCTCTGGGTTTTCCTCGTAATTAAAAAAATGGAGATTGATGCAGCAACTGCATGTTATGTTGAAAACCTTTGACTTGTTGGGACATCGAGAGGAGCAGGAGCACCTGCACCTATGGTCATGAGCTTTGCATACTTCACTGGCTGAGTATATTTGTCCTATACTGAATCTTTAATATCTTAACTTGAGGTGATCGCAGTAAAACCTGAACAGATTTCGAGCCAGTAGCACATATATTGAAGAAAGACATTGTAAGGTTAAAATACAAAGGTAATGCAAATTCCCACAAAATCTGAAAAAGAGTATGTGAATTTCCCTCAACTAATTTTGGGTTTAAAGTCCACCAGTCAAATTTCAGAAAAAAACAAATATAGCATTTAGGTATTGTTGTGGATATCATGATTTACAAAGTCTGTTTTCATACATATTATTATATAATCACAATTTGCCTTTCCACCTCAAGTGTAAAATATTTCCAATGAAATCTTGTCGTTCCAGGTTTTCTTTCTTTCTTTTATACCCACTTAGGCTTATTTTTTTTTACCAATTGAAAATGTCTGCAAATACAATAATTGTGTTTTGTGGAGTTAGTGGTAACAAGAGTTAGCGACAAAGTTTGTATCATTGCATTACAGAGGATTTTAAACACTGACATTGAGGAAAGTCTCAATGAAATGTAATAGTTACCCTCCACATTATTGTTAAAGATAGTGGCTATAACAGACATGCCATTCAACTAGCTTTAATATGGACTTTAGTGTAGACATTACTCTTATCAAAACTTCCCTTTATTACAGTGATTATATCAACTTTATCATAGCTATATACGGCTCCAGTCGTAGTCGACAATGACAGCAAATAAATCAATGCAATGGAGATGCTGTCTTTCTCCCTCACAGCATCCAGCACCTTTTGGCCCTGAAGAACTGGTGCTAAGGACAACGCTCTTACAGATCAAGTCACTGACTATGAGAGCATCCCTTCTATCCTCCTCTTCCTCTGCGACTCTCTGTCCCACCTCCCAGCCTACCCTGCAATCTGGAAAATTCTGGTTTAAAAATACTGCAACACTTCCTTTGTTGTACTAAGCCCTTTTTGTCCCCCCTCTACCTTATTTATTTCCCTGTTCTCCCCAAATAACAGCAGTGCTGGGATGATCGAGCAGGAGAAATAGAGAAAGAAGGGAGTATGGATGAGAGAGGACGGGAGGGAATTCAGTATATGGCGAGAGGGAACGACTCGGCACTGTCAAAGCGAGCACAGAGAAGGAGAGGATGGCAGAGAAAGTTTATAAGGCGTAGTTTAGGAGGAAATGCGTGAGAGAAGCTGGGGAATCTGTGGTGGCCAGCTGCAAGAGGGGAGATAGCGGAGAAAGGCTTTTAATTCTCAATCCCCACAGAGCCTTTGAAAATTACCAATCTTCTTATCACAGACGCAGGGCTGCTTATGCAAATTGTTGTGGAGTGGAACGTTTAAACGGAAAATTACTCGACAGCATTTTTTCTCCCACTTCCTCTCTCCCTCTCTCTTCCATACAGAAAGCCTGTTTTGAGTCTCAGATAAGAAGATGAATTGCTCTCTCCGTGCTTTGAAGCGCGTCAGGATTTAAAGACTCCAGCCTCGGCTCTGGTCTAACGCCGCTGCTCTCGCTGCCTTTGTAGCAGAAAACAGGCTGAAAAAAATGAGAGAAAAAGCATTTCAGAACAACATAGATTCTGTGCTCCAACACATCGTCACCGCCTGAGGAGACAAGGAAATATATAAATATTCCCTCACCCCGGCTCTTCACTCTATTTACTTTAATAATTCTGCTTTACACAGTCCACAATTTTTCCTCTTTCTGAAAAAAACACGGGAAGTAATTGACATAACTGAAGCTCATGTGCTGTGAGGAGGAACGTTTGAAGCATTTATCAAAATTATACCACAGGCAGTATTAGAAATAAAACAGAACATAGATATGAAAAACATTTGAGACTTATAATCACTGAGAATAAAATCAATTGATTCAGTGGAAATAATTTTGAAATTGTGAGGTTTCACACATTATTATTATTTCTGATCAAGCTTTTTTTGATGTATGTGTCCATCCTCTGTAAAGACTAACAGTCGGAGTTTCCTACATCTTCCCTCACACCTTCCCAACACATTTCAATGCTCTGACAACTAATGAAAGCCACTCCAAAAGGTTTTAATGCGTCGCTATGGGATCAAAGTTTCAAACAGTATTTACCGTGTAAGTTAAAACATGCAATAATTACAGGTACAAGTAAATAATATGTCCATGTTCAATATATAACTTATAAAGTTCAAGTTTAGATGTCAATGGAATAAAATGTATAATATACAACATGGTTTAAAAAATAAAATAAAAAGTTCAAGTTCAACATGCAACCACAGAAACATGAAAATTCAACAAAAATATTTGCAATTTATTATTGTAAAGGTCTTAAGATTTCCTATATGATTGATTATCTATGACATCAATAAAGTATAATGTCTGTGAATGCCAGAGAGAGAAAACTGTCAAAATGGCCAAATGACCAGTCGTCCTGCTGTACCCTGTACTGAGAGCCATCTTATACCACAGGCTCATCTATGGTGAACCTGGAAATAACTGGCAGTTTTCTAGTAGGGTGCAGTCTGCAGTTCCTTATTGACTGGGAGGAGTTGATCTAAAATCAAGGCCCATGTCCACTCCCGACCGTACTTCCCCAACTTGGTTCTTGACTTAACACTGTTGATATTAAGGATTTCCCTCCACTGTTGGCTGCTGACCCTTACTCCTACCAAGCTGTATCCCTTCTGCATCACTTCCAGTCCCCAACTCCGGCAATCCCGACAGGCCTTTCCAATAATGGCTTTGGTGCTTTTAGACAGACAATGTGCACAATTTTAACTGCTGACACCAAAACCACACCCCCTCGTGTAGCGATCATAGTTCTATCATCAAAAGGCTGTCTAACACTAACTTTTTTTTTCCCACCAGCCCAGCCTGACAACATGGTTTACAGAAGATGTAATTGGCCGGGAGTGAATGCTAAGAATTTAATTAATGTTAAACGGTCTCCTCTGAATACGCCCATTAGTGTACACTTGCCTCCTATTATATAACTGCTCAGTTAAATGTAAGATCACTTAAAAGCGAGCTATTCATTGGCAATGACGTCATTATCTTGAATAGGATGAGATCCTCTTGTTCACTCAATTCTGAAATGTGATGATTCTAAACCAATGAATGAAGCAGCCCAAGGTATTTTCTCTTACTAATACAGTTTTGGGCTGTCTGGCTTTGGCAGTGGAGTAACATGTGTCATATATGTATTATTATTTGTATATAGCACAGCTTGACCTGCTTGTCATGTATTTGCTTTAAGGTAAAGGACCAAAGCAGGTTGTTTACACCAAAAATCATGATTTTCAAGTAGATCAATATAAAAATGAACTTTGCAATATCCAACTGTTTTTCAGTTTTTCATCGCATTGGATTTGGATTTGGATTCTCACATCTGTCCATCCATTGCATCCCTACTCCAAGTTCTGCCTTCTTGTGTGAAAGTGCCATCACACAGACAAGATTCATATGCAGCAGAGCCACCATGTTATGTTCATGACTGCAGAGCACTTCAGTTGAAGCTTTAAATTTAGATTATTTTGCTTGGTTTTCTGTTGTTGAAATTGTGATTGCATGTACTTTTGTGTTTTATTGAATTATTTCAAAACAACTAGTGGGGAATAACAGGGCTGCTGTGGCTATGTGGCCATTAAATTGTAGCTTGACATTTACAGGGCTGCCAATGTATTAGGCCAGTGACTTTCAGTTATGTAAAAGTGGGGATTTAAAGTGTAATAGTTTAGCTGTCTGAGGACCGAATGATACTTAAATCACTGCTGTTTCACAGAAACCACCAACAGAGATTAGAAGACCCAACACATACGATTTAATATTAAATGGAAACCAAGTATACAAAAAATGAAAGCACCATCAATTTTCTTGTCTTTTCAGATACAAGTTTCCACTTGAAGGACCAGAAGATAGTGTAAAATGTCCAATGAGGAATTATGTAATGTCCCCCCTCACATACTGAATCGTTTCTCTCCACAGAGGCAGCTGAGGAAGAGGAAGTGCTACCTCCTGGTGGCCGGAGCGATTATCCTCACTTTCCTTGTCATCATCATAGCTGTTTCAGCAAGAAAATAAGACTGGCCACTTTGGTAAGATCCGTCAGCTACAAAACAACACTGTAACCATACCAGTAGTATTAGGGTTCTCAAATATGGAAGTTTGGTGATGCACACAGCTGACACTGGTTGAGATATCAACTAGTTGGTGTTATCATCAGGTCACCTTATAGAAGGTTTTCTGTTTTGCCCTTAATCTTAGATCCACGTTCTACTCAACAAGCATGTACATGTTAACATACTCTGTGTGGACATCAAGGTGCAATTTTACTTTGAGGAGTAAAAATCTCCCTGTTAACAAGAAGGAACCTCATACAGAACAAGATTCAGGGTGAGCAACGATAGCAGAACCTATTATTATTATTGTTATAATCGTCAGTTATAGACATATTGATCTGTATCCTGCAGCTCTGGAGTCAGAGATACCTGCAGAATGAGGACAGGGAGAGGGAGGACAGAGAGGAAATAACAAACTGAAGTACTTCAGAGAGAAAAATATTAAGTCAGCGACATGCAGTAGTTTGGCGTACATGCGTGGATAATGTGAGAGTTAGAGGGAGATATTTTTAGACTTGAGAGCTTCAACTTGCATAAATTTCTGGTGTCTGCTGAACTCTGAAGGTCCGAAATGTATCTCTGGATACTCCACACGTGGTCATGTCCACCCCTGTGACACTGAGAGAGCAGAGTTACCTCCATTGTTCAAAGAATCCCACCATCAATCTGTCTCAAATAATTAAAACTTCCTTTTCTACTAAAAATGCTTCAAAAGCAATCGAAAAACAATCTTAGAGTCAGCTTCACTTAGCATTACACATTAAAATGCACATTGACACTTTAAGTGGTTAAGTTGAGACTTCATACACTTACATAGTGATTTGCACTTTTTAAAGATTTTAAAATGTGAAAAATATATATAAATTCGGACTAACTTACAACAAAGGATATCAATTTCCCTGCAGTATGGGCCCAAGTATATCATCATTCATCGTGAGTGCACAGTGTGACGCTCCGATGTTCCCCGTGATTTCTGTCTATTAAATCATTTTCAGAACAATTAAAGTATCCCCCTGAGCACCCCTCCGTCTTCCAGTCAGGCTCATTGGTTCATTAAAACTGTCGCTGTGAGTCTCTTGTACAAACATCACGTCAGCGCCTTTAACCTTCATCAACTACAGCAGAAAGCATTTTACATCATCTCTAACCCTGTTTGTATTCAGCATACGGAAAAGAAGAGTGATTAAAAACAAACAAAACGCAGACACAGACCTATATTCAGGATGTAACAACTAATGAGTAACATCTTCCTTATTTAGCTTTTGGCTAAATCTCTGAACACTTTTCTCAACCCCCTCTCCTTTTACTGCTCATGTGCAGTGGGGCAGAGTTGCAGACCAGTTCTATGTCAGAGAAGCAATCCTCTGCTGTCACTGCCATAGTATATTTTTATTTTTCTAAAAAGTAGTTTTCCTACTCGTAAGCTCTTTTAATCCAACGGCTACCAGGCTACTATCCACTTTGGATTCAGAAAATACCTTGTCACTTTCAGCAACAGTCATCCTCCATATTGGTTGTTCAGGCTTGCTAACCCTTTCTCCACCTTTTTCCGATTCTTGTTGACATTCAGCACACTGACCAGCTAATTTGAATACATAATCTACCCAAAACCTTAAAACTTCACTTTTAGCCCACAAACACAGTGACACCTACAATGCACACCATATACACAATTAACAGCAATGGTGAGAAACCTCCAGTACTATTTGAGTCTATTTGAAATTAGTTACCGTCCTCTACACAGCTGCACGTTTTTAACAAATCACACTGAAGCAGGACCAGACACATTTTAGCCTGATGGCCAAAAAAAAGCTATTCTAATTCTTGACAAAACCTTTTTCCCTCTCTATAATTTCTCTTACTTGACATTCAATTCAAGATGTGTCTGCTTGCATAAAATATTGATCATTCCCTTACTTTTCTCCGATGGAGGAATAGGAATCCAGTGGAACAAAGCCTGCTATTCATAAAACAGCAGGTTGAATTGATGCTGGTGACAAGCCCAGCAGTTGGCGGTAGACAACAGACCATTATTGACTGTTGTGCTGTTTGCACTTGTTCAAAAGAAAGCTTTGTTTGTCTGATGACTAATGACCATAAATTTGTCGGCAAATATGTTTTGTCGAAATTGTGTGTGCGCGTGCGTGTGTGTGTGTGTTAGTACAAAAAAATTAACAATAAATGCATGAAAGGATTTTCAATAAACTTAGTGGGAATGTTTTAACATGGAAGTTAGAATATTAATATTATAATGTGTGTTGTTTTTATCATTTTAATGATAACATAACTCTCCCTATAACATTAATGAACACATTCATACACACATCTGTAGTTGTTAAAAACTAGCTAATTTCCTCCTTTTAATGTATTATATTTATTACAGTGTTTCCGCAACCGTTGGGAGCCTTGTAGTCAAAACTGCTTGTCAACGTGCAGTCAATTTTGTTTTTGAACGGGACTCCCCGTAAACAGCAGTGAAACTAAGTGGACATATTGAGACCCATCGTCTGTTGCTGTTCACTACAGACCTAGTCCGATGGCTTTAGGCCATCCGGGGATTTAGTGAGTTGGTTTAATTTACCGCTAATCAAACTTTGAAGGATGACCCACGATCCTCCACATCATTATCTGTGTGTTTAGTGAAGTCAACATTATCATATTCTGTTCCAATGTAAATTTGTATTTGCTCAACAGATACAGAATACAAAATAAATAGACCAGAAAATGTGGCCAAATGTTTGTCAGTCAGTACTTAGTAACACCTCCTCTGGCAGAATAGTTGACAGATATTCTAAGCCTGCTTGACATGCACCATACATTTGAGAAGTATATAATTATTGAATGAATATATCAACTCTATAAAGCTTTTACACTACTTGCCATCAATATATATTTCTCTGTGGGTTTGCACGTATCATTTTTTACACTTGACCTATTTTTTTGTAAGAAACAATTATCTTCTATCTGCTACAATACATGACTACTTCATTGCTCAATGCACATGTGTATCCGCTCAAGCAATTCTTGGCTGTCTCGCCAAGCAGTGTCTATTTCAATGTTGGATTTCTGATATGGTTCTTTAAAACCTGTAGACTAAGAACAGAGTTGAAGAAAGAGATTGAAATGAGCAAATATCACAGAGGTACTGAAGGATTTAAGAGGGATCTATCACACTTGGAGAAAAGCCAGGATTTAAAACCACCCCTGATGTGTGCGTGTGTGTGTTAGTGAAGCACTTTACATGGTCGATGAGATGAGAAAAGGACTATACAAAATGCATTCCGTATACCGTTTGATTATAAAGCCGGCGGGAAACCTCCAGACTGCCCTTATATGGCCCATGAGACTATATCAGCTGGGCAGCAAGACAAATTTATAAATAGAAAAAATTAAACAGATCACATTGATTGATCATTTGTTCTATTGTTGTGGTAGCATTGAAAGGACAATCTGAACCTTAGAACTGAATATGACAACAAAATGAAATTAAACCTCTTTTTTCTTTCATCATTTTACCACATAGCTAGTTTGAAGGATCAATTTTAAAGCAGCTGTGTACTACGGTGCTAAATATTAGACTTGCTAAACATTAGCATGTTAGCAACCGTTTCCTTCAAAGCACCGTGCCTTGAATATAGACTCTTATTGTTGTTGTTTCATAACGTTCACTATTGAAAAGTAGAGGTATTATGTATGTTTGAACTAGAATGAAATGAACCAACAAATGTGAAAGCTGTTGGCGAATCATTCTCTGACCCAAGCGTGCACAGTTCAAAAAGCTGTAGGTAACATGGGATAGGTTTTCCTGAACAGACAGACAGCCAGCCAGTGTATAAAAGGTGAGTGGAGTAGTGATGAAGAACAGACGCAGGAAAGCAGAGAGGAGAAAAGCAAGTGCCATACATCAATTTAATGAGGTTGACAATGACAGAAATAACTGGTGAGCTGCTTCTCCCCTCAAATCAATAGCCTGGTTCTTTATGGCACACTAAATAATACAATAACTGCACCCTGACACTTAGTCCTGTAGGAATTATGTTACTGGCACTGCCCTCACATCTTGTTTACACAGTCATTTGGGGATTTCTCTATATGCATGTCAGCGTCATGTACTAAATCTACACTCGTGAATTGTGTTGAGGTTGCTGGAATCCTGCTTCTTATAAGCCACAGCAAATAAAACAAAGACATACCCCCATAAAAGGGGTTCAACAGTCAGCCATGGCATTTTATGATAAGCTCATTTAGATTTTGCCAACTTCATTCCCATATTGATGCTTAAAAAGTTGGAAATGTCCTGCATCCTCCAATTCTGAGTCATACATGTCCCAACTTCAGCTGTTCTAGCTGAGGTTGGGCCAAACGAGAATCATAAACACCTAAAAGTACAGTACATACCAAGGCTTCACTATCAGGTGAATCAAAAAGTGTCAAAATAGAATTTAAACATTGAAGCATTTCAGAGGAATCACAGATTTCTGACATGATTTGAGGCTTTAAAATGTATCCGTAGACATAGAAGACATGTTCAACTTTGTCCACAGTCTGTAATGCCCTGCCCCCACTGACTGCAAGACGCTGTCTACCTGTTTATTCCAAGTTTATAAATCACAAACAAGCACTTCCTCAAGCCTTTGACAATACACATGCCATTTTTGAGGACAATAAGATAAACTGTTTGTCTGTCTGTATGTAGAACCCATATCTCATAGCCAGTTTTTAAATTAGCGGGTAAATGAGTAATCAAAAACACCCGTACACTACCAATGAGGTCCCTGAGGGTTGAGGCTCTGTTTCTCTCCCCTCTCTAGCCAACATTTTTCACTGTGATAAGAAACTGTTTCTGCCACATTGAGTTGATTATACAAACAAGGGCCTTTTAGCAGTGAGTAACATTTCTCTAAACTAGTGTCTTCTTTCTGTGTAAACCAAACTATGGAATGTCTGAGGGCGGAATCAACTGAGGCTGAGCTTGCACTGACAATGAATGAGGATTTCAACCAGGCTTCAGTGGGGGAGCAGGTCTGGAAGGGTTCAGATTAACTTGAAGCTCGAGGGAGAACGGTCCGATGGTGACAAAGCGGGATGTTGCTCCAGACTAACAAACAAACGGATCATAACGAGTTTTCACTGGTAGGATTTGCTCAAAGCCTTACCACACGCTGAGTTTTGATATGTTGATTGACTGATTCACTGACGCTTGAATGTGCAGGTGAATTGGCGTAAAGAAGAGAAGCAGTGGATCACACAGGTAAAAAGGAAAAAAATTGCCAATAGATCTGATCTGTTTACAGCTCACAGTTCTTTCCCTCCCTCTTTTTTCCTTGTGATTATTGTGTGTGTTGTGATTTGCTTCTTAGTGAGACAAAAACCCAGGAAACACCTAAACGTCCCCATGACGGGTTGGTGATATGATCTGTCAGTGTAGTGACCCTCAATAGAAATAAGTACAGAAAAAAAAAGTTTGTTAACAGCATCCAAACGTATTATTAGTTATTCAACTCACATTGGAAATGTTGATCGCAGCAGAACTAGTTAGTGTTTGGTTTCAAAGCTCTGTCTTCATCACTCCCTCTGATAAGATTACATTAATATAAAGCGAGTGATGAGCAAAATTTACAACCCCCCCATGTCGGAGCCTACAGGTGGATGGTGGTGTGGGGAAGGGGCTGAAGAAGTGGGTGGAAAGCAAAGGGAGAAATTGTACAGCTTAAATAGACCATCAAATAGGGAGGGTGTGTATTATAGAGGGTTGTGGAGAGTGAGGCATGTCACATGATTGGAGCAGCCCAGCTCATGTACTTCTTCTTCTTTGCATATCAGTGGTGACACGTCAGCTCCGTAACACATGTGAACCGTGACCTTACAAACACACAGCTAGTTAACTGTAACTGTAAATTCAGTTATGTGTTCACATAAAAGAAAATAATAATTGCTCCAAAGAGAGATTATTTTTCTGATTCTGAATAGTTATTTTTTTCAATTTTTCTTAATTGTGTTGCGGGCCAGATGAAATTGTTCTGGTAAGTCTCCATGTATAAAATGTCGTCTGAGGCCATGGAGATGCAATGGGTGTGTGTGTGCGCATGCTTGTGTGTGTGCGTTTGTCAGGACTTTTGCAGACCTCATGTATTTTTGATGTTTTCCTACTGAATTTTAAACACGTATATAAGCCACATTTCAAGCACCTTTTCCCTCTGATAAATATTAAAGAATTAATGCAGTGGATACATGTTATATTTAGCCTCTAAAGCTGCTTTAGTCACTATGAAACACAGCAGACACGCTAGCACTGAAAGAGGCTTATTCAAATGATGTAAAAAGCTAAGATGACAAGAGAGAGCAGGAGCACTGCGATGATATGACAAAAAATAAATATTGAAAGAAAAATTGATATTGAGAAAACGGTAAAGGGAGTTTTTTTAGAATAGTTTCATGCGAGAGTGCAAAAGCAAATATTATATTTGTCTTTTGCCTCACTTTTATAGTTTTACCACTCATGGTATGCTAAAGGATATGAGTTTGATCGATGCTTAACCATCCAGCAGGACAGGCATTTGTATATATTAGCCAAATTAGGTATTTTGCTATGAATGCTGCAGATTCAGTCACACTATCACATTTGTCACTGATGTCCTCAATCTCTCCTCTCTAAGTGGGAGAAGTTCATTGTGCATCAAGATCGGTTTCCTATTCAGCCTTCCATTGCTGGAACAATGTGGAAGCTTTTGATGTTAAATGTGTGTATGCTTAATCTGGAAGATAGATATTTTTTAGTAAGTTTTGCTTCTTCAGCCTCTTAAAATGTTTTTCTGCATTGTGGCAAATTACAACATGCCCACATCTGAAACTGTGTTAGAGATAAATGCACCGAGGAGAAAAAGTGCAATGCAATTTTTCATTACAGGGTGAAAAATGAAAAATCCTTATTTATCTTTTTCCTTGCCGTCAGCTTACTCCAAACTTTGCTGCAGAGGATTACCGGCTGGGTGGGTAAGGCTCTGTCACTGCAAAGTGGGAGACAACACACTGTGACAACGGTGATCTGAGAACGCTGCCGACTCACAGCTGAGGAGGAATGATTAGCCCAAAGTTTTGCGGGAGCATTTAAATACTTCCTCGTGACCTTTAATCCCCAGTGAAATCAAAATATCACCCTTCCCTCTTCTGCCCAACACAAGCAAACACTCAAAGCTCCCAGCATGCACTGCTCACAGCTTTCCAGGAGATCTGAGATTTCTTAAAGCTGACTGATTACTTAAATAGGTGAGATGAGTGTCATCTTCCAGTGCAGGGCTTAATGTTGGATCGTATGACAACTGCCATGGGACTGTGACAGCTGGGAGTGACATATTAAAGGTGTTCAGTGGATTGAAACAGTTTGAATGAACTTTTTACTGTTAAAACATTGTTCTCTGCCAAACAATTACACATTGTAAGAAATCAACAGTCCAATAGTATCCATGTACATAACATATGATAACAATACTTTAGACTTAATCTTGATTGTTGTCCTTAATGCTGTCACTGCCCCACCGAGCTGGGGAAACTGCCCTGTAAGGAGGAGTTCGGCCATAAGAATAAGACGACCCTACAGATGTGCTAGCAGCTTTTAGATAACATTCCCAATATGACAGTGGTAACAGTTGTATGTATGAACAATGTATGCGTCCCAAAGACACTCTGGCATGCAGACTGCCAGAGGTTGATAGACGAGCCAAACTACTTCCTAATCCATAGCCAACACTTTGTTTGTAAATACCATTTCAGGTTGAGCGGTTGGTTCCTTGATTACTATTTCAGTTGGGAAAAGCAGTAGGACATATTTTTGGATTATGGATTCCACATTTGTAATAGTATGAAACCGTCTTTTATTAAGGGAATGCAAAGCCTGTAAATCAGGATATAGTTAATTATCATTACGTTGACATCTGGAAAATCCACTTAGAAAATAAAGGAAGTGCATCATCAGCATAGAGGAGAACATGTGCATACAGAAAGCATACTGTAAATTTAATAAATAAAATGGAAAGCCACAATACAAAAGTATTATTAATATGTGTATTCCTTTGTGCAAATGATCCCTGCTACAACAAAATGTAATATCAGGAAGTAAATGTTACTGAGTCAGATCAATCATAATAAAAAGGACACATTAATCTGTAGCAGTGACCGATACAGCTAAACTTGGACCATGAAACCAAATACATAATGTTCTAAATCATATAGACAATGGTGTCTGAGATATAACACAAATTTCCTTTTGTTTAAGATGAACACTATATGCTCATAATATTAGGGCTTGTTGGGCTGGTAATGTTAGTTCTTGTTTCTATAGTAACTTAGAGAAGTTGACTTTACCAACTAAGCTTCCCGGTTTATGTTATGTAAAGTGTACAGTATCACCGTGTAGTCACTGTAAAAGTAATGCTAAGTTGCACTGAGGCTGTTCTTGCAGCTTGTATTGGCCTATCACCTTTTTTGGTCCCTGAACCTTTCACTCCACATACAGTCCCTGTTGGCTTGGTCTTCACAACATTACAGAGATGCCATTCATCCAGCTGCTGACTGACAATCAATGGTGGTGCCATGGAACCACTTTTGGCTGTGATTGATACGACCTATTAGCTTCCTGCATTTGGACATTGTGTTTTGGAATGGGGTAGGACACTGCCAAACCCACCCAATTTGTCTGTATTGATCTGGACTAGACTGAAACTTCTAAATCTCTCACCACTCTGGATAAACCACTGTCACTAGCTCACTCAGATATAGATCACAATGTGGTTAGGTATTGGACTTTTTGCTAATGGTTTGATGTAGTCAATTGTGGGGAACAATTTCAAATTATCTGAATAGAATCAGTGGTTGAATGATAATATGAATCCACTTATCAGTGTCAACAACTATAAATTTTAATCTTTCAACCTTTGATTTAGTGATTAATCTTGATCCATTGTCTTTCTTTCATTGTCTTGCAAAGATTGCCGTTTGCTCCAAAAATGTGGAACCTTAAAAGGAAAACATTATTTTCTTGACCAGATCTAATACAAGAACACACATATTTGGCAAGATTAAGTTGCATTCACCAGTTTTCTAATATGAAAAAAGGCTGTCTTAAGTGGTTCAGAACATACTTACCAGTCATGTGTAGTCAGTCATTATTATATTGTATATATCCGAATCTTTTGTCAAAAAAACAAAACCCTCTGAAGATAAATTGCTAGTGAACCAGTGAAGAAAAAGTGATCTGCCTGTTCTGACCTTATTTTAGCCTCAAGATTCTGAAATGCAGATCATAGGACTAAACACTGTTTTCTTCTAGGTGATTTAAATTTGTTTCCATGCACTCAGAACACGAGGTAAATATATTGTGTTATGCAACATTACTTTCATGTATTTCTTTTTGCCAGAATATGTTTTAATCCATGAAGTCTCTCTGCCTCTAAAAAGCTTAAAGCGGATAGAGGCTTTAGGAAGTCAGGTGAGGTAATAACAGAACTAAGTCTGCATACAGAGCAGGTTGTGGAGGATGAATTGGTCAAGTGCAGCAGTGGGATTTGTACTCTGATTTATTCATTGGCTTGGTTAACTTGTTAGTTAACCTTAACCTTTATCTTCTATTTTAAAGGATTTCTGCCAGAAAGCCTTGAGGATAAACTTGTTCTCACCAGTCGAGTTTCCTGGCTGTTTGTTGGGCAACAAGCAATTCTGTTCCTGTGCTCATTTCTAATCACACATAGAGTTCAACTTTATATCAACTTCATGGATTTATAATGTAGGACTTTCTATGTCTTCCTGGATAAACTGGGCTTATCTTATTCTGCAAAAGGGACAGACAGCCTTTAAAAACTGTGCAGTAGATCTCTTTAGCTGTTTTGTGATGAATATATGAGTATACATATACATGTATGTGTCATTGATGGACCGTCAGGTGCATGGTGGCACCAGCGCTAACAAAGCCCGGGCACTGTTTAACCTCTACAACCTAATTCACCTGCAGAGGAGGGAAAGCAGAGGTTGCCCCAGGCTGTGTTCAGAGAGAACTACAGACAGTGAGAAGGGATACTGTTAGTCTGTGGAAATAAGACTTTGAGGAAATCCGAAACCCCACCAACCTGTCTTCTGAGTAAGATGCAGGCAAGAAGCTCCTCAGAGGTACGAGGTGTGAGATTTACTCTGAGATGCTGCAGGTTCTGGACATCGTGGGGCTTTCTTGGTTTACAGTCAGGGACAGTGCATGGGTACTGGCAGACTAAGACTGTAATGTAAAAAGTGAATCTGTCAGTGTGCTTTAGTTCAAAGGGTTTTGCTTCTCTGCCTTTCCTGGAAAAGTTATTCTACGATGCTGGAAAAGGAAACTGGAAACTCTTTAGTCTAACTTTACAGGAGAGCTCATGATAACCCATCCAGCCTACGTTTTCTTGTCTTGCATCCCATAGGCTTGTGGATTGATACAGCATTGTGGTGTGGAGGGAACTAAATTCTAACTACAGTGTAATATTATGTTTCTACATTTTTATTTTACTTAAGTTAGACTTTTCCCGACGACTTGTTGCTGGACACAATGTCATCAAGCATCTAATTAGTTTAGTTCAGCCTGCCTATAGTGCTGCAAACCTGTATCCTGATTGGATGAGAGACTTCCTTATTGATAACCCTTTGTCGCCATGGTTACAATGCTATTTAGCAAACATGTATATCAGCTACATGTGTTATAGTTTCACGATGGTTTTACACAAATCCCCATACCCAACAGCGTAATGTCGCTGGTGACCACTCAGCACTTTTTTAAGTCCAATTACTCTGACCATTACTTGTTAAATGTTCATATTTAACACTTCCTGAAAGCCAGTTGGTCCACTCCTGCTGGCTACAATATTAACCCTTTCTTGACAGATTTATCTATTAACTGATAAGGTGAAATTTAAATGGATCATATCCATCTTGAGACAGAACCTTTCCAATGAAGCCAATTTTCATCTTTTGGAATTCTCCTTTTAGTCGTGGAACAATGAGCCAGTGCTAATATTGGCCTTTAATTTGAAAGTACGCATCAAATCAATGTTTAATTTCTGTCTGTTTATTATAGTAATTAATACACGGATTGGGATGCCCCTGAATTGAATCTAAATCCAAATTGTAGATTGGATTCTACTGCTGTTCATCAAAGGCTAACGTGATCCTCAGAATCTTCTCTCCAGACTTAATTCATTTACATTTTCCTGCTCGCCAAGTATTAACTGTAATTCAGTTGAGAAGTGGTGCGCTTTGGCCTTTCCCGTACCAAGCCGGTCCGCTAGTTGGTGATTAATAGACCACTTCCATCTCCAGCACCATGAACTCTGCCCTTGACTTAATTAAAACTCAGCTGTTGACCACCAATTATAAATTACTTTCCACAACCTGTGACACTTTTAGAACAGAAAGAACAAATTGGTTTCTTTCCAACTAATAATTCACAAATGAAAATCACTAACAAGCCTGAGGCAGGGATCTGCACCGTGCATTGCTTTGGAAGGCTGACGGCACCAGCCCTGAGCATGAGGTCGTTGTATCCGCTGAGTGATTGATGCCTACTGTCTGCTGTGCTTTTGTTTTTCAGGTAGCGGCTTTCATTACAGTGTCACCTCAGTGCTCCTGCCCAGCCTGATCCCTGACCTGAGCAGCTGGTTTCCAGTAAGAGGGAGCTGCCCTGCAACAAAATCTCTCCTCCATCAAATCTGGCACTGTCCACATGTGCTTCTGTCTGGGGATGGATGGCTTTCTGAGTGTATCAATTTGTCAATGGCTAGCCCCAGTCTGAGACTCACATGTAATCATTCATATTTTTTATGCCATCTCTGTGACTGGATGTTATCATCAATGCTGAAGTCACAAATTTAGTCATTACTGTAGGGGCACAGGCTCTGGTGCTTCCTGTCTTGGATGTGATGGGTGACTGTTGTATATGACACACAGAGAGCTCCTAACTATGCCGTTTCATCAGAAAACCAGATGAAGATGGAGCAGAAGCTTCAGGGTGAGACGCAGCAGCTTGGGCGTTACAGTCTGCACTGCTGTACTGTATGCTCTATTTCCTTTATGTATTTTTAATGACGTGAACTACATTTATTAGTGTGTAATGTAATTTATTTAGCATTATGTTGTACAATCTCTTGATAGTTGTAAATATTATTTGACCAAATATATCCACCAAAATAAAAGTATATGTTCAAGAGAAATCCGGAGTTCTGGCTGTGTTTGTGATTGATCTAAAGGGTAGAAAATCTTATGAGACTTACTATTTCAACATGTGTTGAAGACTCCTCCGTGGGAAAATGACCCCATCGGTCAGTGCCAGCCTATTCCAGTTTCCATCTGTATTTGGGTTATTTTATTATTAAGAGACATCATGTAGTCATGTGATGCAGTATCAGTCATGTGGCAAGTGACAAAGACCTCTAGTGGTCATAGTAATTAGAACAAGTTTAAAGTCAGGTGACCACACTTCCATATACTTGCTTTCACGAGTGCTTGAGTGGATTCATGTTGACAATTATTGTAACATCCATCGTACTGTAACTAACTGGATGGTGCATTTATAATGGTCAAACACTGAAAGAGCCACTGAGAAAGAACAGGTTTAAACATTTTACACAAGAAAGCAAAACATACATTTTTCAGTAAGCAAAGCAGTTCGATATTTTGCTGGATTGAATGTTTTGATCATCATTTTCGATAAATCATGTTATATTTGAGACAACACTCATCAACACTCAACACATGCAATTCATCTGCTTTGTCAGTTAGTACCTTATCTAACAGTGTACTACACGTAAGTATTTGAAATGAGAAAAGCCTTTGCCTAGTTAAGAGTTTGGGTCTGTTGGATGGGTCAAATAAAACAATGTAGTTTAACATAGGGGAACATTGTATGTTTAATTTGGCAAACCAATGTTCAAAAAATTGTAACGACAACTTCAGGTAATGGTCTTATGGGTCATATCAGAGAAGAGGGTAGTAGTCATATATAACATGTACATACAGCTACACTTACATAACAATGGCATACAGATTATACATAATTGCTTGTGTTTAACAACAATAATCACATTTGAAAAAAGTCGGTTTGACTGAGTTTATACAATGCTGAATTACCGATCAGAAATTACTTTCAAATGGCATTGCAATCTATAAAATGTGTGGCAGCCTCTTTTGGTTTAAAAAAGGAAAACACAAAACGAATCCTTTCATAGGGAAAAAGTGTTATTGTCCATGTCATGATTGTCAGTCATTGTTTGTTTGACAGCCTTTAGGTTAAGTGCTGATGATGTACCTGTGACTGAAATGTTAAATACTTCATCTCTGTTGGAAATCTGCTAATCTTCTCTTATTGGTGTGTGTCGGCATTTCCTTCTATTTGAGATGTGACTTTTTACAGTAAGTGTTCACATTGCTTATTTTTTTCCAAATGGCAAGCCTCTTCATGGAATGTTAACTTTATAGGCCCTTGTGTGTGTTTTGTAACAGCAGTTTAGTTTTTCTATAGTCACTGTCTTTGGATTTCAGCAGTCAACAGCTCATTAGAACTGTGCAAAGTTTTGAGAAATGTGCTCAGTAGCTGTGAAATACTCATATAGAAGGACGATATCTATTTGTCTAGTTCTGTTCATAAGTATTACAAGCTGGGCGTTGCTTCCAAGTTCCAGTTCTCTCACCAATTCACCTGCACCCTCATCGAGTCTGTTCCAGGATACATATCAATGGTTCAACCTACAAGACTCTGAAAGATCGTCATATATTCTCAGTGGTGGAAAAGATATGGCTTTTTCAACTTACAACTTTGAATTTCTGTTGATCTCTCTGTTTCCAGTCTATTCATGCCTCAATCAGCTTTATATATGGAAACTCAACTTGGACCGCAGTTTTGAATTGTTCTGCCAATTTGTGGGGAAACTAAGGCACAATCCTCTTTCAGCCCTTGGCCCTACCCCTTGTTTTTGAGGGTTATCTTGCCCCTTGAAACTGACTCATAAGGGTAAGTTGTTGAAATCTTCCCCAAAGAAATTGGGGCAGCCCTTCAAGAAGCCATTACATCATCAATAGTTGTCGAGGAAACCCGACACGTCATTAGTATCCGTCGATATAAACAGACCAGACAGTTTTACCGGGGTTGTCAGTGTAATAACGTTATCGAGATCATAGATAAACCAATGCTATTATTCGCATATAATATCCAAATAACATCTATGCTAATGCAGGTGAATTAATGACATTTGAAATTGAAAAGCTTGGCTGCTCTGCATTATTTCACTTATGAATCAATGGCACAGTGGCAGCTAGCAGTGGTCTGTAGGCAACCCTGCCAGGATGCTTTATTATTAGAGGAGCAGTTAAGTTCAGTAACCATGCTGCTACACGTTGGTTCAATAAAGTGCATCAGTTGTTATCAGGGGGGTTGCGATATGAAATTATCTGAAAATACGGGATTATCATGCAAAAAAAGAACGCTATCATGCTATCGCTAAAAGATATTAAACTAAGATAATACAATCAATATTGTAATATTAAAATACGCATTTATTGAGAAATTATACATTTGCAGGTCTCTCTACCAGCTTGCCAGTGATTCACCAGGCATTCTGGGACATTTCAATACCCCTTGGTTTGAAGTTAGGGTATGTTTCGAGGGCTATACAGCCATTACACTGGGCCCTACCCCTCCGTCCCAACAGGTATTGGGACAGCCTACCCCTACATGTGAACATGCAAACCAAAGGGGAAGTGCCAAGGGCTGAAATGGGATTGGGCAGAAGTCAAGGCAAGAGTCCCACAAGCTCCACTGTGCGCTTAGCAATTTCCTGTGTCCAGGGATGTTGGGGACATGGAACTATCCATCTTTTAAACAGATGAATGTGAGACAATGATGGGGGTGGATGCCTATGTGATATGCTTGTAGAATGACGTCAGCGTGATGAATTTGAGGGACAGAGGGACAGGTCAGGACTTTACTGTGGCACCTCAATCCAGCATTATTCGATGAGGGCCAGTGGATAGCCCGCATCATTCCATGAGATGGCTGAGTAGAGGGTCAAAGTGGAATGGGCATCAGGCCACAGAGAAAAAACACCAATATACACTGATTGGAGAGAATTGGGGAGAGCACAGAGAAGGAGGTAATGGGCTCTTGTGTTCACGTGCGATGGGAAACTGTTCACATGTGACAATAAGCTGCGGAGAGGAATCTGACTCAACAGCTGATACAGAATGCATGACAGCAGTGGAGTCGACATGTGTGAAAAAATGTGTGTTGATAGATAGAGTTGTCTGGCATTTTTAATGGCAGTTTTCATTATTCAAGGCAGTTTCTTGTGGTGGACACACATTCATAACATCCAATCATTCCTGTTGTGGGGGTTCTAAAGGGGGTTTAGACCAAATGCATGCTATGCATCAGTTCTTAGTGCTGGGGGGGGCATGGAGCAGGCTGTGATGACTGAGGGGTTTTTCACACTGGGACAGGAGCCTCTGTGCTCCAGCCTCTTCCACATGGCTTTGTGAAGGAGCGTCCCAGTGAACTGGGCTGATGGGCCCATCCAGAAGCCTTTTCCTGGCCTGCTGCAGAGGCTGACATATGGAGCTGCATATTATGCATGTTATACCTGACACATGTCAAATGGCATCAAACACAAAAGGGAAATGTGAATCAGAATAACACCAGTTCCTTGCAGCTCTTCTCACACAAAGCTCTCGAAGTGGGTCCAGAGTTCTGAAAATAAAAGCAGAATCCATGATATTTGCAACATCCTAAGATTCCGGTTCTATAACATACTCACGTCGGCATGAATACACACACGTACATTCACACGCACCATTGTCGGGAACGCGTCATCCATATGTTACAGGTTTTGATGCCTTGAGCGTAAGTTAATCACACAGCAGACAATTTCCCTCTTTGCTTTATTGCTTCATATTTCTAGCTGACAGTCTTATTTCAAGATAGTAATAGGCTTAATTTGATCTGTTAGAGGAGCGATTATGTTGCTGTGTGTTGTCTCCTGAGGCTGCACAGTGATAAGCATGATGTCATGCTGTGCAGCTGCAGGGTCAAGTCCCACAATCCATCATCTTTTACTTTCCACCAGTGGAGCTCAAAGTGTTGTAGTTTTTAGCTGTAAGATTTGTCCATCATCCCCAACCGCTTCTCTTGTTTCGGAATCTGGAAGCGCTCGTACACTTCAGTGAGTAATATTTTCCTCTGACCACTGTGACACACTAGTGCCAGAAATAGAAAAAGAAGATTACAAAGACTTCAAAAGAAAGAAGTAATGATTGTAATTGTTCTTTTGTTTCGGGCATTATGTAATAACGTAAAGAAATTGTTTCCCTTTTGCCTTCAGAAAGGCCTGAAAATGTTTTTTATAAGGCTATATTACCTTGCTTATTTAAATTCATTGAAAATACAGCAATGAAAAAAATCTTTCAAACATTTGAAAAAGCAATCAAAGTAAGGCTCCCCCCCAAGCTTGAACCGGTGTATCTAGATTTAATTCTGCGCAGGTTGTTGGACAAACTTTACATGGTCATGATTGCTCACAGCAGTTTATTATCTGATAGCCTGCTGTCTCTGTAAATACAGCATGAACAAGGGGATAACTCTCCCAGGGAATGTGGACTGAGGAGAATTTCAATGGCAGGTGAAGCAGTTATCACCTCCGGTCGATGTGTGGAATGTTAACGAAGGTTTATTTCAGGAGAAAAACCCAGGGGAAGAATGTTTTAGTGAAACAGGGGACATGCACGTGTCCAGCATCCTTACACTTGCTGCATGGTGTAGTCAAGAGAGAGGCTGGAGAAAGAGGAGTTTTTAACTGTTATCCCCAGTTATGTCTTTTATGATTTAGATTTGTATTTTTATATATTATCTATCTGATCTTTACTATTCATGGACACATGGAGATACTTATTTTAAAACTCTATTCTAATTAGTTTTCTTGTGTTTGACAAGGTCAAGTTAATTTAAAGTGAACTCACAAGCTTTTTCCAGAGCTGTCAATGGTATTTAATGGTCTTCCTCAGTTGATGATGTTTGGTCATTTATTTGGATCTGCTTCCTCACTTAATTTGCTGTCACAGAAACATTTTGACTATTGTTTTAATTGACCTAAGAGTTATACATACAGTCCAAATTCATCTGTGGCACAGAGATTGTTGACAAAGCACAGAATGTAAACCATTGGGTTTAAGTCTTTGTTTTTGTGAAACTTTCTAAACTCAGTCACACTAATCTAAAAGCAAAATCAATCCTGCACACAATCTTACATCTGATTGGACCCTGCTAAACTAACTTAGAGCAACCAGAGACTCCTTTACACAGCCCAACCTCCCACGTATTTAACATTTACCACAAACACTCCACACAGCATCATAAATAATACATTTTCCAAGTCCTGTGTAGATCCTTTTGTTATTACTGTTGAATTATTGCAGGTGTTGTTACATCAAGACACATTCAAAAACTGTTTCATTTAATATCCAAGCGTATTTGTATGTGTGTCCTTTGTTCTTTTCCTTTTCTACATTCTCTTTGAGTAATTTTGTTCACAATCTTCTACTTGCTATCCAAGCAAAATAAACTTCAAGTTCAACCAGAATGTTTGGCTTGCAACTAGAAAAAAAAGAGTGAATGGCAAAAACTGTATTGTAAAGCACTTTGAGTGGTCATCAAGACTAGAAAATGTCTGTGAAATTAACAGTGAAGTGCTGTAAAATCATGACATCAAAAAAGTGTAATTAGAAAAACAATGAAGGAGGGTTTAATTTGAGAAATACAACAATAAAGCTGTAATATAAAAAGCAATACTATACAGTTAGAAGTTTACAAATTTGTATGTTATTCTTTACAGATAAGAATTTATACAAATACAGCAAAAATATGTTAATATGATGGGTTGTCTATTTCAAATTGAGTAGGTCTATATTTAACACTATAGGGTAGCAGTAAAACTATAAAAGTATTAAGTAGACTGCCAAAAAAAGATTTGTTCCGCAAAAACCTGCACTTTACTATTTATGTTCACTGTACAAAATAAAATGTGCCTGGCATAGCTAAGTGCAGTGTACATGAAGTATTAAATATTCAGGACAGATGAATGACATTACCGTTAGGTCCATAAATATTAGGACATTGACCAAAATGGACTGCCTGCCAGCATGTTGGAATTGAAAGAATGATGATGGAACTGAAGAAATTGTATCTTTGTCTTCCACCTGGAAAATAGGATAGAGAATGCTGAGCGATCTACGACCCAAAAAGTAATAACACAAAAGCAGCGCCCTGATGAGTATGACACAGACGAAGACCCTCCAGAACGGAGAGCAGCAATCCAGGATACGTATGGTTCCATTAACTGGGATTTTTAATCCCTGCCCCGTGGAGAGACCACCAAGATTCAGCAGGAGAAGAAAGAAAAATTTAAGATCATGTCTCAACAAATTGGTGCAAATCCAGAGCAGGTCAAACTACTAATGAAATTGACTTTCTACACACAGCATGAAAAAGTCAAACAGGGGGATGATATAAAATACCTCCTGGGGGAGTTGCCGTTTTGGTTCAACGAACTTGGCATGGCAGTCTACTTCAAGGAACTCATCGGAATTGGGCTCAGAGAAACTTTCACACAAAATGTGGGTCTAAAGGGGGAACAGCTCCTGAACTACATGACTGTGTGAACAAGAACAACAAGTTCCTACACGCTGTAACAAAGTTTAAAGTGGGGAGAGCTGAGTGGTTGCTCTGAAGACGTGAAAGAGATGATGCTGCTTCTGATGTCCTACTCTGATGAGGATGAAGACGCGATGTTCTGTCATGTGGAGGACACATGCCTGGCAGGGAAAGTACAAATGGACCCACCATTGTTGTGTGTGGTGAATTTACTTTTTTTTCTTTCAGGGTCTTTCTTTCATTCTTTATTTTGTATTTATCTATTCTTTCTTCCTTTTCTTTCTCTCTCCTATCTGTTTATTTGGACAGAAATTAATGTTGCACAGTGTTTTTTGTTTGTGTTGGTTGGTCAAAGTGTATTCATTTAACCTTTTCTAATGTTGTGTCTGTTGCTAAGGGAGTATTTGGCTCTGGTCAACATCCTATCTCTTTCAAGTTAGTGAGTGGGAAGTAACATCCTTCATGATTTAGTCTTGTATATCTGGTAGAGCTGAGTCAATTTAAAGTTTATCAGACTAAATTGTGACGTAAAAAACAGATCTTGCTATAGACTGAGCAAGTTCTGTCGAGTTTTTGTGGTTCTATTGTATCGAGGTGTATGGTAAACACTGCAGTATTTAGGGAGTGGTGGCATAAGGCTCGACTTTTTTCAAATTTCGCCTATCACTCACAAACTCTCCTGTGACTCCAGACCCTGTCGTCCCAAATCCAATGTTGATGCCATTTTCTCTCACCTGACCCAAACACTCAACTTCACGCAGTTAATTTCCTGTCATGGTAGCTAAAGCGTCTCAGCCTCTCTGTGTGTGTTCTCTGTATTTTATTTTCATCTTTAACCCCTGCTTGGCTCTTTAGGTCCTCTCCAAGTTTTGTTTTGCCCCTTTTGGCTTAATTCACCAGTAACTGATTGCTGACTCTTTTCTTCTTCAATGATCAATTAAAGTTTTCTTTGAATCCAAAGTGATGTTATGTGATTTCTGCTTTTGGGTCAAAATTTTGTTTTCTGGAGCCATCCCAGCTTCACTTACAAATGTAAAGACTCGTCTAAGTAGACATCATCTCCTGGTTGGTTTAATCCATATTCATTTCAGCGTAACATGTGACAGATGGAGAACATATAAACAGCTTGGAAATTATGTTATTTAAGAAATCACATGTATCACAAATCGAATGTTTGTGTGAACTCTAATTTATGGTAAGGATGGATACGTTGATCCTTTGAGAGAGCCATGCTTCTCTCATCCTCGGGGCTCCAAGAAAGGTATAACTTGGGAGCAGTGGTAATTTGTGCTCCCTGTTTCAAACCTCATAAATCTTAATCATGCAAAGCTTGCATGCAGGACGAATCAGGAGCACAGACTCCCGATAATACACTTGTTTTATGGAAACTGAATGCATTGAAAGGAGCTCAAGCTTTTGGGCCTCTTTTTGTGTATATGGAAAAAATAGGACATTTATTTGATTTGTATTGTTAGGAATTACTGATTTACAAATAATTAAATCAAGTATTTACACTAACACCTACGTGCAGAAGACAGATAGCTTGTCTTTTACAGGAGGAAATCCATGACAACAGTCCTTCTCCAGTTGAGCTGGCTGACAGCTGCGCATCCATCCTGCTATCTTAGCCAGCCGACTTCCTTTTGCCTCCTCTCATATATGGAAAAACACAAATTTTGCAACTTGCACTTTTTTCCGGACCAACAGCAGTTCATCCATCATTGCTATAATACGTGTGGCTTAAACTGTAGCAGGTGGCCGGATAAAATCTGCGAGCACAGGGTTTTCTTTGGTTTTGAGGAAGTAAAGACAAAACCTGGCAACCTCGCTGTGACAACAAGACAGAGCAGCTGCAGGCAGCCACTGCACTTGGCTGCTCATCAAGAAACTATTCCAGCATGTGATTCCCCCTGAAACCATAAATTGTCACTTTTTCCATTTTGTTTGTACATGAGCAACATACTTATTAATTGGTGACCTTTACAAGTGTCGGCATTTGTTTTCCCTTTGGATCGAGCCAGGCTAGCGGCTTCTCTCTCTTGTCCTTAAGCTACTTGCAATCAGCTTCATATATTGAATTGTACTATATATGAGGATATAGAGCTTTATCCCATTAGCCAGCCTCATACTCTTTATTTTATATTATTTTAAATACATTTGACCTCCTTTCACACAGCTGCATTTTTATATCACATATTAGGCTAAATATCGTCACACCTCGTGTGATGTCAACAACCTAAGAAACATTAAGTACAATACATATACAATTTCGGGAAACACAGAATTTTATTCAGAAATAAAGAGCTACTTTTTGAAAATTTCAAAGTACCTAAATGGGTCTTCATTGATTTAATTGTTTAATGAAACTAAAAACCTGTTTCACTGTAAGTCAATTTCTTTTACAAAATAAGTCATTATTTCAGTCTTTCTACCAAATGAAACATCTCCCTTTCTATGTGACATTTTTTTCTTCCCTTAGAGGAGTTGAAAAAGTGTAAGTACAGTGTGTCTGGAACCACAGCAGCAAAACTGATGCTAATTCAGTACGACCCATTCCATATTTACACCAGTGTTCAAACAGTGGTTTAAATAGCTGCAGTAGTACATCATTAGCTCCTCTCAAGGCTCAATGAGCTGAGCTGTAGGAGTAGGAACTAAATCAACATTTTATAGCTCCTCGGGGCACCGTGGCTCAGACTGAGCTCTGCACTGAGAAATTAAAGGCACCCCAATGGGCCGCACAGCTGAAACAAATGACTGTATCTGAAGACAAGGGCTCCCTCTTATATCATCATATGGACAAACAGAACCTTGAGTTCAGTCATCGAAAGATCACACACAACTAAACTTATCAACAAAAGAATATCATTACGCTTTATTCTCTTCTTTGGTTCTTTTTATTGTTGACTCCAAACCTATTGCGTGTCAGATATAAATCTTTAAACAAACATTGATATATATCTTAAACACATCATTCACATTCATCATCTTTTTATCAAGGTCATCGCAGTCGTAGGGGTCTCTGACATCAGTAACCTCACAAAATGTCGGAAGTGCCAATATTACCCCAATGTTCATCAAACCAATCAAAGACACAGGGACACCGAGACTGGTTTAATAACAAATTGCTATTTGTAGAACCACTACTAGAAATTGTGTGTTGTTGAATTGTTCATCCCAGGTGTTGTTAAAAGACAAAATGGAAAGGGTTCATCCTCTGGAGATTATGATATTTCTTTCAAGATAATTGTTGTTATTGATGGGATAGGCAAGATCCAAGGTTGCGTTCGAAAAACAAGGTAGAAAATCCATCAGAGAGGGTAAATATGTCGGATACAAAAAATATGGATGTTCTGAGTGATGTTACAGGAACAAGGGAAAGACGGGGAAGTGTGGATTCCA
The DNA here is from genome assembly GCF_963576545.1 of Limanda limanda. Classification (NCBI taxonomy): domain Eukaryota; kingdom Metazoa; phylum Chordata; class Actinopteri; order Pleuronectiformes; family Pleuronectidae; genus Limanda; species Limanda limanda. The sequence continues at coordinate 22,390,706 of NC_083646.1, forward strand.
TAAAACATTTTTTCATAAAGAACTGCGAGAAGTTTATTGTACCTGAGAATCAGTAAGAAGTGTGTATTTGGCATTAACAAATGTATTATTAAATTCATTTTCAATTTCACATTCCAACAAAACCCCCCCTCATCCTCCCAACCATGCTCTTGCATGTCATTGTTTGTAGTTTTTCTTTTCTTCCCCCCATGGTTCTGCAGATGACTCTACCTTGTCAACAAGAAGGAAGTAACATGACAACAACAGGTTCCACTGGATGATTTTCAATTTTCTGGCTTGATAACATACACTGGGGCTACTTGATGTTTCCTTTGTGCCGCGGGACGTACACTTGATCTCCTGAAAACGTCTTCAATCCCCCATTTTCATTTATATTTCAGACCAGCACTCTGCATTCAAGGTACAACTGTGCACCACAGGACCTCATGTCAGAGAATTTATCTTCATCCTCATTCGTTAGGCCTTTTAAGCATCATTTATTCAAGCTTTTGTTAAACAGTAAGTGTGGTGATTTCAGTAGATAACAAATCAAGAGACTTCTAATCTTTTCCACTTTATTAGCAATGTTTGCTGCTTTCTATGTGTGTCTGAAATATGCAACACAAAAGAACCATCAACCGCAGGCTGCGGTTTCCTTACCTCAGCCCCCATATGTGGTCTCAAGCCAGAGTTGAGACCACAATCCACAGTTGGGACAAGGGGGCAGAGTTGCACTTCTACGTTCTTTGGTGTGCAGAGAACGTAGAAGTGGGTTTTGGGTGTGTGACAGCCTTCCCAGTGACCACTTAAATCAGATTTATCATACTTTGCTATCCTTTTCCCTTTAATCCCGTTATTGTCATCGACCAAGTAAAGCTGGAAAAACACATCTGTAACAGATTGAGAACCTCAATCTCCTCCACACACAATAAATACACAAGGGCAGGCAATAAGACACAGGGGCAACACATCAGGGAAGCACAAGATACGTGATTGAGGAGGTGGGGATCTGAAAGAAGGAAAAGACATTAAAGGCACCAAAAGAAAACAGGTAATAGCCAATGAAACCAAAAAATGAAAACAGGACTAAGGTGACAGGTCATGATTGAAAGCGTATAAAAATACTTGTTACCAAAGCCAAACCATTTTAATATTGCTTTAATGTTAACAAATACACGTAGTTGGAAAAACAATAACCATATTTTTTAAATCACAGCTGCAGTAGCCTAACTGCACAGAGATGACTATTTTCTGAGTTAAATTTGTTCACATTGTGTGTTCATTGATCTTCCCCAAAAAATGGTGGCTTTAATATGGCCTGTACTGTTTATTTCTGAGACTTACTTCAAAGAGATTTAATGAGTGACGAGTTCTTCTTTTGGGCATTTTTGGCAGTTGCCAAACAGCTTCAGTTACATCATCACTATCCTTTGGACTGAAGCAGGGTCAACAGCGATGGCTACTTTATATACCAAGTTTAAATAATTTTGACATAACTCTACTGTGGATGTTATCCTATTATGAGCCTTCTTAAATATTAAATGTCAACAGGATCAAATTACATACTGCTTCGCTTTGAATCAGCACAAAAACGTAGAGAGAAATACAATCAGGTACAATTGTTGAGGTAGGTTTGTCGGGGGTGTCAGAATTTGTTGGTGCATTTAGTGAACTTCATTTGGGACAATTGACCTTTGGTGCAGGCTTAACATCCAAACCAGGACCACACCAGGACCACACCAGGACTGTTTTAGAAGAAGACAGTTGGCATTTGCTTTTCTCCTAGTTATTAACATAATAATCCTGCATTCATTCTAGTTTACCTATCAATCGAGAAGGTAAATAACAACCAAATCCACATGCTGATTATTAACTGCTCAAGAAATGATCTCAATGATATCAAAGGGATTTACAAAAGTACCTTCTTCGTTTACTGGGACATTATAGTAAGTCTATAAAAATAGGTTTCCACCCAAATCCCCCATTTTCATTACTTTACAAAATATCTCATTGTTTTGTCATGATTGTCATTATTCATAACTCGCAGTTGATTTACACTCTAATCATGGTAATAATGATACTGACAATATTAGTGGAATTTTAATTCCAACACTCAAGATAATGATGCAGTATGACAGCTGCCAGAAGTGTCCAATCAAGGAGATAACTGTCAGTCTGTATAACTCCATGTTTGTAGCTCTGTGAACAACAGTTGGAAAATGGAAGGCAGCAATGTGTTTGTTTTTTGTTTTTTTTACTTTGGTCCAAATCAAATGAACCAAACTGAAGGTGTGAAATCATGCAAAATTATTGAATACATCTTTTTAGCCTTTTTATAAAAAAAATTCCTCTGGTCATTTACAGTTTTGTTAGTAAGGATTATTAAATGATTTTGAAATTGTCCATGCTTGCATTAATATGTGTGCTCCACTGACCGTGCCACATGGTGGGGATCATGTTGTGACAAAGAGCAGGGCAGCTATTAATAACAGGAAGCTTTGCTCTGAGGCCACTCGGCAGCATCTGACACAACCCTGCCATGGAGCCGTGCTAAACAAACACCTGACACCACAACTCTCATGTGGACACTGAGCGGCCGCCTCTTATTGACGATCCCCTGAACGCTGACGGCCTTGATCGTCCGTGTGAGGTGTTTCCGTTCTGTTGACAGAGATGTTTGTGTATGAGCCGGATGTCTGAGTCAGGCTGACAAGATGCCTTATCGTCGACATCTGGATAAATGCTTCTCAAAGCTCCTGTACTCCTCTCCCGCTGCATTCCTCTGCTGCTCTCAACCCACCCACTGCTTCCTAAAGAGCATCAAAATGTCAGAGATTTAAATACACATACTCTGATTTATGGACTCTCCAACTATAGCCGACTAAAGGCTGTTAAGACAAATGAACATGTACAACCAGGAGCATCATGAGTGGGGTTTACGTCATCTGCAAGTGGCAAGGTCATTCATACATGTGGGTTTGTGAGGCGCTCATGCATTCATTAACAGAGATGTATCTGACTGAGGATGGCCTTTTATTGTAGTATCACTACAGGGCAGGGAAGTAGACTGATTCCAGGTGATTTGAAGTCTTGTAATCCATAGTTGTGTTCGTCACGGTTGATGAAAATTGAACAAAAAAGAGCATGAATGGAAGAAGGACATATTTCACATGAGTGGCAGAAAAAAAGAAAAGAAAAGCTACTGCCATACAAACAACATTGGGCCTCATTCACTAACATATGCATAGTTTGTGAATCAGGATCTTTTAAAATTGACAGGCACATGTCCGCTCTCTGCAATTAGCATACTGCCACGTCTCTATTTCTCCATATAAGGACATCCCTTTGTCATGAAGCAAGGGGTGTCAACAGAGAAGTTGAAGTCATAAGAGAAAAAAATATAAAATAATGAAGCCTGGACTACAATGACTAAGGTGATGAATGCTGTGTCCTGCACAGAGCTGAGCACTAGAGCTGTGGACATTTCTCAAAGATGCATCTCGGCTTCGACGTGGACTCCACCGAATAATTATAACACCGCTGAATCAGGATCAGACGCGCATTGTTTTTCGTCATCAGCCCCTGCCTATGACCTGCGCTAACTTTATACTTTAACAATTAACACCATCACTGATCACAAGTTATAAGGACACGTACAGGACTGATGTTTACTTTGTGTTTGATTTGGTTATAATATACAGTTAAAAGGGTGTGTGTGTACATTTCCTAGGACAGCCGGGCCTTCATCATTGTGTGCGTACATATGGTTCTGAGAAAGTTCTCGATTTGTTTGCATAGTACGTACAATTAAGGTTAAGAATATAATGATGAGTCACAGATTTGTGCGTCAAACTTTCGTACGCACGATTTGAGGACAGATCTGTGCTTACACATTGTTTATAAATGAGGCCCATTGTGATGCTGTGTTTCAAGCTGAGCACAAACATCACTTTTACACTTTACATGCTCACAATGACAACTGTAAACATTATATAAGTAATGTTGTTATGGTCACCATTCTAGTTAAGTGTTAACATATCTACAGTTCTGCAGTTAATATCGTTTAAAGAAAAAAGAATGAAAGCAAATCATGGATTGTGAGCTGCAGAAAAAGTTTTGAAGATGGATGTTTCCTAATAGAACTAAGAGTTGATATAGTGTAGTATATGAGGAAGTATAGGGGCCTTGGTTTTACCTCATAATGACAAAAAACATTGTATTTGCATTTCAGACCAGCACTCTGCATTCAAGGTACAACTGTGCACCACAGGACCTCCTGTCAGAGTATGTGTCTTATCTCCCTTCCTCCCAGGCTGTCTGTAAGGCCTTTTAAGTATCATTTATTCAAGCTTTTGTTCAGCAGCGAGTGTGGCTCTCAGCAGACAAAGAGTCAAGAGACCTAACTTCTTAAGAACCTCCCACTTCATTAGCAATGTTTGTTATTATAGTACGTATTGCTTCCTGTGTTTAGCAGTTGAAAATCAAAACAATTATTTGAGCCAAAGCAGAAATATTATTTTAGTTATTTCTATAACACTGGTAGAATAACAGGATAAATAGTTAATGCACTAACCCTACTTAAAACCACGTTGACTTTCCTCTTCTTGTACTTGTTGTTTGTGCATTTTTACCAGAACAAGTTGTTAAGTTTCCTTGATTCTTATAAGGGGAATATGAACTGTACATATTAATCTCACCAACATCAACAAAGTATTTATTCAGGCAAACTAATATCACCAATGAAATAGGGAAACGTGTACGTATCCTGAAACCCGGCTACCCTTCTCCTCCTCCCCATGCTAACAACTTAAAGTTATTTAGATGAGTGTACAAGTCCTCTCTTCTATAGGAAACTCATATTGAAATGTTAAAAGTGTAGGGGGCAGAAATAAGATTTTGTGCTACATACACAGGAAAATATTGTGTTTTGCAGCCACTGTATAGAAGGGTTGTGATTGTAGTGTAAACAATAAACAAATGCCAACCGATTGCTGCTTTTTTCTTTTCATATTGTGAGGATGAAACACATGTTGAAAAACAGTCACCGTTTCTTCAAAATTGTATTTAGTGTAGTTCTGTCTCAACAAAATATAGGAGAGCAGCCATTTCTCTCCACTTTGCTGCCGCATCTTGGATTCGTCAATCGTATAATACAAGAAATCTTAGTGACCTGTAGTGAACTGTTATCAGACAGCAGCCTCTCACTCCATCAAAATGTAAAACTATTATTAAATCTTAGTTCGATCGAACTCAGTCTCCAATGGTGTTGATGACTTGTTTGCTTTGGCTAAATCTTCAAATCCAAACTTGCAGAAATTATATTTCTCTAAATTGCTGAAAGACCATCATGGGCAGAATGTGTGTAGGTGGTTGACTCTGGACTTTACAGCATCCTAATCATGTGTGACACATTTCTTTTGTATATGCAGTGATTGATTTGGTGCCAGATCCTCTCTACCACTTTGTATTTGTGTCAACCTGTGAGTCCTGTTAACTACAATATTGAGTTTTTAAATTAAGGTCTTTAATGTTGTTATCATATATAGATTCCCCAACCTTGTGTATAGATTTCTTTCGCTGCTTTTAAATTCCTATGCAAGCAAATTAAGAAGCAAGGCAGAGCTAAGGTGTCTCTTAGAGATGTGCAATGAAACCTCTTAAACTCTAATTAAAGCAACGGGGAGTCGTCAGCATCTCCTCTCCCTTTTTCTTATAGGAGACAAAAACAGACATAAGACTGCATGCAATACTGAGCAGAGTAACGAAAAAGCAGGAGGATGGTGTGAAGAGTGAAAGGGCATCGCAGTTGATTAACTCTGAATTGGCTTCTTGGGGAGCCACACCAGGAACAAGAAGCCTTGCCATGCTTAATTGGGGGAAAAGATTGTGGGTAAGCGTGACTCTTTTGGTGACGCAAGGCAAGTCCACAACAGAGTTCTCTTATAAAACAGGGGTCACTAAAACTATTGCTAGAAACCACAAGGCCACACCCATTACAGGGGGCTGCTAAGATTAGATCCTATAAAAATGGTTAGTGGATGAGTTTTACTTGTCCTTTGCCATTTTCCTTGGCTGTTAAGGGAAGGTAATGAAAGTCAAAAGAAATGGAATTGATCTTTTTATTGTACATTTTCTCCTATAGCAGACAACGATTCAATACACCTCAAAATATATAGGCGGACACAATCCTGTTTCATGCAATAAGCCAAGAGACACTGACGAGGCAAAACATGACCACTAATATGTTGGTCCTGTCTGCGCCAGCACATTTCTAACACCCTGTGGTTTGTTCCCCTCCCTTTACTGCTGTCAGTAGGTACTCAACACTGCTCCCAACGTGAGTCTTTCTATTTGAGAGACTCTATGACCTGTGTGGCTATAACGATTCACAAGGGTTTTCACCTGCCCACTTCTCCCACACTCTCCCTCTCTAACTATGAGAAAAGACTGAACACATATCTAGAATATCCCTGATATCACCAGTGAAAGATTGAGAACAGGCTTGAGTTAAAGTCCTTAACAACAAGGTTTTGATATTACGTTCAATTAAGCCAAGTCTTGAGTAGTTAAAGACAAATCTGAGTAACGTCTTGAACAAGTATGGGTCAAATCACAAGTTCTTATAATGATTCAAGTTCAATATCAAGTTACTGCAGACCGATTTAAGTCAAGGTTTGGAAACAAATGTTCATCTTGTCTAGAGAAATAAAACAGACTTGCCAGTGTTGTGTTTCAAAGGAATCTAGTCATAAGAGCCAATTATGAGTACAATATTACACTTTAATGCCTCTACATTTATTTGTTTAAAGGCCATAGGATCCCTACATATTTCCAATCTTCACTAGAATAACTCAGGACCTGATTTGGACTTGGGTAAACTTGACTCTTGCACGTCTGTAATTACTGCCTTTTATTGCTAAAGCTTCATCTTCATGATACAAGATTTGATTCTGGCTTCTTGTCCTCACGGAGCAACAATTGGAACATTTTGACGATTATTGGAAATCTGCAAACAAAGAGCTCAGGTGTTTAATGAGACCAAATAAGGATTGACACTTATCAAGAAGGTACAATCGTCTGTGATTGCACTTACATACTTAGGTGGCTTGCATTGTTTGTATTCGTTTTGTGTTTGTCATTCTATCGCATCCATTTTAGAGTAAACTTAATTGCTGACTGTCATCACTTTTGTTTCAGTTCATCAATACTACAAACACTCCTTTTATAGCTTGCTGATTTCAAACCGAGTTGTAGATACCATTGTAGCCACATACATTACAAACATACATTACACAAATACAGTACATACAGACCGACATGCAGCACAGCAGAGTGAGCGACGTGTCCTGTGTCAGTCGTAGTGTGTGTTAAAGCACTAATAGTGGGTCACAGTGCAAAGTGAGCCAGCATGACTTGTGGAACACAGGTTGCTCATGCATAATGCATCAGTCCCCCGTGCCTCTTTGAAACAGTGAACTGTCACTCCTGGTTAGACCTAGCCTTAAACCATATTACACAAAGTCTCACTCAGCCCTCGCCCCGGCCCATCTGCACATTAACACGTCTGTTCTCATCACACTGCCGCCACTTGGCCTCTGCTCAGGACAATCTGTTAGAAATAACTGCGTTTAATCCGTTCGGCAAGAGCACACGATGGCTCGTAGTAATAAACACAAAGGCAAAAAAAAGCTGTAGTTGCAAAATTGACTATATACATTTAAAAATGTCCAGTTTATTGGCCTCAATGTCTTTTAGATTTTTCTTTGGAAAATGTTGAAATGTTGGACTTGATGTGCATCACCTGAATCCACCATTAGCTGTGATCTATGTTAGTTTCAAATCTATAGACCTGCTTCAAAAAGGCAGCGCTGGCAGGTCTCTGTGCTATGGTCAAATTCATATCATACCGTATCAAAACACACTTGTGATGATGTTATTGGCCTTGGTCAATGTCTCAGATGGAAAGAAGTAAGGTCCATATTATTTTCTTTGCCCTCCTTGCCACCCCCTGCACGGACTTCTGGTCAGACTGTCTGTGTTCCACACCCCCAACAACTCGATGCAACTGACTAACTCCCCAGCGGTGTCATTGATGGGGAGCGGTGTGTGACTGGGCCGGTTTCTCCTGAAGTCAACAGTGATCTATTTTGTCTCGTTGACATCCGGGATCAGCTTGTTTGTGTTGCACCAGTCTGCCAATTGTTTTCACCTCCTCGTTATTGTCCTGTCTGAGGCCCACTGCTGACGTGTACTTCACAATATGGTTTGTACTGAACTTGGCAAAACAGTTGTGGGTCATCAGGGTGAACATCAGTGGACTCAGCATGGAGGGGAGTCGGTGATCAGAGAGATGGTGCACTGGTGATGCACTGACTGGGGTCTATTAGTGAGGAAGTCCTATAGCTAGTCACACAGGGGGTGATAAGCCGCAGTGGATCCAATTTCCTCACCAGGTGCTGAGGGATGATTATACTGAATTGTTGAGCTGAAGTCAATGACCAGCATTCCCACTTGATTGTTCCCCTCCAGATGTGCCAGGCTCTGGATATGTAGAGGAGCAGATAAGCTAACTGGAAAGGTCCAAGTGTGATAGTATGGTCCTCAACAATTTGGTTGTCTAGGAGTCATGTGATTGTTGATTTTTTTTTTGGCACCATTATGATAGGGTGAGCACATTCCCTCAGAACCCTTCCCAGTATGTTATCAGGAACTTTCCATGCTGTGAATCTTAACAGGAGCCTCCTGACATCAGCTACGTCTAGTCTAAGTTCCTGCTCATCATGGAGAGGGATGACTTTCCTCACACTGGTGTTGTGAGTGCCTCCAAATTATTCAGTGAGTTCATTTAGAAACCTTTGATCCATGATCAATGGCGCCGCTCAAGTGGCTGCCTTTACACAGCAGTCTGCTCGCCACTGAGCTTTTTCTGTTTATTTTCTGTTTATTGTGTTATTTTTGTTACTTTTTTATTTAGTAATTGTTGTAGTGCACTATGGCAACTAGACTCGCCAAGCTTGTTGCTGTCTTTTTGCTGCTTATTGCACTTTTCACCACCGTGTCCGGGGATCCAGCAAGCAGCCGAGGTCCCATTGTTTACACCAGGGAACAGCTGTTAGCGTACCGGCACACGGCTCTGCTACCGGGGGAGAGACCTGAGGTCTCCCGCGAGCTAAGGAGGAAGAGACGTGGATGCCGAGTGGGAGCAAAACGTCGCGCCAGGAGGAGACGTTTTAAACCCGTTCTCCCCTCATTATCATGGGAAACGTAAGGTCTCTCCCCAACAAGATGGACGCGTTATCAGCGCTGACTCAACATCAAACGGACTACCGTGAGTGTAGCCTCATGTTGTTTACGGAGACATGGATAACGGAGCTAACTCCGGACACACATGCTACACTGGATGGGTTCCACATCATACGGGCGGACAGGACAACGGAGAGCGGTGAGAGAAAGGGGGGGGGGTCTGGCAGTGTTTGTTAATGACAGATGGTGTAACCCTGGGCACATCACTGTTAAGGAGCAGACCTGCACCAAGGACATTGAGCTGTTAGCCGTTAGCATGAGGCCAAGTTACTTACCACGGGAATTCTCGCATGTTATCGTGATGGCTGTGTATGTTCCCCCCTCTGCTAATGCTGCTAACGGCCTGTGACGTCATCCACTCGGCGACAAGCAGGCTGCTGACCCAACACCCCAATGCACTCCTCCTTCTCTCTGGTGACTTTAATCATGCCTCTCCGTCCTCCACCCTACCCTCATTCACCCAGTATGTCACCTGCCACACCAGAGACAATAAGACACTGGACCTCTTATATGCCAACACCAAGGAGGCATACTCTTCATCACCTCTTCCTCCCCTGGGAAGATCTGACCACAACCTGGTGCACCTCCTGCCTGTGTACAAACCTCTTGTGCAAAGGCAGCCAGCTGTGACTTGCACAGTTAAAAGATGGTCCGAGGAAGCTGAGGAGGCTCTGAAGGACTGCTTTGATTCGACTGCATGGCATAAACCCGATTTCGGCTGAAGCCCGGTTTCTCTATCCATGGGGGGTTAACTGCTCTATCTCAGGGTACATGGCACTGAGAAATCCGACTCTTGTCCGAAAGCATTTCATACCCCGCTACGATAGGTGGCGCTGTTTTCATTACAGCTAGTGGTGATACAGCCATTTCCGCTTGACCTCGTCACCACTACCAACAAAAAACAACAACAGCCTTCAACTCAGCATGCGAGAAAGATGACGAACGGAGAGCAAGGTGAAGCTACGTCCCTCTACATGATGTTGTGCATGTTTACTCTAGGAGTGTGTTCTGTACTGGTGTTCTCCATATTCTTGTTTGTTTGTTTGTTTGTTTGTTTGTGCCGGCCGGCACCGAACAGCGACATTTTATCTACCTGTCGACTTCCGGGTCACGACCAGGGAGGGAGGGAGGGGGGAGGGAGGGGGGGCAGGATCTCAAGCATGCGCAAAGACGTCATCTCCAGTTGTTGTCTAGCTTCCAGAGTTACATGCGCGCGTTGTCCGATATACAGCCAAATCCGAGCTACTTATCTGGGGGTGGTTATCCGACTTCAGTCGGACACAAGAAATCTAGATTTGTGGAGTTACATGAAATGGATCTTCGATTGAAACCCGACAACGCCAGAAATCGGGTTTCAATCGGACACATGTAACCGCAGTGAGTGTGGGAAGTATTCAGTGATGACCCTGGGGAGGACATCGACAGTCTCACTACCTGCATAACGGACTATATAAACTTCTGTACGGAGAACACCGTCCCCACCAGGACTGTACGGTGTTTCTCCAACAGCAAACCATGGATCAACCCTGAAATAAAGGCCCTCCTCAAGGAAAAGAAGAGGGTCTTTAGTAGAGATGAGCCGGATACTAGGCTGAAACGAGTATCCGGTACGGATAAAGCACTTTTGCCGACTACGAGTATAATACGAGTAATCGGAGTCATTATCTGTGCTCGGACTGAATGAAAATCCTCACACAGCGTCACAGCGCTCCCTCCGTCACACACGGCTCTGCTCACTCACAGAACAGCTCTCTGTCTCTCAGTCACTCAGGTTCACTGCGCATCGGGACTGTTCCATAGGCTCAGTCAAGGAAGCAGAAATGATTCGTTCATTTCCCGACTGGGTCTTCGAGTACGATAATAACTGCTACGATCTTGATGAGTGAGATGCGAGGGACGTTCGCTGTCTCCCTGAGAAATGAACACTCTGTGTTTTTTAGTATAGAAAGACGTGAATTATATTTGTTCACAAGTCAATATGACTGGTTTTGTTATTTTCACTTTACATTTACACTTACTTTACAGTAAAGTAAACCTCTATTAAATACAGTACAACATGACAGTTTGTATGGTTTGAAATTGTCATTTATTATCACACTGGCATTTAATTATCACGGCAAACAATTACACTGCACTAAACTTTAAGTGTTAATGTAAAGTGAAAATAAAGAAACCAGTCTGTATTACTTGTGAACGAATATAATTCACGATTTTCTATACTAAAAACACAGAGTGTTCATTTCTCCGGGAGACAGTGAACGTCCCTTGCATCTCACTCACACACACACAGACACAGACACACACACACACACACACACACACACACACACACACACACACACACACACACACACACACACACACACACACACACTAACACACACACACACACACACATCTGGTGTGGAAATAAATTTAAAAAAAATAAAAATAAAAAAATCATAAAAAAATGTCAAAGTTAAAAAAGAAAGTTATGTTGAACCAGCCCACTTCCGGGTTAAATCACACCCACTTCCGGGTTAGGCCCCGCCCACTCAGAGTACGGATACGGATACGGATAATTCATATGGTTAACAGATACAGATACAGATAATGCTGTACTCGCTCATCCCTAGTCTTTAGGTCAGGTAAAGGGACGAGCTTAAGACTGTGCAGAGGGAGCTGAGGAGGAAGATAAGGGACGGGATCAGCTCAAGGCTCCTCAGGTCCAGCGCAGCCCAGCTGTGTGGGATAGTGAAGCACGTCTTCAACCTGAGCTTGAGGCTGGGGAGGGTACCACAGCTGTGGAAAACTTCCTGCGTGATACCAGTCCAAAAGACCCTGCGACCCAAAGACTTCAGCAGCTTCCGACCGGTGGCGTTAACATCCCGCCTGATGAAGACGCTAGAGAGGCTGGTCCTTGTACACCTCCGCCCCCTGGTGAGCTCATCTTTGGACCCGCTCCAGTTCGCCTACCAGTCTGGCATCGGGGTGGACGACGCTGTCATCTACCTGCTACACCAGGGGTCACCAACCTTTTTGAGACTGAGAGCTACTTCGAAGGTACTGAGTAGTACGAAGGGCTACTTGTTTGATACAAACGTCCTGAATAACAAAGTTGCACAGATCACCTTTTAATATTAATAATAATATATGTGAAGAGACTGTCTGATCAAGTTAATATCAATTTTTCCTCACAATAATTATTAACAATGATTTCCACAACAATGATTGTAGGAAACATATGTATTTATACATGCAACATTTTTTTCATAAACTGTTTCAACTTTGCTTAAATTCAACTTAATTGAAGTACTTTTGGTGACATTTATCACTACATGCCTCCATCAGTCTGTTCTTTTTCAAAAATAGATAAAAAATAACAAAATGGGCAAAGTTTAACATGTGTATTTACATAACATACACATGAACATTAAATCCACATTACTTTCAGGAATTTCTGACAAAAAGTTGTTTGACAAATCCTTCTTCAAACAACTTTTTGTGACATTTGTCACTTATTTCAAAAAATAGTGCCATAACTTTGCTTAAATTCAACATAATTGATGTACTTTTGGTGACATTTATCACTACATTCCTCCATCAGTCTGTACTTTTTAAAAAATAGAGAAAAAATGAATTCAATTAAAATCACTTTGTAACAAAGATGATAAAGCTCAACCAAAAAGAACACATGCATGTGACAGGGGTGTAATGTTTCTCAGTGTCTTCTTAATTTGTTTGGTCTCATAGAGTTTTCAAACATAAAATACTGGTCTCTCCTCATGTCCTACCACATTGACTGTGAACCCAAGACCAAGACAGGTTTCATCGTACTTTCTTTTGAACTTTTGAACTTTTTCAACTTTGGTTTTTGAACACTGTCTCTTGTTTGTCACGGACCGCTGCTTAACGTAAACGATGCTCTGACCTCCTGTGTGTGTCTCTGAGGGAGTGAGTGGGGGGGGGGGGCTTGAGCGTGTGCGACGTGCACAACACTGCACAGGGAGCCGCTGCAAAGGCGCTGAAGCCGCGGGCTGTCGACCACTGGCTACGGCGAAAGAGCGATTTGTTTACTGCTCCGCCGTTAAAGAGAAGCAGACGTCAAAATATTAGTTCCGCTTCACATTTCCTCCTACAGGTCGCGCGCACCACCTGCCTCCGCGGCCGCACCACACAGTTTGAGAATCACTGTCTGAGAGAATGATTGGGAGCGGAGCCCCGGGGCCTGTGTGTGTGTGTGCTGTCTGGACACACACATGTCCCCTTCCCGGTCGCGCGCCCTAGCTGTCATGCCTCTGAGCCACACAGTTTGAGAATCACTGGCACAGAGTGAGATGGCGGTTTGACTATTTTTTAAATTTCAAATTTAATTTTTTTTTCATTTTTTTAAAAAATGTTTTTAAAAATTTTATTTAGAGCATGCCTTGCGGGCGACTCGCGGGGTCCCTGCGGGCGACCAGGTGCCGTGTTGGTGACCCCTGTGCTACACAGATGCCTTTCTCACCTGGAAAAGGCTGGAAGCACTGTGAGGATCATGTTCTTTGATTTCTCCAGTGCCTTCAACAGCATCCAGCCTCTACTTCTGAGGGACAAGCTGGAGCAGACCGGACTGGTCCCCCACCTCACCGCATGGATCCTGGACTACCTCACCAACCGTCCACAGTATGTGCGGATACGGGGGTGTGAGTCTGACCTGGTGTCCTGCAGCACGGGGGCCCCACAAGGAACCGTTCTAGCTCCAGTCCTCTTCACCATCTACACCTCGGACTTCTAATACAACTCTAATAACTGCTACCTGCAAAAACTCCTGAGGACCTTCTTCGACTCGGTGGTGGCATCAGCCATCTTCTTTGGAGTGGCCTGCTGGGGCAGCAGCATCTCGACAGCCGACAGAAAGAGACTTAACAAGCTCATCAGAAAGGCCAGCAGTGTGCTGGGGTGTCCACTGGATACGGTGGAGGTGGTAGGAGACAGGAGGATGGTTGCTAAGCTATCCTCCCCGATGGCCAACTCCTCCCACCCCATGCCGGACACCCTGGCAGCTCTAAACAGCTCCTTCAGCCAACGGCTGATTCACCTCCTGTGTGTGAGGGAGAGGTATCGCAGGTCCTTCCTTCCTGCTGCTGTCAGACTGTATAACCAGCTGTGACCCCATTTAACACACAATACACAATATTTGCAATTTTATTTATTTAATTATTTAATTTAATTATCTAATTATTTAATTATATTGTTCAGTTGTTATTTTTATTGTTATTTACTTACTATTTATTTGCTTATTTGACTGTTTACTTTTTCTTTTTGCTCAATGTTGTTTTTGTTTCTTACTATGTTGTTTTGCTCTTTCTTTTGTTCTTGTTGCACTGTGCCTGCGCTGCTGATGTAAAACCCTCAAATTTCCCCACTGTGGGACTAATAAAGGATTCTATCTATCTATCTATCTATCTATCTTTAGTTGTTCTCCCTGAGAGAAATGTGAATTTCAGATCAAAAACAAACATGGTCACATTTTAGGGCAATTCAAGAGAGCAGTCTATGCGATCAAAGTAAAGGTTTATTTTCAATCTGGATTTCTCGATTGGTTTTGTACTTGTTTTATTAGGGCCCGAGCACTGATCAAAGGTCAGGTGAGGCCCTATTGAAAATCTAAAGATTATTATTATTATTCAGGCAAATGAATTGGCTTTTTGAGGCTTTTTTTACCATGCTCAACTTCTTACCAAAATTTGCAGAAAGTTAGAAAGTGGTTAAAATTTACGTATTCTGAAGGAATTTTCAATGGGCATCGCAAAATGGCTCAACGGTGCCCCCCGAGACCCCCAAGACCCCCGAGACCCCCGACACCCCTGAAACATGTTCACATTGACCGATCTTCACAAAAATCGATATACAGGTGTATCATGACCAGACAAACCAAAAAGTCTTTAGGTGCAGTTGGAAAAACACAACAGGAAGCCTGCTATTTTGCATTTAGTGGCCATTTTGGCCATATTCCACATTTTTTCTTTGATGTACTTGTACCAGGGTTTTCATCGGATCAACTTAAAATTGAGATGAGTGTCATCACAACAAGATGGAGATAAAAACTGACTGACAGATTTTTTTTTTAAGTCACACGGTGTGACCGTGGCGTGGCGTCAAAGTTTGATTACACGCCATTATAACACGATGTTCTGTAACGCGGACATACATGGACCATAAATCCTTTGATGCTGAGCCGCAAACAAACAACTCCACTCCTGTAGTGTCAGTCTTCCTAGGTCAAAGGAAACTTTATGTCTTGCAAAGGTCACGTCTATTTCTCGTTATAATTATTATTGTTGCTAGCTAAGTTGTCATTTGGGCCCGAGCACTGACTTCAAAGGTCAGGTGAGACCCCATTGAAATTGTAAGGATTATTATTAGGGCCCGAGCACCGAAAGGTGAGAGGCCCCATTGAAACTGTAAGAGTTTTTATTATTATTTCCCTTTGGGGGAGTTTTTCAGCGTCTAGACATGCTCAGAAAGTTATGAAACTTGGCAGGATATTCAAGGTCTGCGGATATTTTAGTATTCTGGAGTAATTTGAAATGGGCGTGGCAAAATGGCTCAACAGCGCCCCCTGGAACCAGCCCCTAGGTTTTCACATAACCAATTATCACCAAAATCGGGACATAGGTGTATCGTGACCAGTCATGACAAAAAGTCTCAAGGAGCATTA
This sequence comes from Limanda limanda, assembly GCF_963576545.1. NCBI lineage: Eukaryota > Metazoa > Chordata > Actinopteri > Pleuronectiformes > Pleuronectidae > Limanda > Limanda limanda. The sequence goes on from NC_083646.1 coordinate 22,406,670, forward strand.
TGAAAAATGCAACAGGAAGTCCGCCATTTTCTATTTAGTGGCCATTTTGGCCTTTTGACGATTTTTACTTTGACGTACTTGTCCCAGGGCTTTCATCAGATAAAATTCAAATTCAGATGAGTGTCATCACAACAAGATGGAGATATAAACTGATTTAGAGATAGATTTTTCGTCACACCGTGTGACCGTGGCATGGCGTCAAAGTTTGATTAAATGCCATCAAAACACGAGGTTCTGTATCTCGGACATACACGGTCCAATCGATTCCAAACTAGACACATAAGACAAGAGACCCGGCCTGATGACATCTACACAGAAATCATGACTTTAAATCAAAGCGCCCCCTGGTGGCAACAGGAAATGTCTTGTTTTTTGCATGTCTTACACTCGGATGTATTCCTCCTCATCCATTGACCTCAACCATGTCAAACTGTATCAAATGGGTCTCAAGACATTGATAATGAAGACCTAAGATTACTCTGACTTTTCGTCAAACGCCATATTAATGGCATGGCATCAAAGTTCATCAACTCGCCATGACACACAAAATTGCTGTAACTTCCGTGTTCATGGTTCCATCTCACTCAAACTACATGTGTGTATCAACAGCCCCCCCCTAAAGATATTCATATGGTTTTAAGAAATGGGAGTGGCAAAAAAACTGACTAGCGCCCCCTAAAGGGCAGCCCCGGCACCACGTTTGGCCCACATGTACAAAAATCTATGGGAAAATGTGTCTTTTCATAACAGACAAATAAGTCTCTTGGATCGATATGCTAGACCAAACAGACAGTCCGCCATTTTTAATTTAGTGGCCATTTTGACCATATTCACCATTTTTACTTTGACATACTTGTCCCAGGGCTTTCATCAGTTCAACTTTAAATTCAGATGAGTTTCATCACAACAAGATGGAGTTAAAAACTGATTTAGGGATTGATTTTTCGTCACACCGTGTGACCGTGGCGTGGCGTCAAAGTTCATCAACTCGCTGTGAAACACGAAATGCTGTTACTTCAGTGTTCATAGTTCTATCTCACTCAAACTACATGTGTGTATCAACAGCCCCCCCCCCCCCCGAAGATCTTCATATGGTTTTAAGGCCGTGTGACCATGGCGTCGAAGTTTAATTAAACGCCATCAAACACGAGGTTCTGTATCTACGACATACATAGTCCAATCGAGTCCAAACTAGACATGTAAGACTAGAGTCCCGGCCTGATGACATCTACACAGAAATTATGACTTGAAATCACAGCACCTCCTGGTGGCTACAGGAAGTGAAGCGTTTATCTTTGCCGCACAGCGCAAAACGCATGCAACGCGGAGACGTGCGCTTGGTCATCGATTGCTCTCTCCCCCGTCCGCAACAGGCTTCAACGTGCAGATGCTCGGGCCCGCAAGAGCTACAACGTAGCCCTAGTTATTATTATTATTATTATTCAGGCAAATGAATTGGCTTTTTGAGGGCTTTAACATGCTCAACTTCTTACCAAAATTTGCAGAAAGTTAGAAAGTGGTAAAAATGTACGTATTCTGGAGGAATTTTCAATGGGCGTTGCAAAATGGCTCAACAGTGCCCCCCGAGACCCCCCGAGACCCCCGGAATGTGTTCCCATTGACCAATCTTCACAAAAATCAATTATTTGATTTGATATGATTTTTTTTCATAATCAAGGAGGAACTGCTCTAGGTCGGGAAGTTCGGTCTGGCATTGCTCCATTGGGGAGAAACTATGCCCGAACGGAGCTGTTCGGACCAATCAAATTGTCAGGGCTGGCTTTATGCGATGATGGACAGATGATCAACAGTAACGTAATCAACCATGTCACCAAAGAGCGCTTGGGTAAGCACCGTGAGCGCCGATGCCAGCTGTTAGAATCGGTGCTGGGCCACTTCAGGAACTGACCAGGCAGTATACTTAGGTTAGAAGGAGAGTGAGAGAGAAAGAGAGCATGTATCTTGCAAGTAGGGATGGGCATAATTAATCGACGATCGATTAATTGATCATTAGGAACTAGTTTTTCATCGATGAAACTATTGCATGTTCGCTATGTGGCAGGAGGTCGTTATATCCGAGTTGCCCTAAATGCAGCAAGGCACGGATGTTAGCAGCTAGAGGTGTCATGTCCGCAAAAGGACCGGCAGTTCACAGGGAAGGGAACCCGGACAGACCCAGGTCTGGGAGAGGGCATGAAAACAACCGGACTGAGAGGTCGAGAGCCGTCTAATCGAGCTAGCTCTCAGCGGCTAGCTGCTCTCTCAGCGGGGCTAAGGAGTACAGCAGCGCATATTTTCAAGTGTAAACATTGAATGGATTCCGTCTAACTGCCACAAGAGTTGTTCATCTTGAAATAAAGATCTCAATGAGGAAACAAGCTGTTTTTTTTTTTTTTTACCAAGGTATCGAAATTGGCATTGAGAATCGTGTTATTTTACTGGTATTGGCAGCGACTACTGAATTTTTTGTATCGTGACACCCCTACTTACAAATGGTGAGAGAATGTCTTGACTGTCTGACTTAGTAAATAACTCGCAATGTCGCATAACATACGTCACATACTACGTTGCTCTGATTGGTTGTAGGTCTATTCAATTGAGCGAAGAGGTATTTCTTTTCCTGGTTTGGTTGAAACACGCCCCATAATCACAGCCCAATGGAGCAGTTTCAGACTCATATTCTGACTAGAATTATGAGTGACAACGTCAGGCTAGCACCCGGCTGCTCCACCTCTCACCTGAATAATGACGAGGATTTAATGCTGTTGTGAACGAGTCTGTGCCGAAAACCTGCTGCTGTGTATGAAACACTTTTTCACCAGAAACCCTTTGTTTTATGCTGCTTTCTTTACGAGCTGCCTCGCAACACCAACTGTAAACGACCTCAACATCTCTACTTCCTGAATGCGATCGTTCAAGAATACGTTTTTCAAAACACTTCAGAAAACTCTGAAATTCTAAACGTGTGTTTTTGTGTTTCAGTGTGTCCTGCATACGTCCAGCAACTGATGGTGAAGAAAGAACAGGTTCCCCCTGAGGAGCAGCAGTGGAACCCCCTTGTGGACCAGGAGGATCCAGAGCCCCCCCACATTAAAGAGGAACAGGAGGAAGTGTGGACCAATCAGGATGGACAGCAGCTTCAAGGACTGGAGGAGGCTGATATCAAGTTCACATTGACTCCTGTTTCTGTGAAGAGTGAAGAAGATGAAGAGAAACTTAAATCGTCAAAGCTTCATCCGAGTGAGATGAAGGAGAACAGAGCGGACTGTGGAGGACCAGAACCAGCCAGGAACTCAGGTCCTGATGGACGTTTACAACCAGGTCCTGAGGACAAGACTGAAGACTCTTCTGAGACTGACGATAGTGAGGATGATTGGCTGGAGACCAGGGAAACTCAGACTGGTTTAAATACAAGAAACAACAAACAACCTCTAAGTGATGTGGGATGTAAGACAGAAAAAAAATCGTTTAGTTGCTCTGAGTGTGGTAAAAGATTTAACCAAAGGAGAAATCTAAATAGACATATGAGGATTCATACAGGAGAGAAACCGTTTAGTTGCTCTGAGTGTGGTAAAAGATTTAACGAAAGGGGCTGTCTAAATACACATGTGAGGATTCATACAGGAGAGAAACAGTTTAGTTGCTCTGATTGTGGAACTAGATTTATCCATAGGGGCCATCTAAATACACATATGAGGATTCATACAGGAGAGAAACCGTTTAGCTGCTCTGAGTGTGGTAAAAGATTTAACGAAAGGGGCAGTCTAAATACACATGTGAGGATTCATACAGGAGAGAAAGCGTTTAGTTGCTCTGAGTGTGGTAAAAGATTTAGCCGTAGGGACAATCTAAATACACATTTGAGGATTCATACAGGAGAGAAACAGTTTAGTTGCTCTGAGTGTGGTAAAAGATTTAACCAAAGGAGCCATCTAAATAAACATATGAGGATTCATACAGGAGAGAAACAGTTAGGTTGATCTGAGTGTGGTGAAAGATTTAAGATTCAGTCCTATTGTACGAGACGTGAGGATTCATAAAGGAGAAAAGTGATTCAGTTGCAATCTTTGCAACAAAAGATTTATTAGGATTTATACGCAGATATTCATAGTATACATATTCATAGTTCACTGTTTTAAATAGACTACTAACAGGTTTTATGTCCCTAGAAAAAATAACTCATTGAATAACACGAAAGATTTGTGTTTACAGATCTTATTTCTACAGATTTCTACATAATTTCTCTAATTTTCATAATGCCCTTCATGTAATTTTAAGGTTAAAGTGCGTTCCTTGCACAGTATGTATGTTTGTTCTTAAATAGTTCATATGATTAAATATGTTTGTTTTAAAACAATGGTTTCTTGGTTTTGTGAGATTCAATGACAGTTTGTGTTCTTTATGTATTCAATGTGTTTCCAAGAATAAAAGTCTAATAAAAAGATAAAGGCGTCGCCACCCTCCTCTTTGTTTCTGTATGAACGGAGGCTGCACTGGCTACAGTTGAATTGACTCCTCACGAGACAAATTAATCAGCTTCTCACAGTCAGTTTTTGTGCCATGCAAGCCTTGATCTCTGTTTCCCTGATGCCCCGACACACATTTTGACATGGTCTGTAAGAAATGAAATAATACTAAATATACATTGTGCTCACCAAACAAATTTTTTGTCAGACCTCAAAAATTGTGTAGATCTGGTATCATTAGTTGATCCCTGAATATATTATTTTAAACACATTGGCTTATGACTGTAGATTGTGAACGGTAATAGAACAACGATAAGTTGAAGAACACTGCAATGTCCACAAAGGAAATCATTTCTTTTAACTGTGGTTCCCTACCTGGAATTCCTGAGTTTCACTGGTTTGCCAATCATTAATTGTAGGTTGTGACTGGTTGTTTTTCTAGTTATGAACAGTTACAACAAAGGTTTTTTTAAATACACAGCCGGCCTATATCTCAGCATTCCATCTATGTCTATGAAGAAAATCAATGACTAACATATCTAAAGTTTAGATTATTATTTAAGAACACAAACTATATTCAGACTGTTCATTCTGCCAAAAAGCCTCTTTCTTTTATTATAAAAGTGTTTTAAGTAAAAACATCAGCTAATAGAACAATGATCAAATATCAAGGAGGGGGAAAAAAACAGAATTGTCTACCAAGAAATCAATTAAGTAACTGTTTAAAAAACCTGCATACAGACAGATAATTGCATAAATAACTCCTGGAAATATCAAAAAACGAATCTGTGATTCACAAAATGTAATCTGCTCAAAATAAAAGACTTGTCATACACAGACTTACTGCATTGACTATTATTTAGTTATCCCGACAGTTTATCTGTTGTTCTGTTATATTATTATTGTTGCACTGAGTATAATATGAAATATCCCTTAAATCTGTCACTTAGCCAGGGGTAGTCAGTTAACTCATTGATAGAAAAGAGGTTCCTCAAGGAAAAAGGTTGGGCTTTTGGGATTGTATCGGCTAGCCCTACCATCAAAAGATGTAATGAACATTTAACTATTCAAAATAGCCAATTTAGTTGAGTGACTTATCACAATTGTATTATTAATATTATAATATTATCAGAGAAATAGGTCAAAGGCTACTACAAGAGTTTCCTCTAAATTCCACTCTCCACAAACAGCTTATCTCTTTATCATTCATTCTTTCCTCAAGCTCAGGTTTATCAGGACAGAAAGAAGGAGAGCGTTCAAGAGAGAATGTAGTAAAGTATATACCATACCATAATATTATACCATAAGATTGTCTCATACCAGCAACCAATATATAATCAGAAAACCTTTCAAAACAGGGAAATGCATGTTTAGGGAAATGATGCATGTAAGACTTGCCATCTGGTTTCTCAATCCAGGGGAAAGAGTCGAGTAAAAGTAAAGGATGTTTAATTAAATCCTTATCAAAAAGAAGGATCAGAACGCTGTAACACAGATGTTTAACTGAAGGAGAAAGGTGGTGGTTGGTGAAACCTTTGAAAGGAAATGTTCCACAGCATTGATGTTGCAGCCACTTTTCTGATGTTTCAGGATTTATTGTTGGCTTATTGATTTAGGGGCTGATGTGACAACCGTCTACCGTGCGGTTTGATTGTTTTTACCTCAGAGAGTATGGCAAGAACCAGAATCAATGAGAGAGATGGGGACATAAAACAGTTTCATCCTGCTTCCAACATCACAAGACTGCTAAGACCCTGAACAGAACCGACTGGAGAGCCTCAGAATAGCTGTTTTCTGGTTTTATTCTCCAAGTTTCCAGGTGGATTCAGCGTCCTCATTCAGTGCTCGCTACTGCCCTAACCAGTTATGAGGGTATTGCATCTTGCATACGAGTCACGTTCATTTCTGAGGATGTGCATAACCTATGCACCAAACATACGTAGGATCTGCATAGCAGCCACCTTGGATACATATAGATATAACCGCAAGTAACCCAACCCTTAGTTGCAATACGTGTTTGGGCATGCAGGTGGCTCAGAGAGCACCTCCACCTGCACCACAGGATTAATCGGTGCTGCTGAGGGCTGTTAGCTGATTGATCCTCTGGTTCAAAAGGCAGCAGCAGAGCTGCCAGAGAGACACGGGGACACATGGGAGGAACACGAGAGAGGACTCATGAGAGACATATGGAGAGAGACTGAAATAGTCCGAGCTGAGCTGTCGCAGCAGCATAAACAGCTTGACAATTTAAGTGGAGGTGGCTAAATGTTTGTTTGTTCCTGATTTATAAAAGAAAAAGAATGCTGAAAAGCAACCCGGTGGTTTCTGGCTCTGTGTGGGAGACCCCGGTTGCATCATCTATTGCCACAATGTGAATATATGTATCCACATGAGAAGTTCATTTTGTTTTCTTTACAGGTGAAGCAGTTTGGTGAAGCAGTTTAATAACATGCGATGGTTTGAATTCTCTGACACGAGCCTGGTGTTGATGAGGTCAGGAAAGAAACTCCCAAGTGTGCTTTGCTACTTTGATGGTTCTGATGGATGCTCTAATTACCAATTCTGGGCATTTTCTTTACCAATTACTACATAAAGTTGTTCTAGGGAAAGTAACTTTAAATGTATGTTCATGCCCTCGTATTAATGCACACTAATGTATTTTAAGATTGCTGAGCCTGTGACACATCGTGGCACAAGAACTGTCATATTGTATCTATCATTGTGCTCATTATCGCTATGATGGAGTAAGTATTACGACAATGAAGCTGCACAAAGACTTTAACTCAGCAGTATATTTTTGTCCTTGACCTCAGGGAGGGAAAATGATGTCCATCAGTCCCACTGCTGATTGACTGATTCACACATTCGTGACTCTACAGCTTCATTTGTCTACTATAGTCTGCAGTGATCCACAGAAGGAAAAAATAGTAACAATGTTGTTTAAATAAGTAATTAGTTATACTTCTAGTTGCTGCCAAAAGTATTAATTAATAAATCAATAAACCTAAGGCAATTAGTTATAACCATGCCTTGATAATTGAAATTATAAATACACGGTGCTATTCAATTATCAGAAACTAACTTTTAGGTAGTAAACTTAAGGTTTAGGTGTAAATGAATGGTGGCCCATTATAAAGGTTTACGTGTTTTAAGTCAAATCTTTATCTACAAAGAAACTATAAGTGTCGAAGAAATTGGAAATTTAGCTCTAATATATTGTGATGTAGAAGCTCAGTCACACAAAGGAAAATATATATATATTTGAGTAAATGCTCTTATTCATTATCCACCACTGCATTGCAGACATTTGGCCTGCTGGTAATGTTCAGAGGCCCTCTCTCTTTTTAATAGTTAAAAGCAGTATATGTGGTAGAAGTGCTATTTTGTAAATTTTTGTAGAGTAGTGTGATTTGTGTCCATGTAAGAGGAGCTGCTGCAAAAACCAAGCTGTTATTTTTCTGCTGGATGCAGTTTATCTGAGTGACGATATTCACCACAGAAATCAAACCTCCACAAATGAACTGCCACCCTAAGCCAGTATCAAAATGGTTCCCGCTGTGAGGAGGTGAAGTCGCCTCCACGCCGTCCTCTCCTGTTTGCATTTTATTTTGAACATCTGTCGGGAGGGGGGTGGCACAGGTTTTGGTCACTGCACATAAGCCGCATTCTCCTGCTCTGTACGTTTGGAAGCAGGAATGACTTTCTGTCTGTCATTCACTGGTGCATCCTGTATGCCAGGGCAGACAGGATGAGGACTAGGCTGTCAATGTAAGCAGTCAAGCGCCTATTCATGAAATGAAATTACTCTAACAATGCCATTGCTTGGCTTTTGAAGCAGCCTGTCTTTTCTGAACTTTAAATCCCCTGGCTAGCACCTCTTCCCCGGCTGTCACTCCCAGCTCTTTGCCCCTCCGTACTGCAGAAGTGCGATTGCAAAAAGCAAGCCTTTCTTACCTCCACACAAAGAAACAGGATTTGTCATCAACATTTTCACGCTCTTATAAAAACCCTGAAGGGATAAAGCAAACATACTGATTTGATGATAGTTCCCTTTTTACCCCCGGAGGCACTCGGGAAAGCGAGGTGACTTTGAACTCTACTCTACTCTATATTCCATTGCAAAAGTGAAGTCAAGGTGATTTCCAGCAGGAGGCTGCTGGTGACTGGCCTCTGTGATTGGCTGACAGGCCTGCCAACGGTCAGCAGCGTGGGAGCAATCCTCATGAATAGCTTCAATAAGGTGACAGCAGATGAAGTAACCGGAATGATATGTTCAATGAAAGCAGAGGGAAGGCATTCAGCTGTTAATGTAACCACTGTGGGACAGACACTGACTCCAAGGAAGAACCACCCAGACGACAGAGTAAGGTGTCAAACAGCAGTTGGAATAAAACAAGGTTCTGTCATGAGTGGTGATTACCGTACAGGTAAACACAAAAAGGTCAAAATACAAAAACCAACAGAATAAAGTAGAGTAAATAACCATGAAGGCACGCACACGATGAAAAGGGCAATACCCACTATGAGAGATATATAACCTTCTGTTAGAGGAGAAAGGACACAGGGACAGTGCAAGGACGTGCACGTGCAAAGGGTTCTGCTAACCCTGGAGATCAGTGTCACTCAATGAGGTGTAAATTCTTCTAAAAAATTGTGTTCCCTCACCACTAAACTACATTCTCAATAATGTTTCCATAAGGAATATATTTTCCTCCACATGTTTGTTTTTTTACATATCTCCAATACGTTTGTAACAACCCATCTTTGCTGTCTAATCTTATGTATGGGGCTTTTATTAATCTAGCTCTGGGTTTTATTGTTTTTCTGTTTAATATTCAGTGTCAGAATGAAAGCGATTTAGAGGAGTAGTGTTAACCTGTCTATGGCTTGTGGTGTTATTTGCCTACTGATTAACGCTCGCCAAAAGTAGCAAAATGCTCTTGGTGTTAGGGAAGTACAATACGTCTTACACATTTAGGCACTTATCATTATAGCAAAATGCCTAGAAATGTCCCAACCAATCAGAATGAGCTGGACACTTGTAGACACTTATCATTGAGGCAAAATGCCTAGAAATGTCCCACACTAGTGGTTACGGAAGTACAGTACTTGGGACACTTGTAGGCACTTCAAATTATAGAAAAATGCCTAGAGATGTCCCACACTTGTGGTTCGGGAAGTGCAATACTTGGGACACTTCTAGGCACTTATCATTGGGGCAAAATGCCTAGAAATGTCCCACTCTTGGTGTTAGGGAAGTACATTAGTGGGACACTAGTAGGAACTTGACATTATAGAGGCAAAATGCCTAGAAATGTCCCACTTATCTTGATTATTTGATTGATTTATAATTCTGATGCACACTAAACATCCTGAAAGGGACAGAAAACAGAGGGAATCCCTAACTTGTGTACATAGATGTACATCTTGTGTCATTGGGAATTTTGTAAATGACGTAATTCATAAAGAGTTCTCTCTTGTGATGGACGACCGAAGGGACCCTGTCTCCTGTTTTAAGAATGTAATTAAGATAAATCAGTGAGCCACCTACTAATTTCTAGGTGGTTAGAAACGTACGAGATAGCTATTTCCAGTAAAGTGTAAAGTGAAAATCCAACAAGATAGTTTAATTCCCTTTGGAAATACAGTTTTTATATACTAGAATAAAGAATTTTGCAGCTCTGATACTTTATCAAAACTTGTCAAAAGCTCTAGCCTACTTTGGGTCTTGGCCCAGGGAGTGTGTCATTAAAGGTGCAGGTTAATCATCTCATTGCATGTTGGTCTATATTTTCTGTATTTCCTTTTCTTAACTTGAGATAATGTACCTTAGTGAAGGTTGATGGCCACCCATAACCTTATTATAATAACATTTCACCCGACCCTCCATTGGCAGAGTGGTGAATTTTCATTTTTGGGTGAACCATCCTTTCAAGCTGCTTGCTGTACATAGTCAGCATCTGCTGTCAGATTTAGAGTAATACTGTTACTAGTGAACAGGTAGTCACCGGCCTTTAACTGCGATTGCCTCTGCTGAGTGTTTCTCCCTCCACTGAGTCCCAGAGGCCGTGTTAAAGCTTTGACTCGTGTGTCTGTGGAGCCTTTTGCTTTGAAAAATGATCAAAGTGCTGCAAGCTAGTGAGGGCCATGAAACCGACAGCGAGCCAAACATCAATTTGTATGAATCAAGCAGCCGACTCTCTCGGGGTCAGGCAAGTTGTGTTCGTTGTGCTTCAAAGGGAGAACTAATGAAGCCAGAAGTCACTTCTTTGTGAGAGAGACTCGCTGGGAGGTCAATTATTGTGACCCAAGGCCCACACTGAACCAATTAGACGGTCCGACTGCTAATGAGCTCTCCATTCAGCCACACACAACGGAAGGGTCACAACGTGGAGTTCAATCTCAGTAACATTGTACATGGCTTTCACTATGGTTGTGTTCATGCATTCAGTAGTCCACATTATTGGCTTTGATTTATAATCCATTATCTATACACCTCTTAAATAAAATCACATGCATGCATTTTCCAATATAATGCATTTTTAAAAAGTTTTGATTTGTGGGTCACATGATAATAATATTAATAATGAATGAATTAGATTTTTTTTTTAACGCAAAGACGAGGAACACAGTGAAATTATACTGTCTCTTCCTTTCGTTTTGGCATTCATCTCTTGATGATGATCTTTGTCAAAACACCCTGAGAGCACTAGCCCTTCTTTCACTTGACGAGATGAATGTTCTGAATTTCTGACATCAGATATACTAGTTCCCAGTCACAATAACTATTAAATCCTGCAGCTGGTCCTTTTTATATCTGCTGAAGACAAAAGCCTCACAGTTTCAGAGCATTTCCACATAACAGCAGTTTCTGTTGCTGCAGAGAGTGTTTGATTTATTGAGAGAAGTGATTTGGCCGGGGCGGACTTGCCAACTTGCTAATGGCTTCTGGTCGAGTGCTCCACAGAAAATAGTCAATCAAAATCGTATTGCGTTTGGTTCTCCTGAAGAAATCATAGCTCTTGTCTCTCTATTTTCTCCCGTCACTCAGCCAAGTGAGTCAGCCCAAGTAATTAAGTCAAGCTTACTACATCACTGAGCTCACACATTTCAAGATACATTTAAAAGTTTCCATGTCCCAAAGCTTAATTTCCCTCTCCAGGTATTTTACCTGAGCACAGAAATTAACCACTTACAGCACATGGCTACGGCTGGACACATGCAGTCATTACCTGCTGGCCTTTCAATCACAAGCCTGCTCTCACACACACACACACTTATACACACATACTTGTCTCTGCTCTTGTAACAACCCTGCAGTGTTTGCTTGAAGCGCTGGTCCATCACATGTTACACCAGAACACTGCAACACAACACACAATCTGGCTGTGACAGCACCCTGGTTGCTTGCAGAAGGCTTTGATCCAGCCCTTTTCAGCAAGCAGGCAGCTATAAGTCAACAGCTAACAATTCAAGTCCATGAGCCAGAGAGTCCTGAGCAAACAATGCCATCAATTTTTGTAAAGATGTTGTCTCTGGCGACCAGGGGGAGATGATAGACACGGGGCCCGTTGGGTCACTTGGGGAAACAAAGGGTCACTTTGTTTCAGTTAGGTGGGGAACACACAAAAGTCATAAAATGTCATCCTGACGCGCCAACAATGTATTTCAATGTTTCCATGATGATGTCTAGCGGGTTAGGTTTACCAGCTTTGTCTCGCACACAGAAGTTTTGAAAGTGGGCTGCAGGGGAGGCTCAGCAAATGGAGGTGAAGAACAAGATATTACAAGTTATTAAAGTAGTTATCAAATGGAGATCTCATAGAACAGCCTAAATGTGTATTGAACGGTAAACCCTTACATACTGTGATCATATATGGTGCACACAATGAACAGAGGTCATAGAGAGGTCAGAGGGGGCCTTGACACAGACATGAGATCTGCACCTGCAAGCACAAGCTATGTCACAAAATAATCTCAGAACAAATTAGATTCTATTTATTCTGATCTAACTGAGATCGAAAGAGGGGGTTGGAGAGTCATGTGATTATAAAGGTCAGTGAGCAGCCATTTCAGCGACTGAGGTTATGCTAGCTCTAGATGTGAGAGGCCCTTGATCTGATCTTCCAAGATGAGGAAGCAGATAGTGATTTGAAGGAGGTTGTGTCAGAGCAGGAAGACAACATGGAGGAAAACTCTGATCACAGCCCCTGAAGATGAATCTGAGGGATATGAGAGGGCAGCAAGAGAGACCTTTTATATTGAAAAACAATGCAAACAGTTGGTCCTCACTTCCACATCAAGTTGCAGGCGGGATATGGCAGAGGAAAATGTCATTAGTCATTTGGTTTTAAGTTTTAATGTTTATACATGGTTATATAATAACAGTTCCAGAATGTTCTTGCCATTCTCACTTTCAATAAAATATATTGAAATCATCCTGGCTGTTGTGTTTTCATGTCTTTGGTAAAACAGGACATGATGTGTTCATTACACACCAGCACATTCACTCCGCTCTGCTTCGGCTAATCGGCTCGTTGCTCCCTTACTGCGAGCTAAACACTCGTCAAAATCACGACTGTTTGCTGTCCTAGCTCCTAAATGGTGGAATGAGCTCCCAATTGACATCCGGACATCTGAAAGTTCACACATCTTCCGCAGAAAACTAAAAACACACCTCTTCCGACTGTACCTTGAATAAAAAAAATAAATAAAAAAAAACACTAACCACTTTTGAAACTAACACTTTGGTAGCACTAAAATGGCACTTACCAACAGCCCTTTGTAGTTTTGCTTTATTTCGAAGAAATTGTACTGTCTTGATTCTTGTTGTTCTGGGTTTGTTCCCTCGGGGTTGAATGCACTTATTGTAAGTCGCTTTGGATAAAAGCGTCAGCTAAATGAAATGTAATGTAATGTGTGACAATGTGATAATCTGCTCCCTGAAACATTATTAAAGATAAATCATCCATTTATTAATGCTGGATAGGCTGATAATGCATTCTAAATAGATCTGTAGTTCAAAATTTAGTAAAGACACTTTTATGAGTTTGTATACTTTGAAATATGAAAATCTATAAGGCTTAAAGAGATCATTCATAAATGTGGTATTTTTAAGGGACTTTTACTGTTTTTGTTTAGTGTCTATAAGCTCAGAAAACAACCTGTATTGCATAGGCATCGACAAATTGAGCAAAACTAAAAGCAGACTAGGTTTTTTTTGTCTTTACTGATCCAGGACATTGCTCGTTCTAGAAACCCTTGGGTTTCTCTCCAACATTGCATGGTCTGGACCTTACTAGGTTAAGTTCCTTGTGATAGTATGAGCGGGTGCTACTCAATAAAATTGAATAAATTCACATAAAAGATATTCAGTTTAATTCTCTGCACTATATTTAATAAATAAGTGGCACAATACAAAACACAAACCGGAAAAGATCATCCTCGATGCTCAAGCAACACAGACAACAGTGTTTGTTCATCATTACTGCTGATGGAAAGCAGACATTATACACACCAGTGGCATTTTAAATCACAGTGAAGGGTGAAAATGCTTTAATAATAACATTTTTAATGAGAATTTTTTTTCTTTCTTCCCCCAGCACATTTGTGGTGTTGCCATCACAGGCCTGACAACTAATCTTGACAAATGACCAAAGAATGGCTAACGCTGCTGCACAAACTCACTGTCAATCACGAGTGGATATAATCATTCTCAGCAGTCAGCCGTTCACGGCAGGGGTCCCTCACTGCTGCTTTCCCTGGTTTTGAAATCTACAGTCATGAAGGGAAGTGTCCCTGCACTGAACACTTAGTCAGTGCAGGATGAATCAGTTCTTAATTAAAGTTGTACTAATTAAGACCGCTCAAAAGGAGCAGGGCTTTGATAGCATTAAAGTAATCACAGTGCAGCTCACAGAGTTATGTTGTACAACAGCTGAATGCTGATAGAATCTCTAACTATCAACAGAGGAGTTCGCTCTGTCTAATCCAATTCTGCTAAATTGGTTACAGAGCAACAACTGCATGTAAAGCTTTCATAATGACGCTCAATTTGTCAATGCAATATGTCTCCATCCATATGTGCAAAATTAGATAATGAGCTTTGAATTTTTTTTATAATTTTGATACAGAGCAACTTATCCTGGCAATGACTAACCAAAGTATTGTGAATTCTGAGGTTTCCTAAGGTGAAAAAATTGCCCCAATTCAAGATTTCCATCAATAATTAGCGCCCCCTACTGATATACCATGAAATAATCAACCAGAGCCAACAAATTATGACAAAGATTAATTACATGGGTTTTGTCCTAAAGTTAACGTCATTATATCATCTACATTGATTTAATACGTGGTTTGTCTGGATTGTAATTGAAGATAATCCATCATCGAGACAGAACTTAAATCCCTGTGTTCATCACCTAATTAGCTGTTGCTATTTTTCATGATGTATTACATTTCATTCCCAAAAAGTGAAGTAGTTTCTGGACCTGGCCAGAGACCAACCACACACCTCCACCAGCTGCTGAGTTTGCTAAACTCTATTGGAAACAGGCAAACACATGGTTGGTTGCAAGCACAGTACAACATTTAGTTATTGTGAATTTATGAATTACATAATTCATTATGGCACAGACCAGAAATGGATGCAGTTTGCTCCAACTTGGTAACATTGTAGTTTGTCAACCATTCTTTCTTCTGATTTATATTCTGAAAATTTGTTTTTATGTTTAGAAATATTTTTGTTGAGTGTATTCTGCAGGATTTGTTTGTGCAGTTTTACTAAGTCATGTGTGATAGTAGATTTTTGTGTATATTCAATCTAGAAACATATTGAAATCTGTTAAGAAATCATGAAACTTATGGAAATTGTCAAAAGAAAGAGTATGTGTTGGCATGCTGTTTAGAATGTGTCCAACAAAAGCAGAACTTGAAATGCAGCTGTGTGTTGAACTGGACTTGATCGCAGGTTCAGCTGTGTCACAACTAAACTGCAGGTAAACCAGAGGCCTGTAAAAAACAAGGTTTGGGGTTGTTAGGAAATCCTCAGGTTTAATCCTTTCGTTTCAGGATTATATTATTTTCAATCAAGAGCTCCACTGACTATATTAGATTTTAATTACGAGACCTCAAATGAACACCATTTATTACCATACACAATAAAACATGAGAGTAATGTGATATAAATTAGTCTTTTTTTTACAATTTGTGATGTCATTGAGGTTTAAAGGGGTTAGTGGCCACACAGAAACCCCCTGGGGTCTAGAAACTGATGGCGGTTGATGGGATTTAGTGAGTGTGGAGGATCTGAATGAGATGGACGAGTGGGCTCAGCTGGGTTTGATCAGGGCACTGGAAATGGAGACTGGAGGTGACTGGGGAGGAAGAGGGTCACAGAGATTCCGTGAAATGAAAGCTGCCAGAGAGGAGAACGGATTGAAAGTTTGACGGCAACAACATGATTGGCTGATTGCGATCACGACAAAATCTGAATGGATACCTGTAAACAACCCACAGCTGATTAGAAGAGGCGATTGTGAATAAATGGGACATAAAAGACAAAGTCTTCCCGATTGAAGTCATGCTAAGCTTCATTTCTATAAAAATACTAGTCGTTATTCCCACAGGAGGGGAAAGAAAAGTGAACAACAAAAGTGCCAGAGATATTTTTATAGATTAGTCAAATTGTTTTGCTCTTTCAGACATTTCATGTTCGCTGTGATTTCTAAAACAGAACTTCTGACAAAAGGAGGGCGAATTTAATCACACTGACTATTCCCAACAGAATAGTAGAGTGATGAATAATGTGAGACTTTGTGACAATAATTGGAAATAAAAACGAAAAACTCTGATGTGTTACATTTAAAAAAAAAGGTTTAATATTCACCATGTTAATAAATTAACATTTCAGTCAGACTGGCCTAGACATTACTACGCCTCTCTGTGTTTTGGCGGCAGAAACAGTCCGACATTACTTCAACTTCTAAAAATTTATATCAAATGATTCTTTATTCAGGTGAAAGTGCAAAAATAAATCACTCCCTAATTAGTTCGATTTTAAGTCTCACTGGGTACCTCACCATGGGAAACACCATCTGGCATCCAGGTGTGTTTGTAGGAGATGAGGTAATACTAGGACAAGCCATTTAGGCACAGGGTTTCCATCAAGGGCTACTTTGGCCCGCAGATAGCCAGAAGTGAGGGTTGACTCACAGATTCCCTTGAGGTAGAGCAATCAGTGGCAAATCATATCCATCTAAACTGCCATTCTTACTTCACCTCGCTGGTAAATGCCATCAAAAACCTGAATGTGGACTCCTTAATATGGGTATTCCAAGGAGGTAACATTACAGGAGTCGTCACAGACCTCATCCTCCACACGTCTAGAGGTGCAGTTCAGGGAGAGATTGCTTTGCCCTAATCTCTCCTGGCTGCTGGACCAGGATAAGCAGGTTGTAATGGATTCCCCTTTTTACACTTTGGCAGCCACTGCCGTCCCACCCAGGCTTTGCGACTATGCCAGTGAAACGAGTTTAAAGCGCCTGCGAGTTCAGGTCCCAGACTCAACAGTTTTCCTCTTGCGGCCAAAAACCACTCCTCCCACTCCCCAGATGAAACATAGAGATGGTTGAGTTAGGAGGTCGTGGTAACAGACCTCAGCAGGCAGCACTCAGAGAGGTTCCTGCCTTGTGCCACTCTGGGACGGAGTGAGAGATTTCTCTACCTAAACTTCACTATTTATAGTTATAGCCACAGTCAAAATGCCACAGTTATAAAGCAAACAAGCAGATATTAAGCAGAATGCGTCCTATGATCACTATTTAAGTTTACGATGTTAGGGGACATTTGGTATCTCACACAAAAAAATACAGTTGAGATAAATGACATACTACTGTATATAGTAAAACACACGTTGGATTTACAAATAACTCAGACTTTATACATATTAATGTATACAATTTATTGATTTCTTAACCAGTCATTATTATATAAACACATTCAAAGCAAGGTAATGAGTTTATGTTTAGTGTGTTTCCTCAGCATTTCCCTGGTGTGATTATGCTGTACATTTACAGCATGTACGCTACCTTGTGTCATTAGAGAGTCTGTTAAGGCTTATTATTAAATCCTAATTTAGGGTACTTTATTTGTGCAATGTTCCAGAACTACTTTTCTGGAACAAATCATATTACTTCAGTTTGAGTCCTTGTTACATTTGCATACTGATTACACAGAAGTCATTCTTGGTTTACGTCTGCTTTGAACAATATTCTGTAACTTTTCGTTGGTTTCTGCCACTCTTTCGTAATATGTTTCCTGTTAACCTTTGTCACAGCAGACATGTTCACTTGTCCCAGTATGGAAATCACAGGTCTATAGGACATAAATGGCTGCATTCCATTAGGAGGCTGCAGTTGCTGAGTCCTGGAGCCTCATTCTTCAAACTGTGTGTAGAAACAACACTGCACATATGGATGAGCACAAGAAAACAGGGATTATTCACATGAGCATACACCCATTAGCAATGATAGATCCACTCTACACAGCACTCTATATGACAATGCTTTTACACCATCAGTTCAAGTTCCTGGAACAAGCAAACAAAAACTAAAATCTTCACCATAAAGAAGGTTGCAGTCATATTTAATTAAGTGGGATTCTATGAAACAATTTTATTTAGCTTATTCTCTGGAGGACTATCGAAAAAAGACAAAGGACAATTCTTTGACACAAGTGACAAAAGAAGGAAATGCTCCTTTCTATATTATGTAACAACAGAAGTTATAGAGAAAAAAAGGTGTTTCACTGAAAATAAAATGCCAAAATAATAATTGAAGTTCATAAAAAGAAATACCGGGTGAAGGACAATCCACCTCATCACATTCCCCAGTCGTCTCAGTAATTGGTGAGGCATCCCTGCCAAGAGACATCCCTGCTCGGGATACTGAGAGCAACAGTGAATCTCTACAAAGCACATAGGAGGCTGGACCCACACAAAGGCCAAGCTATTCTATTTTATTGTGATTGGTTATTTAATAACTACCCTGCTTGATTTTTTTTCCTCTTTAACTTCATCAATTTGGTTTGGTTGATATTTATTTACTAGCCCAGATATGCCTTTTATGAGGCATCACCAATATAGATGTAGGGCCCTCTGCTGTAAAATGGCTCAAGAGTGTGAACCTTGTCAGGTTGATATTGAGAGCCCCACATGGGAGAACCAGCAATTCAGGCAAGTCTCAGTCTCGTGTGTGTTGTCTTGTCATGGTTATAAACATCATGGCCAATTAATATATATATATATATATTAATTGGCCAGAAGTTACAGTGAGGATTTAGAAGAGTCCTGTATTGTGTATTCAACCAACCACACACACTCAGGAATTTAAACAATTTACCAAAAGATTAAATTCCACAAAAAAAAAGAAAACAAGCTTGATACCAAAATATCACAACATTGTGACCGGGGACACTTTCTGGAACACAGTGCTCCACAACTTTTTAAGAACAAACTGCACAACTGCTGAAAAACTATTTATAGCCATCTTTCTCCCTGGAAAGAACAATCACTGCACAGAAAACCCTTTAATGTAACTGAATCGTAATTATGCAATAAGGCAATGTTATTCCTCATTCTAAATCAGAATTCAGTGGGTTGGAGTATGATATTATAAACTGTTGCAGTCCTCTGGAAGAGTTCTCAGGACAAAAAGGGAGCAAAACTGAAATGACCTGGATATATACAGAGCAGGCTCATCTCACCTCAGTTCTTTTCAATCCCTTTCTGTTGGGCTCAACAGATAACAAAGTCAAGCACTGCCTGTCGTTGATGTGCTGGACTACTACTCTAAATAAATTACTCAGACTTAATGAAAGACACCATCAGTCTAGAACGGGGACTAAACTTTCATTTTTTGTTGCTAGTCAGAATTAATCAAATATTTTTAAAGGAATTTGAATGCTAGGTTTTTATAGAATTTCATTTTTCAAATACTGAGTTATCCTTCAACTGCCTCAACTTTTTCAAACGCAGTCGAGCAGTAGTATATTAGAGTGAAACGGGTTAGCCCTCAGCTCGCTGCAGGGACCCCAGCCACGGTTCTGCTATTAGTGAAGATATAACAATAAAATGAGAATGAGGGTAAGAAAAACTGGGGGATGTAAATTGTCTGAAGTAGTAAACCTCATTCTGTAGTTCTTGAAATTAACAACCCAATCCTGTCTCTCTCTCTCTTTTGCTCATAACATCTTGCTCAGACAGCTCTATTTTGCCTCCTCTATTCTGAGAGTAAAACTATTAATAGGCGACGTGCAGTGCATGCAAAATCCATGGAAGTAGGAGAGAGATGGATTGAGTATTTGAGTCCGGTAAACAAACTGCAAAGTACGATTTTGACTAACATGTTGTAGAAACCTGTGGTTGTGCTGCTACTAGACATAGTTATGGAGTAACTGTGGTGACATTCCAACAATGTGGGTAAGTATTGTGTATTTTTGTTGGGGGGCTGGGGGGTCTTGAAGATGGATTTGGGGTCTCAGCAAAGTTACACTCTAACATTGAACACTCACTCGTCCAAACAAAATGAAGCACAGGTTCACCTGTGTAAAGAGACCTCAGGAGGAAAGATGCTCATGGAGAAAACAGATTAAGTCAAGCTGCTTTAATAAGCTGCTTCCAGACATAATACATTTGTATTTGTATAGCATTTATCTACACAAGGTTACAGAGTGCATCACACAAAAGTCCATGGCAAAATTAAGACTCGATCGTGATAAAATATTGTCTGTTCAGTCCAATTTAAGAGCAAAATCATGACATATAATCAAGACCTTACGTTTTTAGAGGAACCCAACATTTGAAATCCGGAGATTCTCCACACTTCGGAAGGAGGTGCTTCCTTTAATAAAGGCCACAGAAAGTTGGGAGAATCTGATATGAGAACACAACAGGGGTTTCCCGCTGAATTCACAGGAGAGCAAGTGATTGGGTTGCTAAAGCTTCTTACACGCGACAGACCCAATAAAGAAAACAAAAATCTCCTGTTGAAAAAGCCCTGCAGCAGAATGAATACGTCACTTCCTCTGCCTGCTGCACCCGCCTGCTCCACCTCTCGCCTGAATAATGCATAGGATTTGTTGCTGTTGTGATTTGAGTTGTTGTCTTCAGAGTTGTGATTTTGAGTCCATCCTGTCACCACAGATGATAATGGTGGTGGTTGAGTGGTGTATGTTATGAAGTAATGGAAAAGACAGCTACTTGCATTTCATTGTTGCTATTTCTTTCGACAGACATAAACTGAAAGGCAAGGTTTGAAAAATGCAGACATTTCGTGATTGCTATTTTTAAACCTTGTTATATTGATCTGTCAAGATGCTTTAATTTGGAGCCTTCACATTAACCTTCTGACCAGCACCTTCCATTTGCTACCATAAATATTCTTTAGTGCGGCAAATGCGAATTAATCAACATCTGAAAATTGTCCCCAAATAAATGCTCACTAAAAAGCGAGAACGTCTGCATACAAAACAGGCTGCAGGGGATGATGGATCTAGCAAAGGCCTTTCACCCAGACTAGGGTCAATTTTATATTTTGACCTAGCTAAACATCTTGTTGTTTTCTTTCTTTTTTTTTTTCCTGTCAATTTTAAATCTTAAAATTCTTTTAGACGATCCACCAGCCCACTGCTTTTCTGGTCGACACTCTGACTCTTTCAGGCACTTGGTTTTTATGTGTTCCAGGAGAACCAAGGTGCTGCTTCTTCTGCAGCACTGAAGTAATAAGGACCATTGCCTTGTTTTGTGATCTACAAGGAGGGGCTTTTGTCCTTCCATTGTGTGTGTGTGTGTGTGTGTGTGTGTGTGTGTGTGTGTGTGTGTGTGTGTGTGTGTGTGTGTGTGTGTGTGTGTGTGTGTGTGTGTGTGTGTGTGTGTGTGTGTGTGTGTGTGTGTGTGTGTGTGTGTGTGTGTGTGTGTGTGTGTGTGTGTGTGTGTGTGTATCTCTCTTGATCTCTGTTCAGACACTCCAATTGATTTGCTCAGGAATTGAAGGTGTCAAAGAGCCATTCTGCTCCACTTTAACCCCTGGTTACAATCCCCTGGCCACTGGGCATATACCGTGACCAATCTGCTGTTGGCTCATTGACTCTTCTTTACCTGACTTGCTGAAGCCTTTTCCTTTCATCTCAAAGAAAGGCATGACAGGAATGTTACCTTGCGTTTAACATGGAAGGAAATATTTACGTTTTAGTCCTGTTAACACTAGGTAGTGGAAATGCAATGGAGCACTTCAGCCTCTTGTGACCAACATTTATGTAGATCCTGACCAAAATAAAAATAAAAGTTCACTTGCCTCTTGACAATCAAAGACGGAAAGATTAATCTGGAAAAAATATTTTTATTCACAGATTAAAAAAGAGTAGCTATGTCACTATATATTTGTTTGCCATTTTGCAATTGTAAACTTCAGTATTGGGTTTGAGGTTGAGCTCTACAATTTAAAGGGTTTTACAGGTTTGTTGATATATATCTACCAAGCTTGAATAAATGCTTGAAATATCAATTGACTGTCAACTGAAAATGTCCACTGTCATTCAAAACAGCAGCTTTTTATAGTTCAGAGATCTACTGTCCCTAAAGGTTCCTTCCTGTCTTCCATTTTGTTAACAAGCAAATTGTCACCAATCTCAGTATCTCCTCTGGCCTCTGATTTGATTCGATTAACTCAGAGGTGGGAAAGGAGAAGCAAATAAAAAAAATATCTAAAAAGAATCAATAAATGTTTCATCAGACTTAAAAGACAGTGTTAGCCTCAGTTTTATTGGCGCTACGCTACGGTTTTAGGGTGGCTGAATCCTTGGGTTAAAAGAAAGGTTTATGGTGCTGTAAACATAGCCCAATTCTCTTTTCCATTTCGACCACATAAAGTCATGACAGATCAGTAAATCTGCACTGGATTGTGGACGCTCTTTGCCCCTGCTTTCTCTCTGCACGTTTCTCCTTTCTGTGCAGTCAAGAGCACATGAAGGGTGAATGCCAGCATCGGTTAATTGTGAATTGTTGCACGGAGGAACCATTCTCAGAGGTGATATAACCTTGTGAATAATTATTTTTTAACGTCCGTGTTTGTATCTGTGACACTGCTACACAGAGAGACTTTTCATTTGCAAACACTTGAGACAACACTTATAAAAGAAAACTCCTCTCCCTGGTTCTCTGGTCCACCTGGACCGCATAAGTAGCAGAGTGGAGAGTTAAATGTAGGTCAGGACTTTATTAAATGTAACAGATGCCTTGGTCGGTCTACCCCAAGGTTTGGGAATTGCATTTGCGGTCTGCTCTGACAGAATAGCAGACAGTTATGATAAGAGAGCGGCAGGGTGAAATCCATTTAACCTCCAACCCATGCAGAGGAAAGCCAACCACGCCAGTGTTATCCACTGCACGCAGGCTGTAGTCGAGAAGTCCAGGACGGAGGTAACAGGTGGTGGTAACCCTTACTCCTCTCAAACTTGTCAGCCCTGTTCCTACATGATCAACCTCACACACACACACACACACACATACACACACACACACACACACACACACACACACACACACACACACACACACACACACACACACACACACACACACACACAACTGCAGTGCAAAAACAAGAGAAGGTGTCCTGAACAGTAAGAGGTTTTGCATCTGTTCATTTAAATAAAATGTGGGATTTGTCCTGTATGTAGGTGTAGGGTTTAGATGCTACACATTAGCCCCATAAAAATGCGTACCCTATCTGGCATCTGGCAATCCTGTGAATAGCAAACCCTTGTGTTTGCAAGCAGGATGGCAAATTGTTTCCTGACCGCAGTGCAAATTATGTTTTTGAACCGTTCACTGCCAACAAGTATGTACTGAAGCAGAATAATCGTTATATATTGAATTTTGGAAACAATTATATGCATCATTAGTACTATTGGACTCGGCAAGTTATTGGAGATGTTTATTTTATGGACATTTTGAGTTCATCTTGTGCGTTCTGCAGTTTTCTTCTGCCTTCTCTGAAAGGTGCTACCTACGTGCGACACAACACAACAGCTTGTGCAATGCTTTCCTTCACTGATGTCATTGGCATTGGTGACAGCCAGGTGAAGACTGTTGCCAAAGCAGTTGAGCCATTGCCATCTCAACTCCAGCACCACTGCAACATTTGCCCCATTTTTGTCATAATAAATCACTGTTTGTGTCACACTAGTGTGTGAGGTTATTTTTCTATAATACCAGCAACAAAAGTGAATTCCACTGTTATAAAACTGAAGCACCACAGGATGTCCTTTAAAACTATTTATTTAATACCAATAAAATATCCAAAATAGAAACAAAAGATGCTTAGCTAAAACAAATAAAAGACAGCCACTTAAAAATAATTAAAACTCCATCGATAAATAAAAAAAGAATTATATTTCAGTGTCTGACCGGCTTCACTTCATCCACGCACAAATGATGGTTCTTGCACTGTCAGTATTACAATCCAATATGTGGGATAATAAAATAGTTCAGAGAGGGGAGTGTCCTACTTATGGCCACGGGTGACGACAGCAGGGATCCTGTTTCGCCACTGCGCTATTCTCTCTCTGTTGCACATCTGCCATGTCAGTCCCTCCTCACTCGAACCACTGCGGCCACTGGGAATGAGAAGCATCCTGAGTCATGGCTACACACAAACGCAGGCCCACACACACACACAAACGTCACATCTACTTAACTTAGCTTTTAGCAGGCGTTGAAGTCTTTCAGCCTCCGCGTCACATCCGACTCTTTCACTGGTCTTCGTCGGGTACCTTCGTTGCAAACTCGTTCGGTGGCACAGCCTTAACTTTGCGGCATGTCAAACTCTCCGGTCTTGCTGCCACTCACGTCTCACCAACACTGGCCTCCAGCTCAGTCTGTAATATTTGACCCTATCCTACCTTCTATAATACTTGTTAGTAGGACATCCTGGTTTGAATAATGAAAATAAATCAAGTGAGAGTTACATAAGCACTTTTCAGACATGACCTGTGAAAGAACTCAGGATATATGGGTCTGGACTTTCTCCAGAGGTCTGGTTTTCACACATTCACAACAGGAACAAAACCTCCAGAGGATTCAGGTGAAGGGGACAGCAGACAGAGGCTGCCCTTGAGGAGAAAGACTGGAGGATCTCTAGATTCAGTGCATGTCTGAAAGCAGCTTCGACTCTTAAGAGCAAAAATAATAAGCATCTAAGATATTGTCATTGAACTTTGAAAGTATTTTTAATGTGTACTGATGTATACATAATCTATACAAGCGTTTAATTTATCGTTACAAGGAGTAATTTTTTACTATTTTATACTACATATGAAGGCACGACAGAGAAAACAACTATTAAACAACACAATCATGTCATAATATATTGTATCCAAGGCTTTTAAAATCTGCAGTTGCAAAAGTGTTCTTTTTTCTTTGTGATTTTGAAGATGTACTGATTATAGAGCAGGAGTTGTCAGATTGAGCCATCTTTTACTCGTGGGGTATTAGCTGCGATTAATCTCCTGGATGTCCTGCCGCTAGGTATTCATGTGACCAGCTGGAAGCACTAGATGTGTCAGTTGATTCCTACAGTGAGCGATTGACTTATGTTTGGTTTCATAAGCAGGCCGATTGACTGCAGCTTGGATTCATAAGCAGCGTGATTGACTGCTGTTGGCACAATGGCTGCCAGCGGCGCAAGTGGTGGCTGACAAATGACAAAGTTGAGTTGGCGGCGTAGGAAATTACCTTGGCTCTCTGCAAAGCCACCCAGCAATCACCCTACATCCCCATGTCTTTCTCACTGCCTTTTCACTGCCACACTCCATCACTGCCAAACAGATAAAACAGACAAAACTCCAGCAGAAGGGTTTGTGTGGAAATGTGCACATGAACGTTGGGTCATTATACCCATCGGTTGCACTGCTACACAGACATTTCACATTTGCACAATAAACAAAATAGCCTCCCCGTTGTTTATACATAGGAAAATCAAGACACCTAGATGAGTATGAACATCTGTGGGCTCCTCTCTGTAACACACATTACAAAGAACAAAATGAATGAATAAAGAAATCCCAGGAATTAACCATTTTCTGCTTCCTTTCTCAAATTTAATTGTCTTGAGGATATCTAATCACTGACTGCCTACTGCTTAAGTTAATTTGTATTATGTATTAATTGACTCTAAGCAGTCAGGTGGCAGCCATTATGAAGAGTGAAAGAGGAGAATATACATTATGCCGCATTAAAGTCAGTTAATTGGAAAAGTCCTCTGTGAGGGGCTGCACTCCTTCACCGCCACTGCTCTGTCTCTAATTATTTTTATACATTTGCTCTGGTTCAGTATCTCTGCAAGTAAATGTTTTATAATGGCAGGGCTGTGATGAGTGGGGATGGCGGAGACAGTCCTCTCAGACAGACAGTTTAATCTTACAGGAGAGTTTGACTCCAATTAATGGCTTTTGTTCATTGTAGCTCAGCAAAGTCTGTGGGGGCTTCTTTGTATAATATTGCTCTTTCAAGTCGTGGTATAAATACAAAAGAACTGGCAGTAGGAACAGTTGCTAGAGCCACAGAGGACTTCAGTTGTGTTTTACTGAGTTGGACATTATCACATTGACCATCTTGAGTCAGAATAGGCAGAAGAACTAGCAAAAGGCTGCTTTTTAGATTTGTAATTATAATCCCACCTAAGATATTCATAGATCTTCAATTTGTAATGAGAAAAATATTTCAGGAGGAAGTTGTGTTCGCCAAGCTGTGCTGATGACTGGGAACTAGACTGTGAATATCTTTCAAGGAGCGAATTAAAGAAAAAAAATGTGTCCTTAAAATTAATTTCAAACACAATTACTGAGAATTTTTTATTTCTGTTTAGCTTTTTTTTTAAATTATAAATATCAACTTTTACATACTTTTTGAATCATGCGTGTTCTGAATAGAGGCTGCGAAAAAGATGATTGTAATTCCCGAGCCAGGAACATAAAAAGGTACGAAGTATATTTTTCATTTAGAGTAGGTAGGTGTGATTGCCTCCTGCCAGAGTTCCTATCTGTGGCTACCACAATTGTAGTGAGGTTTGATGAGTGGTTTTCATCTCTTCATGGATAGAAAGCAAGTTATCCTTAAACCCTTTCATCTCAGGATCCTAGCTATTCACTGAGTTACTGAGAAAATGTGCTTATTTATTTTTAAAGATTATAGAGAGATATTAGATGTTCTTTTCTGACAGGAAAAAGTCAAAACCATAATGCGGCTTGTAAGTTTAAAGCTGAGGATGACCCATTCTTTAGTGCAGCAAGGATGTCGGACAATGTAAGTGACCGTCCGTTACATAAGCATTCATCCCAATACAATGGACAGATGGAGGGTAAAACACAGTGAGCCTCTGGGACTGTATACTTACCACTGGAGTCACCATTAATGAGGCTCCCCTGAGGCCTTTCTCATTAAAGGAATTGTCAGTGGCAGTGATCTAAGCATGGCCCATAGACCCATGACACACTGACCTAAACCATTCAAGAAAGAACATAGCAGATACTGTTGAGAGCCTCAGAATATCGTGCAGAATGATTTGCCTTTCCGTTTCATAATTATTTACATGGTTGTTCTTTAAAAGCTTTTCTTACTGAAATTATTAAAAATATCTTTTCATTTGTTCACACATTCCACTAAACTGCATTGTTCCCATTTGCCTCTTTCCTCTGTACAAACTGCTTGTGTGTGTTTGAAAGGTGTGAAAGGTGTGTTCTGAGAGCCTGTTAAATGAAATGAGTTGTGTGTCTCTGTAATGCCCCATGGTTTCCATTAAATGGCGTGATGAGGAGCTTTGTAAAGTCGCACTGTTGGTTCACAACAAGATGCATTTTTAACAAGCTCAAGTGTGTTTGAATGTGCTGCAGAAAATGTTGCTGTCACGTCCAATCCTACTTTATCATGTCAAACACTCCCACTGCACCTTGCACAAATCTGTAGCAACCAAACTCTTCAATTATAGAGGGATGTTAGTGTTTTAATGGAGAATGTGTGCTTGTTTGTGTAGGTGTCTACCTCTGTCTGTCTTTGAGATGATGATTTGTTTTTTTCAGCCAGCATTCACAATTATTCACTCAGCATATGAATGTGTCACAGTTGCGTGCTTATTTTTAAAACTTCAATCTGGCTGTTTTGCATGATGTTTAAAATCACACTTCCAGGTCTTTTAGCTTCAAAACCGCAATTATTTTACCAAATAGAGTCAGTCTCAAAATTGATGTGGACATTTATCAATTATAATTTACCTTCACTTAATGATCATCAGCGTTAAAGTTATGTTTAGAAGTAGGTGGTAGTACAACATGCAATTCACAAGAACCCTTGAGCTAACCCTTACCCTAATTCTAACCCGTATCTTAAAACTATGTCTTAACTATATAAATGGTCATTTGACCGTATGTCAGACTAACCAAATGTCCTCACCCTCCCAACATGTCCTCACACTGTTAGGTCTAATAGTAAAACTGGTCCTCACACAGACAGAGATACAGTTACACAAACGCTGAGCAGTGCAGTGACCCTCTTGAAAGTGCTCTGTTTATTAAGGTCGAGCACTGACCAGTTTGAGGACTTCTGAAACTTTTGAAGCCATTGAATGTTAACAAACTCCTCTGACTGAATTGATCAGTTCAACTTGGAAGTCAGGATCAACTGATTTTGTTGATGGTTGATGGCCATTGCGGCTGCTGTAATTATAGGGCCCATTCAACCATTGTGCCAGGGTAGAAATGTCCTTGGCATGAAAGTTTTTTTGTCGTAATTATTATTTTCATTGCTATGCTACTACAGAATAAAAGGACCATAGGATGCTTGAAAACTCACCAAAATTAGTCCATACTCTGTCACACCTTCTTATTATCTGTAGTGAATAGCCTGTTTGTCTTCAGGAGGCTCCACAACACCATAAAACACCAGGTCACACTGCGATAAATTGATGGAAAAGGGTGTGATCATTGCTGCCTTCATTCTGGTTGAAATACTTTTGCTAAACAGGAAGTCAAAAAACCTGGAACACACATCAGAAGTCCTCAATTGATAGTATTAAATGGGTCTCAGAACAGGGTGCAGCAAAATGGCTTAAGGGCCCCTGATATGCACATTTTGCCGATTAGCCACTGGATGCCATAGTTTACCTCCTTTTCATTTAGTGTTACATCACTTAGCCTATCGTTGCTCTCATGCGAACACTCCCCCGGGTCCACCAGGGCAAATCCCAGTTAACTAAGAAGGAAACATTGTACAAACGATTCGTCTAGACACTGTGCAGCATTGCATTGTTCAGCTCTCATAACTTGTTCACTCACTGCCCAGGCCTGTTTTTCAGAGATAATATTGAAGTCCAGCAACCCAACTCACTGCTGCCCTCGGCACACACACATTCAAAGTGGTTTCTATTTCTATTTCATTTTTATATTTAATTTATGTTTCCTATATTTTTACATTTCTATAAATATATTGCACAAACACGCCAGAGCAAATTCCATGTATGTGTAAGCCTACTTGGCAATAAACCCAATTCTGAAGTGTTGTTGGAGGCAGCATTTGCACATGGAGAGCAGAGTGGGGAAAGTGCAATATGTCTGGGAGTTATTATAAAGTCCAGATGTAGTATGAAAAATGAAACAGCAGAGGATAAGGATGAGAGCAGAAAAGAGCCCTTTAATAATAAAGAATATCTTTCCATTTGACTCTAAAAACTGAGGTTGGCCTCAACCTTAGCAAATGACCTTTTTAAAGCTCAGTTTTTTAGGCAGTTTGCAAAGTTTGCAGAAATATTGCAAACCCAAGAAACAGGTGCAAAGCACCTTGAACATGTATCTCTAATAAATTGCATTATCCTGCATTGGTTATTGGGTACCGCCTGTTGATTGGCACATTAAAGGAGGGAAGCCTTTGCTTATCAAATATATTTTAACTTTCAAAATTGAACTAATCTGCTTCTCAAGAGCTCTGACTAAACATTTAACTGGTTTTACTGTCGGTAGACTCATGTATTTCCTCGGGTTTGAGTTTTGTTTTCATTTAGGGAATTGCCTGCCACCACTGACTGCTGCACCGTGAGACTCTTTCCTCTTGTTTTTTCTCAATAAAATATCATTTACCAAACACGCTGCAGTGCCATCATGTGGGTCCTCCGTTGGAACTGGTGACAGAAATGATGCTTTTACCTCCACTTCCTGTCCTGGCAGTCTCACACAGCACTGTCTGTCCCTGCTTACCAGTCTCGCCGCCACTCCCAGTCCCCTGCGGGTCTGGGGGGGGCTAAAAGCCTCTTCACATGAGGAGGTAATACTCCCTCTAATTGGGTATCGCTTTGGGAATGAGGCTCACTACTCCCTCTGTTGCCTCCTGTTGCCTGTTCCTTGGCCAGCCCCCACAGATAATTGTAGATGACAGATGCCGCCATCTTATGGGACACGGCAGGATTATCTTATTGTGGCAGGCGGAGCGCGGAGAGGCTGTTGGAAAATGGTTTGAAATAGAGCGGAGCAAACAAAGAAACAGGCCTGCACCAACTGTGATGCAAGCTTCTAGATGCTGTACAAGTACACACAGAGCATGGTAATAAAGTACTCCATCATAACAAAGCAATAAAGCCACCGATGATTAACATACCAAAATGATGAAGCCTCAAGTGGTCATCAGTGGGTCGAAGCCTGTGGGACAAATCATTTGAGATTGAGAGTATAATTCATCATCAGCTTGAATTTTTATAAGAATAAAAATAGAACAGTGTGCAACCTTGGGCATGTGACGTAGACG
Organism: Limanda limanda; assembly: GCF_963576545.1. Classification (NCBI taxonomy): domain Eukaryota; kingdom Metazoa; phylum Chordata; class Actinopteri; order Pleuronectiformes; family Pleuronectidae; genus Limanda; species Limanda limanda. The sequence continues at coordinate 22,436,979 of NC_083646.1, forward strand.
TGGGGTGTGAAGTTTTCAAAATGACAATATAGAATCTAACTTGCTTTGAGTATGGTGGGCTTCTTTGTGCGTTCAGTTTATTGGTCGATTTAATTGGTGAGGCAATTGAATCGTTTATAAATGCCCGCCATTAAAATATAATTAAAACATAAAAAAACATAAAGCAAGTCTCTAACTGCGCACGTTCAAAAGTCAATTAAAAGCTGAATTATGTGATGTGTGACGTCATTAGGACAACACCTTGTCTTCTGTGGTGCCCTAAAATCAGGTCTCATGACGATGACACACACACACGCACACACACTCACACACATGTCTGCCTGACTCATCCATTTCAGTCTAATTGGCTTTAAGTACCCACAAAAGGTCTAGAGCTGACCTTTACCTTTTTATTTTCAGGTACCACAAATCTCCACAGCTCATGACTTGCATGTGTGTGTGTGTGTGAGTGAAAGTGAGAGTGAGAGATCCAGCACTTCAGCACAATGAAACTGGCAGGCTCATTATCATAGGTCTCCTCTAAAACAGATATGGTAGGGATCCATCGAACTGAAATGATGCGACCCGAGTGGGCCTCTAATGGCCGTAGAGTTTGCCAGGCTGCCCCCTGTAAGTGGATTTTCTACTGCGATCTTCTGTTTGTTTATTGAAGGGCCTGTTGTTCTGGATGCACTCCATAGAGGATACAAATTGCATTATTCACGGCAGGCAGGCTGGTAATGGCGAGGATGAATGATGGCCCCTATTTCGCTTGTGACAGAGAAGGTCGAGTGAGAAGCTCTCTACAATTACACACAACTCTGTGTTCGATCAGCTGATAGCTGCGAGAGAGGTGGTCACACGCCACGCAAGCCTACAGGAATGGAATTTAGAAAAAGGAGGAGCCTCGTGGATGGATTTTGGGGTATGAAGTGTGCTGTGCAAATGAATCTGCCATCGGCCAAATTGTATTTTGAACTCAGATCTTGGGGGACACGCTATTCCTCTAAGCCTGGACATTGATTTTTGTCGCTAAGTCAATTTGGATTTCGCAAACAACAAGCCAACATAGCAAATTGACATAAATGCATGATCCACAGTACTTCTTTTTTCTAGACGCCTTCTTGCTCTTCATTCTTCTTCATTACTCGCACAAAGTAGACTGAAAGAAGAATGAGGCTCAAACCATTTTGATTTGGATTGGATCCGTGATTTGGGGGACCACTGCAATAGTCCAATAACCACCAGTATTTGATAATAAGAGCATATACAGCCAGCGCCATCAACTTTTAATATGATGAATGCTTTTCTCTGACCAAACTCATGTGATAACAGAAAAATTACATAACTTTATTTTTGATGAGATTGTTCAGTAGGGAAAGACTGTCAACTTTAACCCAATTGTCTTGACGGACCACAACGAGACACAGAATGTTCACTTATGTCAGAATGAATTTTGGGACAGCGTGTATATAGAGGAATCAGCAGTGGTGCCGCAGAGTTAAAAACAGTCTGATAATAAAGACAAAAAACACCCGGACACAGCAGAAGTGATGACACCTCATTTTGATTGATTTGATTAGATGTATTTGCTGCTGCTCTTTGTGAATAACTCAAGTCGGGTGTTTTTTTATTGTGTGTGTGTGAGCAGGCTGCAGTCATCATTCATTCATCTCCCTGTGATCAGCTCAGCCACTCCACCCAGTCCACACACCTACCTTCCATTCATCATCAACTGCAGTATTTAATCCCCGGCTTCTCATCAACTCCTCACAGATTGTTGTTCAGCCCTGGCGGCCGACTACTCAGTGCTTTCTTTTTGTGCTATCAATGCTTTTTGTGTTTCCTCGTGTTTCACCTGCTCTGACGTATGTCTCTCTCTCTCTCTCTCTTTGTGCTCCAGGATAAGCCACCGGCCCAGTGTTAACTCACCCACCACCATTCATTCTCCACTCCCTGCCTCACCCGCCTCTCTCCATCATCGCCACCTCCACGCCAGATTCTCCTCTCCCACTCATCCCAATACAATAGTAACTTTACAATAACTTGTTCAAAACGTCCCTGTGCTTCCTGTATCTGCGCCTGAGTCCTCTTCGTGTTTTTACACAAAAAGCTGTGGCTATAGACTATAAACTCTGTAACCAAGTTTCATGTAGATTACGTTCAATATCCAGCATATAACAATAACAATAACAATAATAATTTTAAAAGTTTATAGTTCATGTAATCAATAGTTCTCTTATTATTTTTCATATTAGTGTGATGTGATTGTCGGTACTTAGTGGAAAAATGCACTCAGAACAATTTTTCCTCTTTTCTGTTAAATGATGACGGACAAGACCAAAATTATGGCTCTTGTTAGCCAAGAGTCTTTTTATAATAGTATAATAATCACATTGTGGCGTGCACTCATGGGTGTGTCCTCTCACCCAGTGGGTCGATGGGAAATGTAAAGTCTGTAGCTATATATACTTCCCGTATGGGGAACATGTGCCTGTTCTTACTGACTACTGAATAAACAACAGTAAGCAGTACCTGCGTCTCTGCCTTTCCTTGTCCTGCCACATTGGTGACCCCGTTTTTTGAACATGTTCGAGGTGAAGGAGGATAGTGTCCCTTCCTCATCGGGGGAAGACGTTTTTTCTTCCCCGGCTCCCGTGGACCGTGTCTCCACGCCGACCATGGCGCCGCAGCTTCCAGGATCGAACAGCTCCGCGGAGCACGTTAAGCTCCCGGAGTTTTGGCAGAACGACCCCGCGCCGTGGTTTCAGCACATCTAGGCTCTCTTCCATCTGCGAGGAGTAACGGCAGACGACTCCAGGTATTTTTTGGTGGTCGCGGCTTTGGACCAGCAATCCACCCGGCGCGTGATGCAGCTCTTGTGGGCCCCGCCGCTGCGAGGGAAGTACGCCGCCATCAGGCAGCTTCTCCTCCGACGCTACAGCTTGTCAGCCGCGGAGAGAGCGGACAAGCTACTGTCGCTTCCCGGTTTGGGTGATGGTTCGGCAGTGGACCGGATGGATGAGATGCTGTTGTTGCTGGGCTCCGAGGATGAGGGTTTCCTGTTCCCGCACATCTTTCTGCGCCAGCTCCCGCTGCAGGTGCGCGCAGCCCTCGCCAACTCTTCTTGCTTGGCGGCCGGCGACTTCCGTGGATTAGCTGAGGAGGCGGACCGGATCCTGCTGTCTTCGAGGAACGTCTCCGTGCAGAGTGTGGCCGTGGAGTCCTCGCAGTCGACGTTGGAGAACGAGGTTCCGGCAGTGACGGCTGCAGTCTCCACCCGCACACAGCGCGGCCAGCTGTGTTTCTTCCATCAGCGCTTCAGCAGCAAGGCGCGCCGCTGCGTTCCTCCGTGCGCGTTCCAGGCACCGGGAAACGGAAGAGCCGGCGCTCGGTAGCAGCCGTGGGCGCTGGTGATCAAGAGGAGCTGCTGTTCGTTCATGACTCCATATCAGGTAATCAGTTCCTGGTGGACTCCGGCTCGCAGAAGAGCCTTCTCCCTCCTGCAGCTACGGACCTCTCGGCCCGTGGCAGTGGTCCGCGTCTGACAGCGGCTAACGGCTCGGCTATAGAGACGTTTGGTACCAAGTCTGTGACTGTGTGTTTCAATGGACGCAAATTTCTGTGTGATTTTGTTGTAGCCTCCATTACGGTTCCTATTATCGGAGCAGATTTTCTGTGCACTAATGGGTTGTTAGTGGATGTAACTAATCGCAGGCTCATTGATGCTGTGTCTTTTGCGTCTTTTCCGTGTCAGTCAGGGGGACCCGGGCCGTTAACACACGCTAATTTTGCGGCGTCAAAGGATGTCTTCCAGCGCTTACTGGCGGAATTTCCTTCGCTGACAACGCCTGCATTTTCTGCCGCGGTTACTAAACACGGCGTGGAACATTTCATTCCCACTGCGGGTACGCCCGTTTTCGCACGTTCGCGTCGCCTCGACACCGTGAAGTTAGCCACCGCGAAGGAGGAGTTTGCTACCATGGAGCGTTTGGGGATCGTTAGGCGGTCCAACAGCCCGTGGGCTTCACCGCTCCACATGGTGCCCAAGGCGGACGGTTCTTGGCGGCCGTGCGGCGACTTCCGCCGTTTAAATAACATTACGGCCCATGACCGTTACCCAATTCCGCATGTTCAGGATTTTTCGATTCGTCTGGCGGGCATGACAATTTTTTCTAAAATCGATTTGGTGCGAGGTTATCATCAGGTGCCTGTGCGGGCAGAGGACGTGCCCAAGACTGCTGTCATTACGCCGTTTGGGCTTTTCGAGTTCCTGCGGATGCCGTTCGGCCTTAAAGGCGCAGCGCAGACGTTTCAGCGATTGATGGACTCGGTGCTACGTGACCTCGCGTTTGTTTTCGTCTATTTGGACGACATCTTGGTGGCCAGCCCGTCGGCTGATGAACATTTGTCACACCTTAGGCAGGTTTTCCAGCGCCTTGATGGGCATGGTCTCATTGTCAACACAGCCAAGTGCCAGTTTGGGCTGTCTGTCATAGACTTTTTGGGCCATCGCATTTCGTCGCAGGGTGCGGTTCCTTTGCCCTCGAAGGTGCATGCAGTTGCGGATTTTCCCCGTCCGGTCTCGGTCAGGTCGCTACAGGAGTTTTTGGGCATGGTAAACTTTTACAATCGTTTCTTGCCTCGTGCGGCCCAACTCCTGCAACCATTGTATGGTGCTTTGAAGCTTAAGAAAGCCAAGGACCAGGTTGATTGGACCCCTGTGAGGATCCAGGCTTTTGAGGGGGCTAAGGCTGCCCTGGCTAACGCGGCGCTTCTGGCGCACCCCGCGTCTCGGGCGCCCATCGACCTCACGACCGATGCTTCAGATGTGGCTGTTGGTGCAGTTGTTGAACAGCGGGTTGCGGGTGCGTGGCAGCCCCTTGCATTTTTTAGCCGCGGTTTGCGAGACAGTGAGCGAAAATACAGTGTGTTTGACGGGGAACTGTTAGCATTGTACCTGGCTACGCGTCATTTCCGTTTCCTGCTGGAAGGCCGCCCTTTCACAGCCTATGTTGACCACAAACCATTGACGTTTGCTATGGCAAAGGTGACAGAGCCATGGTCTGCTCGCCAGCAGCGCCATCTAGCGGCGATCTCCGAATTCACAACGGACATCCAACATGTGGCGGGTAAAGCGAACCCGGTTGCAGACTGCCTGTCGCGGGTGCTGGTGTGCCCTGTGCATCTTGGGTTTGATTTTTCCGCACTGGCTGCCGATCAACCTGGGGACCCGGGTATCGTTGCACTGAGAGCTGCGAGTACCGGTCTGGAGCTGGAGGAGGCAGTTGTGCAAAATGGTGGGCCTGCCCTCCTTTGCGACGTCTCCACGGGCCGCCCCCACCCGGTGGTGCCGGTTGCTTGGCGCCGTCGGGTCTTTGATATGGTGCACTCTCTTTCTCATCCGGGTGTCCGGGCGTCGGTGAAGTTGGTGTCTTCGAAGTTTTGTCTTCGCAAAGAGGTCAAGGAGTGGGCGGCCACATGTGTGGCGTGTCAGCGAGCTAAAGTTCACCAGCACACTAGGGCGCCCCTCGAGCCATTTTTGATTCCAGCCAGGCGTTTTGATCATGTACATATCGACCTTGTGGGGCCTCTTCCCCCTTCCCAGGGTTTTACACATCTCCTTACCATGGTAGATCGGACCACTAGGTGGCCAGAGGCGGTTCCTCTGTCTTCCACGACATCTGCGGACGTGGCACGCGCTTTTCTTTCAGCTTGGGTCTCACGTTTTGGTGCACCGTCTGATATCACCTCTGACAGAGGCCCGCAGTTCATTTCGGAGCTCTGGTCGGCGCTAGCAAAGTCTTTGGGCACACAGGTTCACCGTACCACTGCCTACCACCCCCAGGCTAACGGTTTGTGTGAACGTTTTCACCGGTCGCTTAAGGCGTCATTGCGGGCTGCGCTCTCAGATGCAAACTGGTTGGATCGGTTGCCGTGGGTGATGCTCGGGTTGCGCTCGGCTCCTAAGGCTGACCTGGATGCCTCGCCTGCAGAGTTGGTGCTCGGTCAGCCGCTCCGCATCCCAGGGGAGTTTCTGCCTCACAGCTCGGCCCCCTTTCCGCGTCCTGCGTCACAGTCCGCTTGTGCACCGGTGCCCGTGCATCATTTTTCTCCTCGGTCTTTCGTGCCAACGGATCTCGCGACCGCTCGGTTTGTTTTCGTGCGTCACGATGCTCACCGGTTTCCCCTCCAGCCCCCGTATGACGGCCCGTTTAGGGTGTTAGAGGCGGGTTCTAAAAGTTTCATTCTGGACATGGGCGGGCGCAGGGAGCGTGTTTCGTTAGACAGACTTAAGCCAGCTCATCTGTTGGCCGGCGAAGAGGTGCTACCGGCCCGGGTTCCCCGTCGTGGTCGCCCCCCTTCTAAGACCCCTGTGTTGTTTTCTCCAGTTGTGCCTCCTGATCCTGTGTCTGTTGTAAATGATGTCCCTTCTGCTTGTTTCACCCCTGCGTTTGCGGACGGGGATCGGCGTGGCCGTTATGGTCGCCTCGTTAAACCCCCTGAGAGGTACTGACTTTTGTCCCATTTTGTATTTTTCCCTCTGGGTGTTCGGGGGGGGGCTGTGTGGCGTGCACTCATGGGTGTGTCCTCTCACCCAGTGGGTCGATGGGAAATGTAAAGTCTGTAGCTATATATACTTCCCGTATGGGGAACATGTGCCTGTTCTTACTGACTACTGAATAAACAACAGTAAGCAGTACCTGCGTCTCTGCCTTTCCTTGTCCTGCCACAACATTAACATTAATGACCAAAACTGTAATGGACAGAGACGCTGAGGGTTGAGTAATTGAATTTATCTTGGGTTCTGAGAATGTTTACCGTGCTTTAAAAAATGTACACAAATGTAGAATTGCAATTTCAGTTTAGATTGACAGTCGTGAATGATTCAAACACAAATGCTTAGTTGTACAATAAGAGGTAGCAAAGCCCAAGCTGAACCTGACTGGAATGTGTTGGTGAACTTGCTCCCAGGTTGAATATCAAAACCATAAGGTTGATCTCTTCTTTATACAACTGGTAAATCAAGATGCTTCATGGAGTTTCTCTTTTTAATCAAAAGTGGAATATTTTAATGTGTAATAAATGATATGTGAGAAAGTAATTTGTATAAATTATTCCACAGCATGTTGCCAATTCCCTTAATGACAAAATAAAAAATGTGGAAAGGAAGTCAGCTACACTAATTAAGTTTCAAGGAAACTGCTGTCCATTATGTCATTATCAATTATTTATTTTCTTCATTCTGAAGATGATTCGTGTCCTATCCATACAAACTTGGATATCTATAAGTATGAGCCAACATACCTTGACTTAACGCTCAGTCTGCAGTTATTAGACACAGAGACTCAGGCCGATGCAGTGATGTATAACATGCAGTGTCTTTATTACTGCACTGTAACACAAAAAACTATATGTTGACCTACAGTTCACCAGCATGTCTCCTGTGCTGCAACTACGACACGTGTACCAACCACTACAACAGAAAAGGTAGAAAGATGTTATGCATCTTCTACTACTGTTTCAAAAATAAGTGGACTTACCTTGGACCTCTGAATATGAAACAGGATTTGTAGTCAGTAAGTTACCTTGGGGTTTTCAGCATTCTGAAGCTAGTTCAGGTTTTACTGGGGTAAATCTCCATGGTAAATGCACCTGTAACCTGTTCCAGGGAAGTTTAAGTCCTGAGGTTCATTTGAAACCTGTCAACTACTGACCAATCAGATGACTTGAATGATGACTCTGACTCTCATCTCATAGAATTGACAGGACTGAGAGAAAAGGCTCAGACAGTTTTATAGAAAGACGAGTGGACTGATTTTGCATTTCCAGACTTTCCACCTTCTCACATGACTAGGGGAGAATTTATCAAACTGAATAAATACATCACAACTATCAGAGCTGCATTCGAAATGAACAGAGACTCTTTGATTCCTGACAGGATTCCTGACAGTGTTGATGCTACTATACTCTCTTACGCTATCAGAGCAGCGCAGAAGAACAAGAGGAGACTCTATGACTGTAATTGAAAACACGGAGAGGCTCCTGTGGGGAAGGATGTCTCGACAGTGTTGTCTGAACTGTTTTTTTCTGAGCTTGTGCTGTTGACAGATAGAGCATTGTTCTCGGTTCTTCTTAGCATAGCATGTTAATCCTGGGGCTCACCAGTCTTGAGGAACTATCTGTCACATACTCCTTTTACCTACGCGTGAAGAGTTGTAGTGACAGAAACACAGATGTCGGACAATCAGTGTGGACTCACATTATTCACATCCACTGAAAATAAACCAATGATGCTCTGGGAGGGGGCATCGTTAGAATCAAGGTTGCTGACACATTTAGAGGGAAAGAGGTTTACTTGGACTGGAGCTCAAGTTTTCCCATGACAAACACAGCCATGGGATTCGGTGAAGGCATCACATTTAACAACAGGTTCAGATATTGGAAGTTCACATGTCTCTAGCCTGTCATTAAACAGTTTAAAATTTTTATTGTGATTTTTTGATTATGTAATGAATCCTCAGTTTGACAATAGCATGTTGACAGGTTCTCAACATCAGTGCAAATATGTTAGCTTCGAAAATCCTCCCCACAACTCGCTGACTATTCATTAGACAACTATTTTACACCGAAATCAGATTCAGTGCATCTGTGTAGTCTATTATTTCAGATTAAGACTCATGCCAAAATAAATCTGTGAAAAATAAACAACTGCTATCATCAGGCAGTCTTTACCTGCAGTTCCCCAAACCCTAACACCATCACCCAAAATCAAGTTAGAAATCATGAATCAGAATGTAAAAGCCCCACCCACATAGCAAAACTGTTTTGTCCCAGATTTGACCCACATAAATGATAGGACTTTGGCGGCCCACCGCTGTTTTCTCTGATCTGGGCCACAAGAAAGCCAGAAGTGCTGCATCATTGCCTGAAATGGCCCGCATCCGTATGCTATCTTGGCTGCAGGCTGCCGCACCTCCCCCCCCTTGTGGAGGTTAGATGAAGCAGGTGAGGGACCATTATGGTTTTACAGATACGTATTGATTTATGGTGTTCATAATCTGCCGTGGCGGAGGAAGGAGTGGGGGCATGTGGCTAATTCCAGCTTTCTGAGACTTACACTTTAATGAAGTCATTTATCTCTGATCTAAGGCTCTCTCCCCACACCATCCATCCCTCCTCAGACACGTACACTCCTACACCCTCTGATTAGCAGCATGAGTCAGGACAACTGCAATATTAACAGCAAACTTGACCCCATGTTTTCTGACATCTGGCATTACGGTTAACCTCATCCGAGTCATGTTGTAATTTGTTTTGTGACGCACACTTTCGCTGACGTGCTCATACATTTTGTCACACTACACTCAGGCCCCTGCACAACGATTATCACAAGATATATGTCTTTTAATTGCAATAGATATCACAAGTTTAATACCACACAATTTATTCATTATCATTAGCTGATAATTCATCCCATAATTCTGTCTCGCAGAAAGGGAGGTCTCAACGTCAATTCACACGTTCTTGTTTACACTGGGCTGGGCAAAGATACAGCACAAACATTTATCTGGGTTACCACATCTTTACATTTTCTTCATTCCACATGTTGTGCACTATCTGGTGCCCCAGGTATCCCAGTCCGAGGCGCTTTTGTGCGATAAAGAAAAGGACAAAGTTTGTCAATCGCACACATATATCTTATAAACCTCTGGTACCCACTGTACCCTGCATAATAATGAATAATGCATGCTATTCTGAGCTCCCCATCTTGTTCGCATATGACCTATAGCCAAAATGATTATGCAGATTTCGGGAAATAAATAAATAATCAAGTGTTATAAATGGTCACCTGGGGCAAGGAAGACTACCGTGCATTTATCAGTCTGTGGGGGACAGAATGAAGGCAGTGTTTCCTCTTGTTATTTCGATTTTTTTCTTTAGTAGAAGTGATTGGCCTGTATTAACACACTAATGTGGTGGCTGTTGTTTGCACAGCCATTTAAAATGTAATTATTTTCGGCAGACCAGTGATGGCAGCTGAGGCCTGCAGCTCATGGATTAGAGTTGCCTCAATAAAGCCTCAGATGCAGTCCTGCATTGCAAGTCTGTGGCTGAGAGCAGAAAACACACACTCGGATGCACACATTTTCTGAACATATACAGCATCTTCCTGTTCGATTGCAGATACAGTTGTTTGTTTGTTTTTATTCTAAACTATACATAATTGCATATTTGGTAGTTTCAAATTGCCTAATGAAAGCACAACAGGCTTGTTGCATGACAAAAAATGAGACAATTACTGGACAGTCCAATTATCTGATGTTTATAGCTTCAAGCGTCATTGATCAATAGTTTTCACATAAGGTGTCGTTCAAATGACTACATGTAATTTAAAAGGTGTGGCTCACACTGACAAATTAGGTGCCAACACCTTAATTTCCCTCAGCTCCACTCAATGATTTGGTGTCCTTATCAAACTTGTCTCCAACTGCAGATGTTTAAGATGAATTTAGCATCGATCATCTGGCATAGAAATTACGTCAACTGTTGTCCTGTGTGCTGAATGTTTAATTAGACGACTGCACAGCACGATAATGTGTCAAATAATTGCATGTTATGTTTTGCCAATACATTATTTAACAATTCAATCAAAGAGCTGCAGTGCTGAAGAGGACTCTCACTTTCACAAAACTGAAGACCTCAGCTGAGCATTATGCAGCATTTTATCATTACAGTTTTGGTGTCAAAACTGTTTTGATCATCATATATATACTATTATCTAATATCAGTGGCGTCACTAGGCTGTTTTATTCGGGGCTAAAGCCCCGGATCTAATTTGATTAGCCCCGAATCTAATTTTTGGGTAAAAAAAAAAAAAAAAAAAGTCGAAAAAAAATCGACTTTCCGACGGTCCTTGAACGCCCCTCATTTACCGCACGAGAACAGAGCAACAAGTGCGTCAGTACACTTCAGCAGCCAGTCTCTCACTGTTTACAACAGGTGAGTAGTGAGCACAAGCCTAGATTTCACAATGTCTTTATTATATCTCAGTAATTAAAATGTCTGTAAACGTTTTGAAAACCTTACTTATGGTAAATGTATATAATGTTATAATCGAATGCAAATGTATATCATGTACTTTGTCTGCAGCTAGAATGCTCTAGCTAGCTAACGTTAATGACTAGTAGTGTGATGGACCAGAGGCATTAAGCCTGCTACTATATCTATTATTTTCGTCTGTAGTCTAAATGACCGCTTTGTACATGAAAGTTGATGACAATAATATGAAGATATGATATGAAATTAAAAGAATAACAGTTAGAAATATTTATGTTAATACATGATTCTCATGGCAACAGGGAATGAGACCGGCTGCATAAGTGTACTGACTCATTTATGTTTGTTAACAGAGAATTATAACGACATCTGCTGTAGACTCCCACCCCCTGGGACCTGCAAACAACAATGTCACAAAGAAGGATTTCAATGTTTTTTGCTCCAAAAGTGGTTGGCAGCCAAGGAGGTAATGGGAATAGAAGGTTTTTTTGTTGTTCTTGTTCTTGTTGAATTCTTTAAGCATATAATGGCACATCCTTCATTTCCAGGTATGATAGCAGATAAGGATGCAGTCAGGGTTCATGCAGGAGACCAAAGGGAGGAGAGTGCAAGTTCAGGTACCTGTAGGCTATGTTAAGAGTGTCTATGTAACAAAGTCGACCTGGTGAATTCCCTCTCAGTATAAAAAGAGGTAAAGACCTCCCACTTGCGCCAAAAAATAGGTCGTTTTGTCCTTGGCATAACTAATAGCACACACGTTTATTTGGTGGTCAATTGTGGTCGCAAATCAGAGGACCTGGTTTCGAGACCAATGAAGGCAAACCAGCAGGAGGAAGCAATACTGACGAGCAACACAATGACACCACTTACATGTAGTATTTAACATATTTTAGTAACCTAATTATAATGTTTGAAATTAAAATTTCTAAATGCAATAATTTGATAGAATATTGATCTTAAGTTTACAGTAGGCTACAGCTTAACTTTTTTGTATTTATTCTTTTATACATTTTCAGAGATAAGGGCAGAGTCAGCATACATAGATGCAGCTGCCAGTGATGCTGCTGACCAGAGTGAGGACAGTGCAAGTGCAGGTAGGCTATGTGAGGAGTATCTATACCAATATCTCTAGTCCAGAATTGTATAATATTCAGCAGTGTATCCCAGTATACATCCTTGCCAGTGCCCATTAATTGCAAGTTGTGGATAGCAGAGTTTTATTTAATCATGTTTAAAAAAGGGGGGAGAAGGAGGCCATAGCTTTATTTCGCTTTTTTCCCCTTTTTGGAAATACAGGAGGCTCAGGGTCAGGGAGCACAGGGAACCTGTTAGGAAAGAATGATTTAGGGACACGAGAAACAGGCCCAAAGCAACCGAGACGGGACCAGTACCCCTCCACTAGTTTTGGAAAGCAGCAACGGTCTTTCCAGTACAAATGGTTTGAATCTTTTGACTGGCTGGAGTATTCTTTGAGCAGAAACTCTTCACACTGTTTCTCATGCAAGCTCTTTGGGAAACACAACCCTAGAGCCAGCAAAGATGCCCTCCTCAGCACTGAGGGCTTTAATAACTGGAAAAGGGCCTTGGATAGCTACCGAGAGCATGAGGCAAGTGCTGTCCACAAGTCATCTATCCTGGCCTGGAAGAATTACAGAGCTACGCTAACAGAAGGCGATGTTGTCGACCAAATGAATGTTGGAAATCCAGTCAGATTAGTGAAAGGAGAGAATACCTGCGGCGCATTGTGGCCGTCACTAGCCTTTTAGGGAAACAAGGCATTGCTTTCCGTGGTCATGATGAAACCAGCTCCTCCCTGAATCAGGGAAACTTTTTAGAAGTAATGAAGCTCCTTGAAGCCTTTGACCCCTTCCTCCAGAACTACCAGGCCCCTTCTCATTCAACATATCTATCTCCTGCCTCGCAGAACAGCATGATCAAATGTTGTGCTGATGAAGTGACTGCAACCATCGTAGAAGAGATCAAGGCATCGAAAATGTATGCAGTGATGGCTGATGAGGCAAGAGATGGCCACGTTGAACAGCTTGCTGTTTGTGTGCGCTATGTTACAGCTGACGGCGGAGTCAAAGAGCGTCTCCTTGAACTTGTCACCCTTAAGGGATTGAATGCACAGTGCATCACTGACGCAATTGAAAATGTATTGGAGTCGAATGGCCTTAATGATCTCCTGTGTGTCGCTCAGGCTTATGATGGAGCTTCCGTTATGAGTGGTTCAGTAAGTGGAGTTCAAGCTCGCTTTCGTGAGAAACACCCAGAAGCAGTGTACGTACACTGCTATGCTCATGAGCTGAACCTGGTTCTCTGCCATACGTGCAGGGCTGTTCCAGAAGCCAGTGACCTGTTTGAGACATTGGAGAGTGTCTACTGTTTCTTCAGTGTATCAATCGTAAACCATCAGAGATTCTCTGATGTCCAGATGCTCCTGGGCTTGAAGAAGAGTGAGCTTGTCCAGCTGTCAAAAACCCGATGGGCATGTCAGGTGAAGTCTGTGAGAGCAATGCTCAACAATCTGCCAGCTGTTTTAAAGTGCCTGGAAGAGAGTGCAACACCTCTGGCAGTCGGATTACTGTCAAAGCTGTCCAGGTTTTCAAATGTCTACCTGCTGGTCATGTTCCGGAGTATGCTGTCAACTACAGAGGGGCTGCACCTGTACCTTCAGAAGGATTCTGTGGACTTGGCCCAAGCAACACTCTTTAAAGATGCAGTCCTTGACACACTGAAATCCATCCGAACCAATGAAATGGCAGACAAGCTTTACAATGAAGCAAAACACATCTATGATGCCAACAACATATGTGAGAGACGTCACAGTGGTCGCAGGCACAAACAGAGGGTGATGGAGGACTTTACAATAGAGTCCACCTTGGGTACAAGGGCTCATCTGGGCACAGAACACCAGCTGAAACAAACTCTGTTGTACCCATGTCTTGACCGTATGGTAACTGAGCTAAACAGCAGATTTTCTGATGTGGGGGCAGAGCTAATGCGAGGCATTCAAGCTTGCAACCCAGCGGCCGTTGATTTCTTCTGTGAGGATTCCCTAGAGCTGATTGCAACACATTATAAAATGTCATTGAAAAAAGAGGAGATCCTGGTGGCAAAGCAGTTCCTTTCTAGAAGAAAGAGAGAAGGTGCCGTTTCTGACATGGGCAGTGTTTACAAGCTACTTCACCCAGACATGTTCCCAACCTTGAGCTCAGTTGTCCAAGCAGCCTTGACAATACCTGTCAGCAGTTGCACGTGTGAGCGGTCGTTCAGTGTACTGCGCCGTGTCCACACCTGGCTGAGGAGAACCATGGGCCAGGAGAGGCTACATCATTTGGCTATTATGGCAGTGGAGAAGGATGCGCTTTGTGGCTTAGACCATGGTGAAGTCATTGACCGGTTTGCCCAAGTCAAACCGAGGAGATACCCACTTGTGCTCAAAGGACAAAGGTCCAAAGAAAGGAGCAAGAAACAGTGAAACGAGTGAAAATAAAAAGTTCACTACAAACAAGAAATGAACAAAGAAAGACAATACATGTAGAGTAACAGTTAATAATACACAGACAAATGTACAAGTATACACAATATGGAAAGTGTAAAGTAAAGACAGATATACTGTAGAAGAAAAGAAATTAACAAAGACAAACGCATGACTACAGAAAGATAAGATGTTTAAAAGGCTCTTGCCTTTTAAACATCTTATCTTTCTGCATTTCTGCATTGTATACTTTTTCAGACATTGTTTACTATTGTGAAACTAATACAAATATGTGAAGAATACATATATGACTATGTGACTCATTTATTATCGAAATGTTTAATGTTGGTGCTTATGAATGAGGCACTTTTTTGTTAAGACAAAGGGAAGTTTGTGAAAATCTATATTTTTACCATTGGTATTAATAAACTGCATACATTGTTTATTTTGTTATTTGTTATTATTTTCAAAAATTGCATGCGCAGTTACGTTTTGGCCCTGGGCTAAGCCCCGGATCTTTCAGAAACCTAGAAATGCCCCTGTCTAATATATAATATAATCCCTTAGAGAAGGAACCACATTAATTTTCATATGTGGAAAAACAGATGTGTGCATTCATGTGTTTCCACGTTTTGGAACATTTTGGAGGTAAAATGTGTGTAGGACCTGTAATACCCATGTGGAAGCCATGTCATTACATGTGCTTTCATGATTCACATGTGCTCTATATGTTGCCCCATGTGGTTACATGTTGACACTTACAGTAAAATTCATGTTTTTTTTTGGTAAAGCACACAAAATATTATATGGAACACGAGGATGGATATATTTGCAGCCATAAACATTAACACACACCAAACAAGTGCATTTCTAGTCATTTTCCAGTGAGCAGTTATATTGAGTCATATGTCCGAGGTGTTACTGTCTCTTCAGTTTTTCAAAGAATCCTTAAAGAAAAAGCTCCATTCTATTTTGACTGACACTAATTGAAATGATGTGGCACTCAGGATGCTTCAGGATGCAGTGCTAGAAACTGGACTAACCACAATAGGCTCCATATGGTGTTTTACTTTAAGTTGAGTTGTGGGTGCCTGTCTGTTTCTGTCAGCCTTTAATGGTCTCACAGTGGTGATTGCGTGTGTCATGGTGACCGGATTTAATTGGTTGGTATGAATTATTGCGCAGGTGGTTTCTGGATGACATTTTGTGGGATATAAAAGGGCTTCCAGCAGCTTCAGCAAGATCACACCTTAAATCTGCCGGCAGGCAGCTTTGTGTTACTATTTGTATTCAGTTTCATATTGAATCATGCAGAGAATTGTTGATTTGTTTTGGTTGGCAGGATGTTTTCTGTTATTTTATGGTTTTTAGTTTGGTGTTGTTTATTTTACAGACTTTTTTGTCTGAATATGTAATTATAGGTTTGGTTGAGTTTCAGTACCACTTGTTATTTTGCTGTAGCTGCTGCTTTAGGCTGTTTCCTCAAAGGCTTGAAAGATGAGAGTCATTTTGATATTGTCCTATAAGCTTTAATTTAGGTGAAAACCCTAAGTTCCTTCAGTTGAAATGGCTTTGCACTAAAATGAAGGTGGATGAGCTCCAACATTCAAATAGATTGTTCCAAACAGCTGCAGCAGCTTTGGAGATTAAACAAAAATCCCTGCGTTGCCTTTTCCCTTTCTGTGTTTTAGCATCTTGGCCTGGTGACAAAGTTGTTGGACTGGCGTGTTAGTTTTTGTCCAAATAAATCATCCAGGTTATCGTTGTTCCAAACTCTGCAAATATTTTTCTCTCAGATCATTTGCTCTATTGAGGATTTGACACATGTTCCTTTCCTCTGGATAAAGGGATGACTACATCACACATGGACCGTGCAGTTAGAAGGATTTTCTGTGGTTGGTGTTGGTTCATCTGTCAATTCACCACTATTAGGCATAGCACTTACTCTGGATATAATCTTTAGTGCATGGACCACCAACAACCTTGGGTAATATCATTTCTTCTCCTGCATAAAACGACGGACCACTGGCCTCGTTCAGCAAGCAACTCAGCATGGAGCCTCTTACTGTCTGGTAATAGCCCAACAAGGGGTCTGCTATTAATGTTTGAAGATACGACAGAACATGTTTTCAGCTCTCATTTGCAACCCGTATACAGATGCCTGGCTCGCTGTGAGGGAAATTAAACCGCATCATATGTGGGAGACCTCTTAGTCCTTTATGGATGAACGAATATCAAATCCTATCAGGGAGATAAGAAGCTGCTGGTTTTCTACGTTTCCAGTCTCCAGATGAGCTTGAGAGAGGAAATGTATACTCCGAAGCAACAGAAAGTAATATCCTGTCCGAAAGGTGCACCGAGGCAAAAGATGACGTTCAAAATCACTTTCTTTGCTCTCGCCAACTGATATCAGTGCTCTCTTTATTACCACCCCCTCAGAGTCACTATGAATCCTCTTTCATTTGCTTTCAAATCATTATATGAGGAACACTCCACGCTATTTACAATGACAAACTGAAACTACCTTTGTGAATGAAGTGCAGATCGTAAAAAGAGAGAGAAAGAGTATAGATAGATGGATGGAGAGTAGACTAATTGTGAACTGCTTGATGGTAACAATGGCACAGAGAGTTTGAATTTGTTAACATTTCCAATTGGCCTTTTTCTAGAGCTACAGACTTTACACCTTGTAAAACCCTTACAACTGTCTCTCTTTCAAATCACTCTCACACTGACACTCTGCTGGAGTCTCAGTGTGTATTGATTTGCCGTCGTTCATTGTGGAAATGCAATGTGTAAATTGGCAGCTTTTCACCTCTATGAGGCATTAGCTCGCTGCTCAGAAGGGATGTTGTGCTGCCAGATTGTAACTCAACAGACGACACACACACACAAGCAGGGCGTCCTCCTGCTGCCGTCAACTGAAGAAATGTTATCCTAGCATCAATCAGGGATTATGAATGAGCTATTAAGAATGTTTGAACAATTCTCTCATTACAATGAATATGCTTGTAACGAACAGATTTAATTTAGAATGTACAACCCAGTTGTTGCCACACACTCATGGAGCTGCGCTGTGATTTAGCATCACCGTGTGTAATAATTTAGCAAGACGCCTCAGAGTAAGAAGGTTCCAATCCTGTGTGGAGTTTGCATGTTCTCCCCATGTTTGTGTGGGTTCTCTCCTGCTTCCTCCTACAGAACCAAGGCATCCAGATTGGGGATTGGTTTAATTGGAAACTCTCCAAAGGTGTGAATGGTTCTTTGTCTGTATATGTTGCCTCTGTAATATTTAGGCGACCTGTCCAGGGTGTAGGGTGGGATTGGCACCCTGAAAGGATAATCGGTATTACTGGATGGATGAATGGTTGGATGAGAGAAATTAAGCCTGGACTGGAGTAAGAGAGAGAACCAAGAAACTGAGACCCAGGGAAGTTTGCAGGCAGGTTGTCAGGAATGAGTTCTGGTGCTGAGGTAAATTTCTTTGCATCCATCTTTCTGTAGTCATGCGTTTGTCTTTGTTAATTTCTTTTCTTCTACAGTATATCTGTCTTTACTTTACACTTTCCATATTGTGTATACTTGTACATTTGTCTGTGTATTATTAACTGTTACTCTACATGTATTGTCTTTCTTTGTTCATTTCTTGTTTGTAGTGAACTTTTTATTTTCCAGAATCTAAGCCTCTTAAGGCTGGCAGAGAACCAGATCAACCCAATCGAGCAGGGCAGAGTATTGCAGGCCTCAGCCAAGTGGATATTGTCAGGGATGGATCAATGATCCTGAACTCAGACAATGAGGAGGTGTTGGCAAACAAGGCAGAAAAAAACTGGGACTATAATTACTCTGACTTCAAAGTTGTATTACGTGAGCATAGTTTAAGTGACCATTGTTTGTCCATCTGAATAGAATTACCCTGCTATCACATGCTCGTCGGAAGGT
The DNA here is from genome assembly GCF_963576545.1 of Limanda limanda. NCBI lineage: Eukaryota > Metazoa > Chordata > Actinopteri > Pleuronectiformes > Pleuronectidae > Limanda > Limanda limanda. Next base: position 22,455,442 of record NC_083646.1, read on the forward strand.
CCCATTTCCCAAGTGGGTGTTTCGACTTTGAAAGTCAGAATGTGGAAAAAACATGGATGCTGTAAACAAAATATAGTGTATATGTGTTTAAAGTGTTTAAAAATAAAACCTAGAGACGTCTTTACATAACAACACAGAACAGAGAAAAAGGATCAGGTGTGACAGGCATATAAATAATTGATGCATGTTTATATGTGTAATATGTGTTGATATGTCATAAAAGATGTAAATTGGCTAAAAAGTATGTTTAAATTACAAGTGACAAAAATCCAATTTCAACAAGTTCACATTAGAGCTGATTTAAAAAGTAAGTTACTTGGTTTACGAGTGATGTCAGCACCTTGGCAACTCGTGTACAGTAACAGTATGAGTTGTTATTCAGGCTTGATGTTCACTTGTATTTCCCCAGTCAGAAACTAATTTTGCAGATTATTCCGACATCACGTGAACGCACAGTCAGACACGGACAAGGACCAAAACGGCGACACAAAACCCACGAGAGGAGCGAGGCAGGGGGATGGACACAAAATGACAAATAGAGCTGCAGGTCCACTAATCCCAACAGCTGCACTTCTATAAAGTTCAGCGTCACTCAAGAGAGGGATTAAAAAAGTCAGCAGCAGCAACTGAGTTTTATTCTTTAATACTATTGGTACTATCGCTCCTGACTCTGTCCTGGCAGGTCAAAAGATGGACATTGTGCCAGTCCTGTCATCTGTGACGATAGCTCTATAAAAATGAGTAAAATGAAAGTTGGAGTGAAATAAAAAAAATATATAATTTAAGATTCAAATGAAAGAAACAAGCAACCACTGCGGTGCACAACAGAGCGTAGTGTAGTTTCCTCTTCAAAGCAAGAGCAGTCTATACTGACCATCACACAGAGTTGGCATCTGGTAGCAACAACAATAAATGTTTGAGGGTAGCGCCGCTCTCCATCAGCCTCTCCTGTAAACAGCTGGCAGGTGGAGATCTCAGCAGATGTGAAACAAGAATGTACAAGCGCACAAAGATTTGATCTGTTGACGAGATAAAAAAAGACGGAAAAACCACAGTGAGATCACAATCTCACTGTTTGTTCCAGCTTCACGATGCTTAACAATTTTGGTTGTTTAGTTCATATCTGCCCTCAGAACAGGAAATGCAGAGCCCCTTTATCTAGAGCTTTAGCCGCAAACAGGTTTGGTTGTGTTCCTACTTTGGAAAAACTCCAGTGTGTCTAACTTTTTAGCCCACAACAAAAAGCTGCTGTGAATGAATCAAAGTACGAATTTGAGGCAGAAAGTGATCTGGTGGTGAGACAAGGTTCGTCTCCTTAGCTTTAAGACTCCAAGCAGCTAACTCTGCTCAAATTTAAAACTAGATCTATCAACACATTTAAACAACTGAATGTTTAAACAGCAAAAAGCTTTTGGGCTGAAACTTTGTCTTAGAGACAACAATTTGACTCAGAGACTTGTTAGTCTAAGTGATGTAACCAAGATTTGCACTGAAGACAGTCTTCTTGAACCACAATTTCTTATTTCCTTATACTGTTGGGCGACGGTCAAAATTCATCAGAAGAACATTGCAACTGTTTTGGTTGTGCGCACCACTGCCTCACAACAACAAAGTTTTAGGTTCTGTTAGCTCAGAAGGAAATGTTCAGTGTAGGTAGAATCCCGGTTACAGTGTTATAGTCCTGATGAGAATTTCTGAGAAACACTGGGTAGCATTTGTCAATTTAAACTGTTATTCTTGCATTATGCCAAAAATCTTCATTAAATCTCTAGCACCAGTTTGAGCCTGTGTGACATCATTCTGTGTGCTGCTACATTAAAACTGAAGTAACACATACTCAATGTTGCGCACTAACACGCACACACCAGACAAACATATTATGAGGAAAGTGCAGTTGCTCTCCATCGTGGCCACCTGCTCAACTTCCAGACTGTCCATCATCTAGGAAGAGCCGATCAAGCCAGTTGACTATGACGGGGTGACACCCTGGAGGGTGCAGCAGCAGATGGAGAGGAGCCCTAAATAAATGGCACTGAAATGTATTGACACTTATCTGAAGCAACATACTGTAAACTCGGCTGCGTGTTTCACTCCGGTCCATCTGGGCTAAAGTGTAAGTGTGGATGTAAGAAAGTCATATACGGGCAAAATCACACGTCAGTCAAACATGGTCCATTGGTGACATGTTACAGAAATGACACTTAAAAACAGCGATGTACGGTAAACATCACTAAAAAGTCAACTGTAATACATTATAGCAGACTTAGGCTTTGTCTCAATTCAGGGGCCGCATCCATCCGAGGCTGCACTTGAAGACCGATTTTGTCAAAGCGGCACGACTGTCCCAATTGGAAGGCTCCACCAAATGCATTTGACAAATGCGTCCTTCCACCTCCGACCAATGGAGGCTCCACCAGCTGGATTCTCCCTAGCCCAACATATCCATGTTGAAAAAACATCTTTTTAACATTATTAATCCTCCTGAGAATGTATTTCGTCCATAGCTCTGTTTCTAGGGGACGACTGTAAGGGTGGTGCTTTTGATGCCATTAGAAGATCAGATCCTGCACTTTCCGTTTGGACGATGCGGTCTACGCGGCCGATGAAGGATGCAGCCAAAGTTGGCTGGTTTGACTGAGTCCTCTGAAGGATGCGGCCCCTGAATTGAGGAACAGCTTTATGTGCATCAAGTACGCTTCCTGTCAGTTGCCTTATCAATAATTTAGTCCATTCATTACTTTGTGATTCCATACAACAGTTTGTTCAACACCAACTTTTCTTAGAATAAGGTCCATGGTCCATTTCCATGAAATTTGCTAGGTACTCATCATACTGAGAGGACATGTGGATGGAGAAGGGCCGCCTGACTCCCACTGGGCATATTAGTAATCCATAGGGTCGTCCTCTCAAAGCTTGCATTTGAAGTGGCTGCTAACATTTCAAGATGAAAGTCACCTACAAAGAAATGCCAAATGGACACACAAATAACAAAGACAAAAATAATCCATCAAAGATAGAGGAAAAAGGACCCCTAAGATACATAAAATGGTGCAAGACTTGTAAATAACATCAGAGAAAGAGGATGTTTACAAGGCGTCAAAATGATGTCAAACTGACAAAGTGGCCTGAAGCAGCTAAAAAGAGATGTCAAACAAACAGACACAAACAACAGAGAGAAATAAATAAATGTAAAACAGGCTTGAAGAGACTGAACAGATACAAATAGATGTCAAGCGAAGAGAAACCAAACAACAGAGAACAGTGACAGATACATCTAATGACCTTGAAGAGAAACAAAACAACCACAAAGAGATGAAAACGGCTACAAAGGGACATCATTTAACTACAAAGTACAGATGGGCCCAGGACAAATAAACTTCAAGATAGATTATGCTTTTAACATTATACACCTGTGACCACATACATTTGATAATAGATCATCCTCTGTTCCGATGTAAGATATCGATTGGTTATTGTGAAATTATGTGATTGCCTCGCTAGATGCAACAAAAATGACCTTGAATATTATTTGCTGGCGGAAAATATTTTGCCAGCTTGTTCTGTTTAAATTTTTTTAAAAAGGCTTAATTATCAGGTGCAATAATATAGAGCCTTAATGTTAGTTTAAACCACGGGGACACAGGCCTTGTATCATATTAGGAAGTAGTTCTGCTCGACACTGCTCATTAATGCTAATGAGGGAGAACAGTGAGATCTAAAACTGGTTTAATCTCTTTCTCGTTGAGCTGTGCCCAACATGGGTCTATAAATCCAGTTGTTCTGTCAACTCTCCAGCTGACTCACCGCTGTCTTCCTCATCAAACACCATAAACAAGGGAAGCCGCGGATTAGTCCCAGTTAAATACACTAAGCTCATTTGATAATCGCAGCTTCTCCCCAATCTCCGCTAATTGACAATGAATGTGAAATTAATCTACATGAATGGCTGCGAGTCCCCATCAGTATTATCAGTGTTACATGAATGGATTTTGTTCCCGAATTTCATGGCCTTTGTGGCATTAAGCTGTTTTGATCTAATTCCAGCTCGCTGATATGCAGGTGGCTGAATAGCACCACAGGGTGCCCTTGAGACCATTGGAGGATTTTACTGTAGAGTCTTTATAGAGTCAGATTACCACAGGACCATTCCACACATGATCTAACTGCTGTTCTCTCTTTACATTGACCACAGGGACAATTTAGTGGAGTAATTTCCAACAGTATATCTATAACTTCAGGTACATTATAGAGAACAGAAAGAAGAATGAATCTTGGTTAAGGAAACCATGGTGTGCAAACATTGTTAACCCTTTCATAGTATTTTCAACAGTTTGGTGGAGAATGTCTCCAGCAGCGATATTGCTGATAAATTTGACTCAACCCACTTTAAGTCGACTGTTTATTTCACTCAAAATATATAGTTTATCGCGTAAAGACCCAAGGGGACTTGGCTGCTGTAGATGTTACTGCTACTGGTCTAAAAGTAAGATTTAAATATTGTTTTAAATCATGAAACATCTTCACACTTTTAGCTGGTGCTGTTCATTGCTTTCTCTGGTTAAGATGGAAAGATAAAAATACCTGTAAATGAATGAATCCCTGTCATTAGAGAGAAAGAGATCCTACTAAACTAATAATCTTACATGTGTGAGCTGGTGCTATTCTAACACTTTCACATCAAATGTTTACTACACCTTGGCTGACTTTAGATCTTTTTTAGTTATGTTGTTAGTGGAATCCCACATGTGTATGTTTGTATATATGTAAGCTTGAATGAACAAACTGTTAAGTGCATTTTTAACCGATGTTATCACAAAGTGTGTGAACCCGAATTTTCCAAACCTTGCAGTTCAATATCCACTTGCAGTGACATTATTGAACTTGTAGTACTTGGTTCATTAACTTGAGACAAGGTTTTTATTTACATTTAACACAAAAACTTTTCCTCTGTTTTTTATGTGGTGGTAAACAAGCCATTAGCACAGCAATCAGGATTCGTGTCCTGTTACTGCCACTCGTTAATCTGCGGAAGTGTCCAGTGAGTGAGAGGAAACAAGAACCCACTTCTAACAACGATTGGAAAGTTTTAGTAAGCTATCAGTAATGTAAGTAGAGCCCTGGCAGATTTAGCCATAATTTCACAGTATTATTATCCTTATCACAATATTATCATTGTTAATTCTTGTGATTCAGTCAATATGGTAGAATGATATACAGAAAAAGTCAACACAAATAAGTACAAGCTTATAATAAGATGCGCTTGAATCTTGATGTAATCCCGTTCTTTCAAATGAGCTCATCAGTAATCAATGAAGATCTTAATAATAATAATAATAATAATCCATTTGTGTACACATTTAAGATTTGTTTCCAGTCAAGGACAATAGTGTGAAATGTGTGAAATTCATGTGAAGGTTCCACTATCCATTGGGACTTATTTCTTCTGTGGTTTCTTTTCTACATATGAGATTGAATTCCAGTTGTATAAGTGGCAGGAATAGCACTTTAACTGATCACTGCCCGAGTCACAAAGACACACAAATAAATCTTAGTGAAGCAGGAGCTAATAACACTGAGGTGAGAGGAGAGGCTGGAGGAAAAAGTGTGATCCAGATTCCCGCAGAAGCCCTCTGCGTAACAGAAACCACTTAATTTCAATTGGAGCTGAGAATGATAAACAATCTGAATAATGTTCCTGAAGTGGTCTAATCTCTTTAGGACAGAACTGAGGGCTGGAGGGTGGAGGGCAGAACGGGTGAAGAGGACAGTTAATTTCATCAAAATGGTGACTCAAGGAGTGGAGGAGTCTGGAGATTCAGCCCACTGGGAAAGGACTCTCCCTCCTCCTTTATCCTGTTACATATTACTCCGTGTCCCACTGCTCAGCCTAATGCCTAAACTCAATTATTCCTCCCACAGTTGCAACAGCCCCGTCAGCTGGGGAGAGCGATCTCACTTGCTTTGCGTGTATGTGTACCAGAAGTATTGCTATTAGCCTCTTACCAATAGAAGAAGTTGGAGTTTGTTTGTTTGTCTGTGCATGAAAAATGAGGCTCTGAATATCAAAGGTGTTCTTCTGAACTGATCTTATAAGTGGTCTGGATATGGAATAGTTTATTACTCAAATATGTTTCCAAATAATTCCATTTATTGTGGGGGTATAGTTTAGGATGGAATTAGTGACTGACAGGATCCTGAAGTTAAAGCTATTGTTTATCCAGGTGTGATCATCGTCAGGTCTCACCTATAGGAGTTAAAGATACCACTGCTCCGAAGAATTAGTTGAGGTTGTTTGGGCTACTGACTGGGATGCCTACTGGTTACCTAATGGGATCCTGGGGCAGACCCAAAATGTGCTGGAGAGATTACATGTCAAAATTTGACTGTGCCCGTTTCACTGTACTGTGACTGCTGGGTAGTGAGGCCAACAGGAACTGTGTGGGAGGTCAGGTGGTGGACAGGGGTACAAACTTCTATATTTTCCATAACATTCAAGAGTGCTTGTGACTAGAACTATATTTATGGTATCACATTCAGCTCATTTTAGCTATTAATATAATTTATGTGGGTTGATTTAATCCAAAGTTATATCTGTATTTTCTTCCAACGTTCAGAGAGCCTAGATTGACCATAAATACCTTGCTCACCAATTTATCATTAGTTTAAAGTTTAAAAATAAACATGTTGATAGAAATAAATATATATGTGATTTATGTATAAATAAATAAATACTTTTAACAATAACAAAATATAAAAAACAACCCATCAAGGAGAAAATATTGTAAATGGTCATATAAGTTAGATTTTTTCACCTTACTGACATTTGACAGCCACTGCACAGCTCCACGCCAGAGACAGGAAAATGGTGGAAATGTCCCTAACCAAGACATGAACCCAGGTTGCAGACTGCTACACGACGAGGACTCATCCAGTTTGGACAGGTTTGATTTTCTTAGGAGTGACTGGTCGTTCTTTTACCTCTGTGACTGTGTTTGGGCACTTCCTGCAGTTGCTGTAACTTAAGCATCAACCATATTTAGGTAGTGAACAAATTCATAATTTATAGATTTTTTTCTACCAATTAATTTAAATGAGAGAGCACCCATATGTTGCTAATAAGCCCCAAAATGCAAATTAAATATGAGTTTGGTGGATCAAAGTAGAACTTAGGTTCTAGCTGTGATGAATGTTAATTAACTCATGATTGGCTGTCTCTATTTTCTTTTTTCTAAAGGCCCGTCTCAGGGTTGTCTCCAACTTTTGTGATGGTGGTCAGATCAAAAAACTGTCAACTTAATTGTAACATCTTTTCTTTTTAGGTTTGAGGACTTGGTGAAAACAGTGTTGATGGTTTTCTTGGTGTTTCATACGTGGTTTTCTCCCTCCGACACCAGGTCCACAGAGCAAACTATAAATCTGACATTTTCATATTACTTTGACTCACCAAATTATCCACTTAACTTCCTCTTCTAACAGATCATTCTTTTTCAGGATGTTTGCTGTTTTTTGTAATCTGATGGCGACGTGAATAATTTAGCAGTCATTAATTTTTTACCCTCCTCCACCTCCGCAGTAAACAAGAAAAGCCACTCTGTGCACAGGATGCCAAGTCAAAAGTTATTTATGAGGAGATGCCACACAGATGAGGAGCACAGAGAGACTGGAGCTGGACAGAAGAACACAGCCCTGACATCCCCCATTTATCTGTACTGAGTAGTATATACAGTATGCTATTATTAGCAAGGTCAAAGCTGTGCACCAGTAGCTGGTCGCTAAGTGACTAGCAGCGATTTTTTCTTTTGCAGCAATCACCTGTTTCTTAATTTGAGAGTGAAATCAGTTCTTTCCCTGTCTAGCAATGTAACTCTCCACCAGGCTTGTTGTGATGGATGGATGGATTCTCTGGGGTGAAAGACAAAAAGTAGCGTGGCATGAATCTTCCATTTCTGTCCTCTGTGAAGCTTCAAAACAAAGTCGATCCTCATCTTCCTTGACTCGAGGCAACAGAGAGATGATTAATACCAGTGACTCAACTATCACCTGTTCATCTGCTGAGATTTGCTTCTCCCAAATCACACTGCAGCACTTAATCTGTTATGTAAAAAACAAACAAACAAAAAAAACACCCATTGCAGACAGTACTGACACTTTTAGATACCATGGTACATTCCTACGGCATGGTAAAAAAGTTAAGATTTAAATCTGATGTAGTAATGTAGTACATTTTGATAATGGATCAGTTTTACACTGTTTTACTGTGATAGTAGTAGTAATAGTATTTGTAATCCTGTATTCAAAATGTGACTGACAGCAGTAGCAAAAAAAGAAAATTACATCTTTACATTTCCTTTCTGCTCTGCTCTGAGCCTTTCGGCCTCTTTTGGCCATTTTTTAAATAACTTTTTATTCAGTCTCACCGGGTTCAACACCAACGTTATTAACTAGCTGGTGAAGAAAGTAAAGCAATTATCTAGTAAAAAACAAGGTTGGTGGAGATCTAATGAGAAAAAAAAATGATAAGAGGAGAGTTTGCAGATTGAAAAACAAATACATGACTGTAGCTTGTGGTGCAAATAATAACTGTTTTTGTTCGCATGCAGAGATGGACGGAATGCAATTTAATCTCAGTGCCACAATAACCACATCAGATTGTGGTGAATATTGGTGTTCATATTAATTGTCAGCTTTGTTTCTATGATATTTCCCATGTGAGAGGTAAGAATAAGGTTTTTATACTTTCAAATTTTTAGATATTATTATCAGAAGATGTACACTTATTGTGTTTTTACTTGATATTTTAAACATTTACAGTTGAGTAATCATGATAGATAAGTATGACGCTAGACGAGCTGTAGAGTCACACGTTTTTTATACAGTGTCTCGTCTTCGTTATAGTTTCTTATACAGCAAAGACGATTCTGTGGATTAACACCTGGTATTCGTAGAATGAATGTTTTTTCAACTTTACAGTGAATGACTGTAGGCTATATAATGATGGATGACACATCTTTACCTCTTTCCACTTTTCTGCTGAAATCAGAATTTCGCCGATACCATTAATGATGCCATCTTGGGCCCATCACTGCATTTGAGCCAGGGTCTGTGCAGCAGCGATCAGGGGATGGAGCTGCAGTATCTGGAGACTGTGCATACTCCTCCACATTCTTCGAGACAAGAGGTTCCACGTTATTTCTTCTGATGTGCTGTGTCACTGTGCTCAATACGGAGTAACATAGACGTTACTCCATATTGAAACTCCATTGTGAAACTCCGTACTGTAACTCGGGACGTTACTCCTAAATTGTCCGACTGTCCTGCTAAAACTTGAACAAACATGAGGACGGTGTAACTTACCGTTCTGGTCTTCTATAGCTGCAAACATAATGTGTCTTTCAGCTGTGTTTACAATCAATGGGCCAGAATGAGACCAGTGATAGGCCTGGTCGTGTGTCACTCAAAAAGCAGACAGCCAATCAGAGGAGGCAGCTCCAGAGAGCGGCAGAAGACAGGGCATTGAAATCACATTGCAGCAATTTTACGACTTCAAACCACTGATATCTCATCTAAGGGGTACCAATACCTCAAATTAAATCCCAGAAGGTTGTAAAATACGGGCCCTTTAAAATTGCACTTGTGTTTGATAATATCTTAACTATTCACTTTAAAGGTTCAATGTGTAGAATTTAGTGACATCTAGTGGTGATGTTGCATCTTGCTGTTGATTACCCATCACCTCATCCTCCCCTTCCAAACATGAAAGAAAACCTGAGGTAGCTTCAGTTGTCATAAAAAAAAAGGAAGATGTTTAGTATGTCCAGTTTGGACAATTGTAAAAAACATGGCGGCCTCCGTACAGTAACCCCTCCTGATATAAATATTAATTATTGAATATAAAGGGCCAATTCCACTCGAAATTAGGTCAATTTCAGGCCTAAAAGTCCACTGGAAGTGGATAAGCTAGGGGACGTAGCCAAAGGATGGTGTGTCCGAGGGTCGGTGAATGCACCTCGCAGGAAGACATCAGTGGACATGTAGGCTAATAACCTGGCTAAATTATGCCGTTTCGAGTTGAAGATGAATGTGACACTTGGATGACACCACACGAGTAAAGGTCGCCGGTTACTTTGGCTGCAACAAAGTTTACCCCGGAGACTCCAGAAGTGTTTCGTGGACCCAAATTCTTCACCCACCCCTTCACGGTTGTAGTGGTGAGTCGATAATGAGGGAATTTACAATTCTCTGGGAACTATCCCTTTAAGAGTTGTGCCTGTACTTACACTGTACTTTATTCTCTGCAGGGGTACCAGAATGAGGCCTGAGGCAAGTTCAGCATACACAGGATGCCTTTTATCCATAATCACACAAAGTGGACACAAAATGGTGGGTTTCCCATGATTTGTTGAGTACATTGAACTAGAACGATTGCACACGTGTAGAAGTATATTGGTAAATGGAGTGGTACATTCAACACAGAAAGATCCAATTATAATCTGAGACAAAGGGAAAAAACCTATATGAACAAGGTTAAAAGCAACAGTGGAATTGTTAACCTTACAATATGCCTGGATAATATTAGGCCATAAATACATGTGACAATAACTTGTGTATTTCATCCAATATATGTGATGCTTGGATGAATTTATTATATATTTTCAGCTGCAACCCCAGCGGTGTCAAAAACATAAACAAAACAAACCATAAAGAGAGACAAAAAAAAATTATGTAGGATAATTGTCGCCTATTACAAGAAGTAAAAGCTTTGTCACATAATTAATTATGTTATTTAATCCTCCCATTTCCCAAACCTTAATTATAATTTAGACTTGCTAAAATGTAACAGAAATGATTCATAGTGCAAAGTAGAAAATGCTGCAGTAAAACACATCTGTTTTGAAGATGACTGAGGTTTGCTGTCAGTGAGTTGGCAGGTTGCTGTAAAGATTGCTGAGGGTGTTTTTCTTGCTCCCCAGAGGATGAACCCACACTCTCACCTTTAGAATTTTAGTGCCCGGCATTTTATCACAAATGTTTTATACCCAAGCACACTTCAAGACCTGTGTAAAATGAGATATATACTTTACATCTTCAACATTCCCTGCCCCATCAACCCGTTCAGACAACTAGGATATGGCAGAAGATCCCTGACTCAGTCTTTGTAGAACACCCTGTAGTGTTCGCTCTCATATCTCTTGTCTTTAATGTATTTTTCTGTGATAAAAGTTGAAAGCCTCAGAGGCGCTCGGCATCAGAGAAGATACAGAGATAAAGAGGAGCCAGCGGCGGCCCAACGGCCGGCCCTGATAAAGCCACAGGAGATCCAGCGGGTTTCCTGTGACACCAGCTCTCACCGCAAAACTCCCAGAGGACAGCTACAGCCCATTATTAAGTCCTGCCCGTTTCTGATAGCAAAATCAATCCCACAGCAGCAGCAGTCTTCACATGTGACGTGTCGGACAACCTTGCAATTTACCCCTTAGTCTCAAAAAGGAAGCGTTCTCTTGATTTATGCGGGTGCAGCTTGAGGTTTGTCTCAAACATTCACTGTACATGTGCCTTAACACACACTGAGGGAGTGTTGAGCTGGTCAATAGCACACTGCAAAATCCCTCTCACTGCACCACTGATGACTGAAATGTCGATTTCCGCACAATAAAGCCTTGAAGCTGAAATGAGGCAGGAACTTCCTGAATTCCTTCATTTGGATCCGCCTCAGATGTAAATACCACCTCTCGGTAAATTATATAAAATATTACATATCAATATATAAATATTAGTTCGGGAGCGATGGAATAAATGAATTGTACAGTACCTCTAGAGGGAGCCGTGTGAAGTGTTGGTTGAAAGTCGAGCACATTTATCCGATCATTCTACTCTAATGGTGATATTTCAATTTAAATCAAACCATATAGAGCTTTTCTATTTTTAACAACCACTCAAAGGCATTACACTGCATCTCCCATTCACATTCATACAGTGTTTGTGCTTCTCTAACACTCACGCTGATGGTGCATCATTGGGCACAACTTGGGATTGAATTTCTTACCTGAGGATACTTTGACACGCAGACCAGAGAAGCCTGACAGACCTTAAATTAGGTACGACACAAATTAGCTAATTATAACAATTATTTATCAAGAATGTGAACAAACGTGTTATTTTGTACATGAATTATCTATTTTTGCTACTTTCTTTTTTAATTAATTTGCACTTGACAATGCTTACACCACCATACAGATCGGTATGTAACTCAGCAAGACTGAACTTACGACAGACATTTTCAGCGTTCAGTGAGGGTTGCATAACCACAGGATTTCCATCACTATGACTCTCCCACGGGAACATGTGACACACATGTAGACTTACACATGAGAAAACCCCCAACACCATCACCCTTCACCTCAGTTAAGCTCTGATGGTGGTGGGAAAAGAGCACCGGCGCCATCCGGTGGTCACACAGAAAGACAGAGGAGCAGTGAGTCAGAGGCACATTTTTAGTTTTGAATCACAATTCCACAGGAACCTCCAGTCGCAACAGTGTGTTGAATATGATCATGAGCGCTGGTGTCAGTCAAGGCAGATGTAACATATTTTTTGCCAGAAATAGTTTGAAAGTGATTCAAATTGCATTTTTTAAACAAAATACCTCATTGAACTTCCTTGAAATACTTTTTGATGGTTCATCAAACTGTCCTAAAGGCATCATTCAAACTTCTGTCCAGGGAAGAGAACTGAGGTTACCGCTAAAATTAGTGTTTGTATAACACCAAATCATTATTGTATTAATATGCGCCTGCACAATGGAAACAGATGAACATCAAACTGCAGTCGTCTACCCACAACATGAGCAGAAGGGCCTGGGAGCTGATAGACGAAGAGAGTGACACAGTGAAGCTTAAGAGGAGGAAGTTTCAGAAGCATAATGTAGAAATAACTTCTGAGTGTGGAAGTGAATTAAAGATGAGCTTGAAGGAGCCAGTAGGAACAGTTTGCTCTGGTGCGTGTGTCTCACTCGTCTCGCTCTCAATATTAGCTCTGAGTCTCTTGCTCATCTCTCTGACAGACCATTGTAGTTGAAGTGATCCTGTATTTGCTTTATGACTTTGCTTATAATAAGAACAATCAAGAGTCTGTATTATTTAGACTTAGTAATAAAGTTACTCTTTCTGATGATTTTTTATTTCTGTAATATTTTTGTCTGAAAGCCCCCAAATTTCTTGTTTTTTTTTAACCATTTTATCACCAAAGCATCCAGATAAACAGATTGAAAACACAATCACTTTTTTTGAAGAAATATTTCACGCACTAAGCTCATTGTGGTGAGTAAAAAGGTTGTCTGGGCTTCTATGATGTATCAATCCTGAGGAAATAACCCTGATGTAATCTGAGCTATTTCAGCCTGGGCCTGTAAAACTCATCTTTCCCAGAAAGTCTAAATTACAAACAGGGATTATGGATTTTTCATGGAGGTGTGTCCTAGGTGGGAAGATCTAACAAAATACTCTTACAAGTAGATTTACAGGAAATTATTCAATACTTTGGGGTGAAGTGGTAATCTGGCTTTTATAATGAATGCCAAAGGATTTTTATTAAAAATAAAATAACACTGATGCACTGTCTGAGGAAACATAAATCTGGATTGTTCCAGATTGTCAGCAAATCCTTTTCGATTTTGCAGTTTGATGTATTTAATATAATTGCAGGCTGGGCTGTAAAGCGTGGGAGAAGGTAGGTTGAAAGGAAGGAAAGAGAGGAAAGAAAAAAGAAAGAAAAGTGCATCAAGAGCCATTTTCAGACATCACCTTGAGAGCAAGTCCGGAGAAAAATTGGCTCTGGCCTTTTCCTCACTCAGACATTTGCGCGCCGCTGGCAAGTCCACAAATCTTTTTCGAATCATTTTGGGTTAAACACGGCTATAGTCTACTGTATTAATAAAAGTTCAGGAGCAATAAAATAAAACCAGTGCACTTGAAAAGATATTTAATATTATTTATATGTGAATCTCATGTTTAATGCTGCAGGGTATGATGGATATGTATTTCAGTGAATGTTTTGCCTCAAATTTACGCCTTATGACAACTATATGAATTTGCTTCAAATACTTTTTTGTTGTTGCTTCACTTAATATACCACGTTGTAAATTTTTGTTTTTTTCACCCTTAAAGCTAAAATTTACAGGGCGGAAGCAGCATGTGTTTTGGCCCCTGTGAGTCGTCTGGATTTCCATCTCATTTGAGATTAACAGAGAAGAGCTGTTTTGGATTAGCTGAGCTCCTCTCTCTCCCTCTGACAGGCTCCGATAAGAGTCTGCAGTCGCTGAAACACAGTAGTCGAGGAAAATGCCCTTTTCTACATGGTTAAGACTGCTCCGCGTCTCCCTTGTTGCCCGATGCTAATTCTTTGTGGAAAGGATTATTGGGACAGACTGTGAAGAGCTTTTATCGTGCTGTCAAGTGAATGGTGACTTCTTTGAGTATCACACAAGGGTTAGACCAATATACGTGGCCAGTGCTGGTGTTAGAATTGGTCATCATTGGGATTACCACCACATGTTGGATGCAGCTAACTGTCCATGGAGCTGCTTTTAGTCTATAGAAAGTTGTTAGCTAGTGTTAGGCCCTAATTCAACCTTTGTATTTGCTTCCTTTGGGATCACTTTCTTGGAAATGTAGCTGCTAGTGTTACACAGACAACAAACGGCTATGTCTCCCACTGAAACCTGATGATCCAAGCAGAATCACCCTTTCCCAGATCTGAATTCTGCACCACAATGCGTATTTGTGCCTTTTTCAATGAATGTAAGAAATATCATCATCATTTGTTTATCTAAAATCTCGGGAGACACTCATTTTTAATGGCGCCGAGGAAAAACAATCCAAAAAAATACAGGGAATACAATAAGCAAAAACAGCAATAAAATATGACATGGTTCTGCCTATTAAAATACGTTGAAAATAAATTTAAAGTTCCCTGTCAAACAATGAGAGTGTAATTTTTTTACACTTTCATCAGTATAAAAAATGGAAAAATAAAATCAAGATAAATCATCATCATGTCTCTGTGTGCATGGTAGTACATTCATTTCAGGAACACAAAACATTTAATTGTGATATCCACTGCACAGTAAGTTGTATGAAATGGTCAGCAGTGGAGTCGGATGTTGTCGTGCTGTTGTCCAGACAAATTGCAGACATAGCTGTGCAGTGAGGACGTAGTTGTATCCCAGCTCTGCCTTTCATCCTCTACCTGTGTCATTAGATGTGGAGAACTCAGGGCACAATGGGCCCAGCTTTAGAAAAGCACAGAGGAGTGTGTAATTACACTCGGCTTTGATTGCCTCTCGTTTGGAGCAGCCTGTTCAATAGCTGTTACATGGAGACTCTCCTCCTGCCGCTGTTTAATAGCCCACTGGTCGGGTTTCCATTTGCACCCCAACCTGCTGTCTACTCACTTCAACACACTGCAGCCCTCGTCCTTTCTCTGAGCAGTGGTGTTCCATCCACAGGGTTTGTGCACACACATCTTCAAAACAAAGTATTTTTAAGAGAACAACGCCAACTGCAGGGTAGTAATTCAATTAATGCGGCACGAGATTCATCAAATTGTGATTTTATACGTGTCAAGATAAGCTTTTGGCAACTTTTTGTCATTTAGCTGACTCTTTATCCAGAGCTACTTACAATTACAATTAGTGCATTCAGCATCTATGAGGGGCCATTTTGGGGATTCAGCATCTTGCCCAAAGACACTTCGGCATTGGGCTAGGATCCAAACCGCTGACCTTCTGGTTGGAGGACAACTGCTCTACCCCCTCATCCTCAGCAGCCTCATATGATTGAATCTTGTGGTGCGTCCTACTAACTTTTCATGCTATAATTATTATGGCACCTATCTGTAAACTGTGCTGTCAACAAAAAATAATAAATTATACTCTCATAGCTGAAAAATTTCAAAATGCTTCCCAACCTGTGAGAGTTAGAGAAATTGAATAGGGGGTATATTTCAGATATAGGTAAAGTTCATGAATTACCCAGTAAATGTTTATATTGGTTGTATCTCATCTAGTATTTTCCTTCTTTGATTTTTGTTATTTTCATGTTTTATTGCATAATCTGAACAATACAACCCATAACATATGCATAGCCTACTGTATACTGAATATAATAACCAATAAATTTGAGAAATTTTCTGCATGCTAACAAATATAAAATAATAATAATAATAACAATATTTCAGATATTTCTGGTGGCCAATCAATACATTTGAACTGTTTGAACATAAGTTAAGAACCTTAATCAAAACTGTGTCACATTTATTTTCTTCTTCTCTTCCCTACGATACTAAACTCAACCCGCCTCTTTCTTCCTGCTTTCACCTCACGGCTCTGTTTGCTTTGATAAAGATATGTCACAACTACAACACAGTGCTGTTTCACAGTGACCCTGGTTCAATGTGTGTGGGTATATGGGAGTGTGTGGGTGTGTGTGTGTGTGTGTGTGTGTGTGTATGTGTGTGCATGTGTGTGTGCCTGTGTGCCTGTGTGTGTGTGTGTGGCCCCTTGTCTTTTCTGGGGTTCGGGAAAGGGTTTTAAGAGAGACAGTTAATTACAGAATGCAAATTATGCTGTCAGAACAGCCATTCAAAAAATGGCTTCTTCTGCCTTCCCGCTTGCCCGTTCAGGCAGATTTAATAAGCATGGCTCTCAAACACTCCTGCAGGCAGCCCATCTGCATGAAACACAAAGTAATCTCTCAGCGATGAGTCCCACTGTTCCAGCCATGACAACATAATTCATGCTAAGTAGAGTCATAGTAGATGAGAGATGGGGACACGTGTTCTTACACTGCGGTGAAGAGCATTTGCTCATGTTGCGTTAGACTGGAAGGGAAAGGAAAGGGTTACAACAATGGATCCTTTCATCTCTTAAAGCAGGAATTGCTTGTAGCGTAAAGTCATCTTACGGTAGACATTTTAGTTAGCTGTCAAAGCTACACTGGCTTTACAGCACTGACCCAGAACATACAAGTATGAGATCTGCATTGGGCCAAATGGAGCAGTTGCATCCTTGATTTCAAAGCATAAACATGAAATGGAGACGATAAATTGGCCACTTTCAAAGAAACCTTCTCAGCATGCCAATATAAACAGAGATGCATCACATTGACACACAGCCTCATACGATTACCCTGACAACAATCTGCTGGAGGAGGAAACAAGGCTGCATGGTGATGGCAAAGGTAACTGATATGTCCACAAACTGTGTAAAGATAGGCATTCACACAATAGAAGCAGTTGAAGGCCATACACAGAAATCCTGGCACAGACGTGTAAAACGGTAAATGGTCTGTATTTAAATAGCATTTGTCTATACTTAATGACAACTCAAAGCACTTTACAGTACAGGTTTTGCCATTCACCCGTTGACAAAAAGCATTTTCTCTATCACACATCACTCACACACTGCCACACAGCCATTAGGGGTAATTTGGGGTTCAGTGCCAAAGTACACTTTGACATGCAGAACCTACCTTGAGCTTGGCCAGCTCTGCACGTCCCTTCACAGAGAGAGAATTGATCAAAGTTTTAGCAATTTCCACCTTAGTGCAGAGGGTGGAGCTGATTAATTACCTGTCATTCAATTTGCTTCAAACTTAGCATATCTAGAGGATAGTCCGTCAGTCAGTCAGTCAGTCTGTCAGAAAGGACTATTTTACCAAAGTTTCAGCCTCCTATTCCACAGTCCAAGTAGGCAAAGGGTATATCCCCACAGTTACTGAAGCCAGGATGCTGAGTCTGGAGGTGTGTGCTTCTGCTTCAGGCAACCAACATATTCAGCTTTATAAGGTCCCACCACCTAAGAGTGTTTTAGATTTTACCGCTCTTCCTTAAGAAATACCCTGGACATACCCTTAGCATCCAATAGCAATATCCAGCATCTGGAGAGAAAGTTGTGACACCTCCAGTACTAACTGCACAAAATATGTTTGACCTTTTATACGGGTTGATGGTGATATGTACATTACATCCCTCAACAATATTGAGAGGTAATCTATGTGGGAAATCCCCATGTTATATCTCATATGTTATTTGATATGCCGTTGCCATAAGTTGTTTCAGTCTTTATTCTAAGCTAGCTGCTGCCTGTAGCTTCATACTTACTGTACGAACATGTGATTGTGATGTGCATTTTGTGTATTTTCAAAATTGTTGCTGTAATCCCCAGTCAGTAGTGAAGTCTCAGAGATATCCAAGTGTTCCAACACTTAAAAGCCTAATCCCCTATTCAGAATATACATTCCATATTTGATATGAGGGCTGCTTCTATATTTTATTAATTTCATAATGTATAATTTCATAGATGTGGGGAAAGTGTAAAGACAGGGTGGTATCCTGTCATTTACAATAGTGCACTAACTACATAAGGATGATTGTGCTGTATGACTGGGACAAGCCAAATACTTGCTTCACACAATTAGCAGATGTCTGCACATCTGCCTTAATTCAAAAGACTTATCGTTTTCCACATTAAGTCAACACAGATCTTTCTTCACTTGGAATTGTGGTCTTCATCTTGCAGTGCGGCTGCTGGCCCTCAAGCTTCAGCATGCATCAGCTCCAGTCTTCACCTCTTAAATCTCCACAGAGCTCTGGAGAGTTTACAACAAACAGATAACATTTAAAGTGCGAGGTTGCAGGCTTCCAACCCCCCACCATCAACCACCCTCCCAGCGCGTTATCTTAATTGTACAAGACAGGCAGCCTGAAACTACAGAAGAATCAAAAGAGATCAGCACGTTCAATTTAAACTGCGGGACCATGCAGGCAAATAGGAATCTCTAATTACTTATGCTAATACGGGGATGACAGAAAGACAGGGAAGCAGAGGAGGAGAGGAAGAGAGGAGGATGGAGGGAAGGCTACATTTGGTGTATCACTCAGGGTGTGCTGTAATTAAAAACAGAATTAATCTTTTGGACGTACAGGCTCAAGAAGAGGCAGACCTCTCTCTCATAGTGGGTCCCCAGTGAGGAGCAGAAGCCACTGAGAGGTAATTACTGTTATCTGCTGGCTGTTTTATTAACATGTGTCCTCAAAGAATGGAGGAGCTTAACTTAGCTCTGCTCTGAGCGATGCCACGATTGATAGACCAGCACGGAAAGTGATTACAAAATGGAAAAAAAGGCCCCCATTCCTTTTCACTTGAACCTGAAAAGAAAATGGAAAGTGTTTCTTTGTTTACTTGCTTGTTTGCTCTTTTTGCACTACACTCCCACTCTTTAAATTCCCTCTGGGGACTGATATTTTCCCAGATATATGGATAGAGTGAGGAGGAAGAACAGAAAGTTGGAGCACACTGAATTGGGAGGTGATAGGAGGGAGAGGATAAGACAGAAGCTGATTGGAGGAGGGAAAGAGATGCAGAGCAGGGACGAGAGATAGATGAATGAAAAGATTTGCTGCCTTAGCGGTGAGCAGGATGAGGGAAGAAGCCCAGAGAAAGCACACATGCCAATCATCTGCCCACAGGCCAGTGCACGGATTAACTAACCGAAGAAATGGTCGGAGAAATTCAATTAAAAAACGAATAAATAAGCAGGCAGCTTTTCCTCCGGCCAGAGGTTACTTTTGTAAAAAAACAATCTAAATTAAAGTTGCAAGCAGCGTTGAATGAGCCCTCACGTCCTCATGCACTGCGCTGGCAGGACACTGGTTGATGCTTCTCTACATTCTCTCCACCATCAGACACTGCACATACGTACATATGTTATTTCCTGCATAGACCATGAATAAAAGTTTAAACTAACAATTTAGTAGCACTTAAATGGCACGTACTTACAGCACTTTGTAGTTGGGCTTTCCTTAAGAAATTGTACTTTCTCCATTCTTGTTGTTCTGGGTTTGCAACCTCATCGTTGAATGCACTTATTGTAAGACGCTTTGGAAAAAAGCGTCAGCTCAATGAAATGTAATGTAATGTAAAGAGCATGTAGCAGTGAATAGATGCATTGGACATTTTGTACACCAAACATGCATAATGTTAAGAAATATCAAGTGTAGTCCAGAACGCAAATTATAGACGTTCAAAATGCCACCAAGAACATGCTGCTCAACTAAATCTGAGACGCTGTGGAATTAGTGTTGCAAATGTGTTAAGATTTCATCTTCTCAATCTGAGTCTGGTTAAGTGCAGTATTATTAAATGGAAAAAAATATATAGATATATATATATAAATATATATTCTAAAACAAATTCTAAAGGACGACTTCAATATGATACACGTCTTCCAGTGTTCATGAATCTAGGTGAAATTTACTGGAAACACTAATTTGCTTAAATATTCTTGCCACTTTGCCACAAGGTCTTAAGCCCTAGGTTTGGTTTGCTGTAGGTTTGTGTGGAGTTTACTCTCCTCATACTGTGGGTACCCAAGCGTCCTGCCACAGTCCAAAGACATGCATATTGGGATTTGATTGCTTTGGATTGCTTTGGCTTTGGATAAAAGCATCAGCTAAATGAAATGTAATGTAATGTAATATTTAAAGATTTTGTATGTGTGAATGTATTTTTAATTTGTTTTGTGTCAGCCCTGTGATACGCTAGTTACCCTTCCACAGTGTAATGTGCCTCTCTCCCAATGTCAGCTGGGAAGGGCTCCAGCCCCCCATGCCCCCCTGTGATAGGTGGAGGGATGGATCATCAGAGTGCTTACTACTTCCAACAATTTGGTGCAAAATGTTGTGTGTGTCTAGGCCTCAAAAAACATGTTCACGAAATAAAAAAATTGATGCCGGATATCCAAATTAGCTGACCTTGTGTCCAGCAAAATAGTTTTAAAAAACTGAATCAGTTCCAAAATGATATATACATACATTTTCATGAGCATCCAACCACCGTGTTATAAGCTTAAACTTGCATTAAGGGGCGCTATGTAGTCTCCATAGAGAGGAAGAAGACTTTTGGTAATATGTTTGTTAACTTGTCGAGTATGAAAAGTGCAAAGTAAAGTTTCATCATGAATCTTATCATCAGTAAATTTATTAAAACATAACATGATTGTAATATGTTGCCGTCATGGGCTTTTATGGCATGTAGGTAAGTCCATGATGCCCAGAAAATTGGCAAACAGAAATCCTCTGCTATGGTTCCAGTTAGACTGGTCATAATATGTGAGGCAGTTTGAGCCTCTGGATTCTTGCTGTCCTCTGCACTGACACTCTCCGCTTGGTTAACAGATCCATTATGGTGAGTGTCATCTTAGTGACAGGTCAATAGTCCGGCCCTGGAAAAGCATTATTAACCAGGTAATTGGCGGGTAATTAGACTATTGTTTGTTGGCACTTCACCAGTGTGCATTATGGCCTGCCCACTACTATGATTTATGAGACTATAATTCATATTCTACAGCTGTAATTACATCCTTTCAGCCCCTCTACTGTTGTCCTGTTGATGGTGATGACTCAGTAATGCTTATGGGAGAATACTCAGTGAGAAAAAGTCAGAGAACAAAGGCATAATATAAAAGCATGATTTATTTTCTCTGCTGTGTGTACATTCATGAAATTCCTATTATTAAAGTGAAGGGTAATATATATCACACTCTCAAGAACATACTTGCCAGAAGATCACTACATCACAGTATGTACAGATCAATTTTCTGATCTTTTTTTGTTCTGTAGAATTTCAGAATAAATCCCACCATCATAGGACTAGCAGTTAATCACCTATAATATGTGTAATAAGAGCTGGAAGTAGTTCAACCTCAGAGTATATAATTTTTATAAGCACCTCTTAACTTATCTCCAAGGAAACTGGAATTATGAGTTCAGCCCTCCCATTTTTCCACAGAGTGGGAAATGCCAGGTTTTAAGTTTAGAGGCTCAGTAAGATTTTTGTTTTGTCCTTTCTCTCTCATATTATTGGTCCGTTCCCTCAGCCATTCTGCCTTAAGACATGCAGCTTAATTGCAGGCTCTAAATTGCTTTTTGGTGTGTGCATTTGAATGGTTGTTTATCTCTCTATGTCGGCCCTGTGACGGACTGGCGTCCTGTGCTGTCTGTGCCCCGCCCTCGCCCAATGTCCGCTGTGATTGGTTCCAGTCCCCCCACCGTTTGACCGTCAAAGGATAAGCACTATATCTAATGAATGAATGAATGAATATTGAATGAATGGAAATCAAGGGTAGAAGACAGGTTTAGATCAGCCATCAAGTTATCCTGCATGTAGATCCCTATGTAGTTAGTCGTAATTGCAAAGGACACATTTGAAAATAGCAATAATGCTCCTTTGTGAAGTGGAGTGAAGAGGTTGTGTTTAATTGCGTGATTTCATATATATAATATACATAATTACCAAACAGAAGACTGAAATAAATTATTCTCAGAAGAGGAGGTAGCATTAACAGAGCTACTCAAAAGATATGTTTGACACTAACCACATAGGTTTATTATAACTCACTGTGGGTGTATGATTGCACCGATACTCACTATATTCCTCTTGCCAAGCTTAGAGGAGACAGGTCTCACTGTGGCACTCCTGTATTAAGAACGTGGGAGCTCTTAAATATAACCCGGGATTGGATTGCTATTTTCTGCTTTAGCCCCGAGCAAGAGAAGTTTCTGTTTGTCAGGGAAAATGTCAGACGCACGGTGAGACCCAGTGTCCACCCACCAGCAAGGATGCTACCTGCTTTAACTACAGGGAGTGCAACTGGAGTTTGAAGCTCACACTTGAATCACACTTAAGTTGCATACAAATTGGCTTCCGATTTAATGTCTGCATTCGGAGATAGGTTTCTCGGTACCTAAAGCACGGGGTTCAGACTCTGGGCAGAATTGCATTATCTGCAGGAATTAACCTATAAGGGCTGTGCTGTGACTGGCTTTCACATTTCCTCCAATTATTCTTTTATCATAGTTTTCCTTATATACAATATAGATTATCGCCTTTGTGTATGCTTCCCTCATGTTGCATTGAAAAAATTGGAAGCAAGTAAGAGCATAATAACAACAACCAGGGAGCGAGTCTATGTCTGGTACAACAATACACAAAACTAAGGCTGAATAGTTGTCTCAATGAAGTACTGGTAAACAAAACCAGAAAGGTATCCCATAATTTTCTACTTTATTGATTCATCTTCAATACATATATTTTATGTTGTACTCACCAGATCTATGGTGGGAAGTTGTACACTTATATCTGTGCCCATAGGTGGACAAATTAAGCTGTGGGTTTTTGTGAATGACTTCGCTTGCTGATTGTAATTAGGATGCGAACGCTAAGCAGGCTGTAGTGATGCATGGGTCAGGGTGTGTTAATAATTGCAGTTAACTACTCTTTCTCTCTCTCTCTCTCTCTCTCTCTCACACGCACACACAAACGACAAACGTGAACTTTAACAATGTAGGAGTTCACATTTGCACGTGTCCATATTGTCCTTTTTATCCTGGCCTAATGCATAATACATGATAGTCTGTGGATGCAGAGAGATGTCTGATAGAAAATATAAAGTTTAATGTGGTTAAAGCAGTAAAGTGGTCACATTGATTTATAAAGTCATGTGACTCATTCTGACATTCATGCTGTTGTCCGCAGCTGCTTTATGCAGTATGCAAAGCTTCTCCTTCAGGTCACTGAGTACCAGGAGCCACATGAAGGCATCAGGACCCGTCCTGTGTGTTAATTCATCTGCAGCCTTCACTTCAGCTCCTTAACACTGAGCATCAGGAAACTTCTTTCCAACTTTCCAACCTTATCTGGCCTGAAGTCACAATAACAATGGCTGGTCATGTAGACACTTTACAAAGAGAAAAAGTCTTCTTTGGTATTTTGGAATGTGGAAATCAACATCAAGGTGCATCCACTGTGTCGTTTTCGCTAGACCCATTCACACCCACACTCCTTTTTTGTTCCTCTTCTTCTTCTATTCTTTTTATTGGCAGGTGGCAACCAACGTCAAGGTGCATTTCCGCCATCTACTGACCTTCTTTGTTCACACCTGAAGGAGACAACCTTCGCTTATGTAACTAAGCAGATCTCTGACAAGAACAAAAAATGAATATGGCAGAAGAGGGAATAACCTGAAAGTAAAACATGCACAAGACTGAAACATTTTAATTTACACATTGCTCATTATAGTTGAACACAAAGAAAATGTGACATTTACATCCAACATTTCCCACATATCAAAATAGTTTTGGCCCAGATGTGGCCCTGATGTCTGATCTGCACATACCACATGGGATGATGATCTGCTCGTGTTTACCAGTTCTGGGCCACAAGTAAGCCATGAAAATATAGCATGTCAACCAAAGGGGCCCAAACTTCTTATTTGGGCCATTTTTCACCATTTACCAGATGGGCCACTTTAAGTTATGTCCAGATTACACCTTGCCCAGAGGACCACATGTTTGCCAAAAAATATAGTGATCAGAAATACAGTGATGAACCGTTTATAAGGATGCAACAGCTTGATCAAGAAGTCCACTTACAGAGTTCCTTTGGATCTTTTCATGAATCTACAAGATGCTATCAGAAGAGCGAGCTTTAACAATGAGGGTTGATGCAGCCCATTACATCCAGGTCAAGACTGAGACAGCTAGGTTTAGCAGAGCAGACCACTCAAATCTGTGTGAGCGTGGTCTCCTGGGACTCGACTGTCGTTGCAAATGAACAGTGTTGTGAGCTCCTGTCCTCTCGCCAAACTGCTCTCACAGACGCTGGAGTCGCTGAGACAAAGAGGCTCCTCTGGAGATGGAGCAAACTCTTCATGTGCCATGTTTCGGGTCCCTGCTGCTGCTCCCGAGCACGCCGGTCAACTGTGAGGTCATCGTTGCTCTGATTCACACACAGCAACCACTGGTACAGATAAATGCAAAAGAGAAACACATTGTTTAAGGGCTTATTGAAAACAAAATACTGTACAGAGATGTTGCTTGTTGTTCCCTAAATGAGGGTGGATTAGCTGAGAAGTGAAAGTCTTTGCATGTAAAGATTGCAAACACTAAATTGGATTGAAAACCAAAAGTGCTAGTACCAGCCCTTAAAAAATATTTGAGAAATCTAAGTCAGAATCTTACTCTGAATTTGTGACATTCCTCTAAAAAAATTAACAACACCATAGATACATATTCATGTGAACAGTACTGTTTTGGTTTATTTTTTAATTTTTGCCCTAAACCTGCCTCGGACTAAACCTGGCACATTTACTTGATGGACCTCCCCTCATAAATATAGCAAACAAATATAAAATTACTGAGGTGAGCTGAGGGTTCAACAGTGGAATTAACGTTACGTTCACCCTATGCCGGGCAGCCATGGAGCCTAGTCGAATCAACACCTCAAAAAGCTTAAGTAAAGAAGCAGCAAGTGGAGAAAACTTGGAGTCGGAGTCTGCACTCGCTCTTTTCCTCTAACCTTCATCGTACACATAAGTGTGCAAACGCAAACGCACACATACAGACACAAACACAGGTACGCACACACAGACACATGCGCGCACGCCCGCCCGCACAAGCTGACAGCCTAACCCAACTCCACTCTGCTGATGTGTGAAATGAGCAAGGGTCTTATCTCTTGGAAACACACCACTGAGCCAGAGGAGAGGGAGAGAGAGGGAGACGCACAACCGGAGAGCAGGGAGGAGAAAGGGGGGAGGGGGGGCAGATTGAGCGGGAGGGAGGGAGGTGTCACGTGGTGTGCATGCTGATGACTCTGGACTTTGCCTTGTAGAGTTGTGCACCATGATCAGCCTCATGTCCCTCCATCACACCACCTTCGCTCACCTAAGCAAACTATGACCATCGAATACAAATACACACACTTGGCTGCAGCGATACTTTTTTTTCTCTCCACAGTATAAATCAAATGACAATGAGAAAATGATGTACCTGTGAAAAAAGAGTTTGTGGTGATGTGTAAGATGTTTACCCAGGCTAGGACCAAGTTACATGGCTGACTAGTCAACTACGTCCCCTCTGGAACAGCGAGACCATCTGCAGAAAGTCTATTACAGGTTCCCAACAACAGCCTGAAGAAATTCAGCTTTTGCAAACTACGCTCAAAAGTTATTTTCTGTTGCTATGCATATTTTCAAATTTTTCTTTTCTTTTTATTTCCTTTTAAATGTAATTTTAAGATATTTAAAAAGCGTTTTATTTTCATATTACAGCACTTTGAGCTGCAGTTCTTGTATAAAAGGTGCTACTCAAATAAAGGTTATTATAATTATTATTATTACGTGAATTGGCAGCTCCGCTTGGGTTTTTAGACTTTAATAGTGAATTTCAGCTAAGTGCCTGTACCTGAACTTCACTGTTTGGGTTCACTCTCGCTGCTGTTGTACTCTGCAGCCGTTTTCAGTGAAAATCGTTTGCACACAAACAGCAGTCAGTCACAGTTAGAGACTAGAGTGGAGCATTGGACCCAGATATTTCTTTCAGGAGTTCATAGAGGCCAAAAACAGAGCGAGAATAGAATGAGTATTAAACTTACATTCAACCAGGTGGACAGAAGCTAGAAAATAAAAGCTGTGAGTGGAATTTAAATGATGATGCAATTAAGAGAAGATGGCAGGACGCAAGAAGAACAACAAAAGACAAATAATACAGGTGGGGGGCCGGTGGAAGAGATGCCTCTGACCAATATTGAGCAGCAGGTGCAGTTCCCTTCCTGAAAAAAAACCTGCCGTCTCCTCACCACAATAGCTGCAGCCATCTTTGCGTAACGCTGTGCCGATTAGCAGCTACCTTTCCAACATATTAAATACAGACGCAGTCACAATCAGCGCAATTATTTTCTGGCTTTGTAAATCTCATGCG
This sequence comes from Limanda limanda, assembly GCF_963576545.1. Taxonomy (NCBI): domain Eukaryota; kingdom Metazoa; phylum Chordata; class Actinopteri; order Pleuronectiformes; family Pleuronectidae; genus Limanda; species Limanda limanda. The sequence continues at coordinate 22,482,256 of NC_083646.1, forward strand.
TGTGCGAAATTAAAGTATTTGCATTTACTCCTCCCAATATTTTGCACACTCGGGTAGATACGTCCCAAAATTGCATATTCATTACGGAAAACATATTAAACGGACAGCGCGTGTTATTCTGAACGCAATCCTCAGTGCAAACCTTTAGTAGATCAGGCCCTAAATGACCCCCACTTAGGGCCTGATCTACTAAAGGTACTTTGCACATGTAAAAACGTATATCAACTTGATTCCAATAGGATTCCAATAGGATTGCACTGAGGATTGCGTGCAGAATAACACGCGCTGTCCGTTTTAATATGTTATTCATTCATTCATTCATTAGAAATATAGTGCTTATCCTTTGAGAGTCATACGCGCTGTCCGTTTAATATGGTTTCCGTGTGTGGAGGTAAGAGGGTTTCTTTAAACTTCTCTCTCAATCTTCTTTTATTCTTTACACAAACTATTTCTGGCACATTTTGCGTGTCAAATCATACATCACCATGAACGCTTCTGAGGATAGGCCGTCCAAAGGTGTCCGCCGTCTCCCTTGTATGATTCACCGTGAACAGGGACACACAATATACGTTCTTGCTGAGAGATCTGAGGGAAGCAGGGGGATAAAGCCAGAGGGCATTAATCTCCACGTCAGATTGATAACTGGTCAGTTAGATATGAGATATGATTAGACGACTTGTTGACTTTTTGTGATGGCAGGTGATTGCTCAAAGATTTAGAAGTAAAAGCTTTCAGAGGATTTCAAAAGGATGGCCAGCAGAAGGGTGTCACGAGTAGGCTGCCTCCTACTCGTACCCTGTGTTTTCCTTCTGTCCTCTTTTCTGCCGTGCGTTCTCTTTGTCCCCAGTTTGTCTTTGTCCGATGCGTCAGCTGGGTGTGGCCATCTGGTTCTTTCTCCGACCAATCCTCGTGTGCAGGTACACGTCATCACCTATTTGACCCCAGCACCTCCTCCCCTATCACTTCAATGTTCACCCATTCCCTCTATATACCAATATTCAGTTTGTTCCTTTGTGATCACGCTAACCTTGAGCCTACCTGTGACTCAGATCCTGCTTCTATGTCGCAGCCTGTTTCAATACTGTTTGGAATCCAAACCAAACTGTCTGATCCAATCAGTGTTTCGATTCCTTTACCTGTCCAACTCTGAAGCTCCAGCTCCCATCGAAACCAGCCACTCCTTCAACCCCCAGCCTCTTTGCCCCATCTCATAGAAGTTCTCATTCATATTAAAAGCTCTCTCCTTACTCTCTTTCATGTCTGTGTTCTGAATTTTCAGGTCCAAAGTTGTTGTCGATTATAACAGAGAGGGATTTAAACTCAGCTGAAGATTTCCAAAGCCTGAGCAGCGCCAATCAAGACTTGAAAACTGAAGCAGCATTGGATTTGTAGTGGTGCTCCTTCACAAAGTCTTCCCTGGCTCGACCAAAACTGAAAAACCCTTTTGGGTTAGATATAAGAAAGGCTATGACATCTATGTGCTCTGCCAGTAAAGAAAGCTCTTTTTCTCTACCACATTTAAGAGGATCTTTGAAACAAGACAGCGTTCACCGCAGAGCCCAAAGTCAGAGGGCTATCAGTTCCTGTCCCGTGAGATCAGCAGTTTCCATGGCATGATGAGAGGTGTCTGGCTTTTGGTTTCTGATATGTGAGCCAAACATCCCCATTATTTCTGTTTTAAACAATAACATATCTCTCTCTCTCTCTCTCCCTCTCCCTCTCCCTCTCCCTCTCCCTCTCCCTCTCCCTCTCCCTCTCCCTCTCCCTCTCCTCTCTCTCTCTCTCTCTCTCTCTCTCTCTCTCTCTCTCTCTCTCTCTCTCTCTCTCTCTCTCTCTCTCTCTCTCTCTCTCTCTCTCTCTCTCTCTCTCTCTCTCTCTCTCTCTCTCTCTCTCTCTCTCTCTCTCTCTCTCTCTCTCTCTCTCTCTCTCTCTCTCTCTCTCTCAGGGTGCAGGTGCATTGTCATTGCACTGCATGCATTTTCTGTTTGATATCTGTTTGTAAATGTGCTATATAAATGAAGTTTATTATTATTGTTTTTGTTGCTGTTGTTATGTATGCTCTGGATTTCTATAATCTACATTACTAAACGATATAATAACCAACATCTATCACACACATTTATAATGCATTGGTCCAGGCCAAAAAAGACCTGTAATAATAGTAATAAACTTTATTATACATCTCTTTCCAAAACACAATAAAAAGGAACACATTTAAAGCAAACTGTAGGAAACAGTTAAAAAGCAAACACTAAGAAGCTATTTAAAAGCAAGATACAGAAATAAATAAATGTTATAGATGAGAAAAGAGTTCAAAGAAGATAAAATAAAACATCATAAAAATGATTAAAGTAGACAGTAAAATGATAATATAGGCTAATTAAGTTTGTGTGTGTGTGTGTGTGTGTGTGTGTGTGTGTGTGTGTGTGTTTAACAACATTCTGTTCACCACCATTGAATTTTTAAGTGAAGCAGGTATTGAATATTTAAGTGAGGCAGGTAGGCAATGCACTCACATGTTCAACAACTATAACGGCAAATGGTCTGTATTTACATAGCGATTTTCTCCTCCTGATGACCACTCAACCCACTTTACATTACAGTCGATGATAGAGACCAGCTTTGTTTCTGAATCACAAGGCTTTGTACTTCCTGAGGAGACTTGAATATTGCCTTTACGACAACCAGGGCTAATTTCGGATGCTGCATGCCACCACGTGGTACAGGAACAGAAGCTTGTTGGCTCACTGGAGGGAAATTTTCATCACTCAGCCCTGTGTTGTAAGATCGAATTAACTTACCAGGTGTTTAGTGGTGGAACTGCGCCTCTCAGTGTCATTACCCAGAAAGGAATTTACACATGGAGTCAAAAAACAGCTTCATAAAAATATTTTCTTTTAGAAAAATATCTCTGGTTGAATATGGAGTCATTCATTCCCACTGGATATGTCAGATAATATGCTCACACAAAGACAAATAAAATGATGGTGACTTTAGACTGCACCAGAAAGAAGAAGTATGTTTCTCTGAATCATATGATTAATAATAGGCCTTAATAGGCCATACTGACTGAAATAATATCTGCTCAGAATTGGTCAAAATGTGATTGTGTCCAGTTTATTTGCCTTTGTTGTTCTGTGAGGGTTTAAGAGTCTTTTGAAAAACAGTCAACACCCCACTGAGCAAAGTAATGAGGAGAATTAATTAAACCAAAACATGGGAGTTAGGGGTAAAAAAAAAAGATGTAGTAGAAGAATCCAGATGGGAGCTGTTATGAAAGTGAACAGAGTGTGACCTCAAGTTGAACAGATGCTGAACAACAGCTTTAACTCATAATATCAAGACACCTTGAGGCAATTTTTGAAGAACTTATTCTTTATAAATTCAAAGATAAGTAATTCGAAGATCATTTACTGCTATATGACTCGATTCAGTATGTTGTCATTGCAGTTGTCCCTGGAATGAAACGAAATCATATTTAATCTGAATGAATATTGAATGCTGGTTGTGTTCCGTGCATGTATTTAACAGATGCAGCTTGAGCATCTTCCCTGCAGGAGGTTAATTTCCATAGGCTACATTTTTACCCTATAAGTCTGTTCTGCAAATTACTGCTAGTTAATGTAGCGGACTAAGCCTGGAGCACGGCAGAGGAGAACGCAGTCATGTTTGCCCACAACAGATGCTTCCATTATCCCACTCTTTCTCTTTCTTACCACTGAACCACTGTTTGTCTCCATGAGATGACCGGCTGCCTTTTGCAGGCCTCTGCCACCTCTATGTGGTCAATGTGAGGTACTGGCAAGGGTCTAAATGGAAGTTGTGTGCTGTGCTGCAGTCTCATATTTAGGGACATGGAAAGACAGAAATTATAAAATAGAAAATCCAGAAAAGGTGTTGAGCGGCGTTGGTTGCTCACATGTTTACAAATCTTTCTGGAATATATCTGGCAAACTTTGAAACATAAAGTCTGCTTTAAGCTTTATTGAAGGTATTTCCAGAAACTTTAAAAATATTAAATCATTTGGGAAGACAATACAGTCTTTTTAAAATATGAATATTTTTTAATGTGCTATCACTTTTATTTCTTGCTTCAAACAGATATAAAGAGCTGAACGCAACACAAGCTCCTGCTATTTTACACTTGACCATTTTAAAACAATTTGCTGAGCTTGACTGTATTTAGGGGGAGGTATGTGCTATTCAAGTTATCTAAGAGATTGCTGGAACCCCTGTCAATTAAAAATATAGTAAACTTGTAGAGTATTTACAAAGTGGCTTGTTACACATCTCTGCCACTTTTCATACCTCTTGGAAAGATGGGAGGACTTCTTCGTTAAAATTTGAATTTCAGAGCTGTTCCCTAGCCGATTTAACTTATAGCAAAAGTAGCTATTGAATGGTTCAGGGCTCTCTTGGGCCGGTAGTTACTAGAAACATTATCAAGTAGTAAAGTTTTAAAGGGCAGAACCCAGGAGTGGAGACAAAGGGTAGTTTGGAAAAGTTCAAGCTTGACGTTTGAATATGGTATTAGAGTGAATATTCACAAAGTGGCCTCCAACTAGAAGCAGTTGGCTGAGCAGAGCAGGAACTGAATTCAGGCATCTAACTTGAATCCTTAGCACAAGTTAAACAAAAAAAAGCAGTGATTACTATTCAGGCAGGCAGGCAACAGAACTAACTGCCAAGTTAAATTTCTACCACAAATGGAGAATGATTATCTGGCAGTGTCTTGATGACTGAACCAGTCCTTATATACACACATTTAGAGGTAGTGGCGCTAATTAAGAAGTTGCCCGCAGGGGTGTGAAATTAATTGATGGGAATGATGAATCCTGAAGCCAGGCTCTGCAAGCAACACACACAGGTATGAACACGTCTCAACCAATGACAGGTGCAGCAGCACAGGACCAGGCCAAGTCCAAGTCCATAAGCTGTAGAGCTGGTGTTTACTTCCCAAACCCCAAACTGGGAGGTGACTCCACTGGAGAGGAGCCTGGCAGCTGAAGTGAGCCTGTAGTCTGAGAGTCAAGAGAACTTTTGGGGATATTATTGGTACCATGATCTCTTTAAGATGTGGTGAGGCTTAGTCATTAAAGTCTTTGTATACATGGAGAGGGATCTGGATTGGAAGCTAATATGGGAGATTTGTGATCTATAATTCGTGTCAGTGCTCATGCTGCCTCACTTTGGATGGAGGCTTTAAACTGACTTATTTGGATATGCCAATAATAAGGAATCATATTTGTCCTGTCTGGACATAACAAATACATCGACAACTTTTTTTGCAATACCCTTTGAGAACAGGATTTTCATAATAGGACACGTGTCAAAGGATACGTCCTGGTCATGGTCCAAGGTTCATTACAATAGAACTAGAGGTGAAGGTAATTTCATCCAAAGATACAAAATGATCAAGATTCAAGATTCAAGATTCAAGATTTTTTATTGTCAAATGAACAGAGATAACATGAAGTAGTCACTGTCAATGAAATGCTTGGGTCACACACTCTCTTAAAGCAATGCTCAGTAATTTCAACCCAAAAAAATAAAATTAAAATAGAAATAGTATAAAATAGAATAAAAAAGAATAAAATACAATAACAATGAAATAGAATATCAAAAATTTAAAATAGAAAATAAAATATATAAATCTTAATATATATCTTTACAGATGAATGTTCAATTTGTGCAGTAGTGCAAATATTCAAATATGCTTATTATGGTGCTGGTGCAAATATGCAAATATTCCAGGGTGCTGGTTTGGTGGAGTTATTGCAGTCCAGAGGAGTTTAAAAGTCTTATGGCCTGGGGGATGAAACTGTCTCTGAGCCTGTTGGTGCGGGCCCGGATGCTGCGATACCATCGGCCAAACGGCAGCAGACAGAAATGTTTATGGCTGGGATGAAGGGGGTCTTTTATAATCCGGTTGCTCTTCCTCCTGCAACGCTGGGTGTAGAGGTCCTCCATGGATGGCAGCTCCGTCCTGGTGATGTGTTGAGCAGACTTCACCACCCTCTGTAGAGCCTTACGGTTCAGGGCGGTGCAGCTGCCGTACCAGGCGGTGATGCAGCCAGTCAGGATGCTCTCTATGGTGCACCTGTAGAAGTTGCACAGGATCCTGGAGTCCATGTGAAGCCTCCGCAGCCTGCAGAGGAAGAAGAGCCGCTGCCTGGCCGTCCTCCTGATGGAGTCTGTGTGATGGGTCCAGCTCAGGTCATCACAGATGTGGACCCCGAGGAACTTGAAGCTGCTGACTCGCTCCACCGGGGTCCCGTTGATGAAGAGGGGGGCGTGTTCCACTCCTTGTCCCTTCCTGTAATCCACTATCAGCTCCTTAGTTTTGCCGACGTTGAGAAGGAGGTTGTTGTCCTGGCTTCAAGATGTCAGGGCTCTGACCTCCTCTCTGTAGGCCTTCTCATCGTCGCCGGTGATCAGGCCTATGACAGTGGTGTCGTCAGCAAACTTAATGATGGTGTTGGAGCTGTAGGTGGCCACGCAGTCATGCGTGAACAGGGAGTACAGGAGAGGACTGAGCACACAGCCCTGGGGGGCACCGGTGTTGAGAGTCAGGGTGGAGGATGTGGAGCTGCCGATCCGCACCGCCTGTGGCCTGCCCGTCAGGAAGTTCAGTATCCACTCACGGAGGGCGATGTTGAGCCGAAGGTCTCTGTGCTTGGTGACGAGCTTCAGGGGCACAATGGTGTTGAATGCTGAACTGTAGTCGACGAACAGCATTCTCACATATGTGTCCCTCTGGTCCAGGTGGGAGAGGGCAGTGTGGAGGGTGAGGGAGATGGCATCTGCAGTCGACCTATTTAATGTGTCTCCATAGTGTTTAGGGGCAAAAACAATGACTTCAGACAGTTTGTCCAGAGTAGAAAGAAATTACAGGTCCTTGATATGTCTAAGACGTTCCTGAAGTTTGAGTTCTTGGTTAGTTTATCGGGCTTCATAGATAAATACAGCAGGGTGTCATCTTACTCGAAATGGAAATGAATATGGTGCTTTCTAGTAGTATTGCCTGAAGGTAGCATTTATAAAGTGAAAAGTATCGATTGCAGTCTGAGTGTATTGTGAACTGACAAGAATGTCTAGGCAGGCGAACAGAAAGTCCACATACTCAAAAGAACAAGGAACAAAGTTGAAGACATGAGGAATCACCAAGGAGTTGAACGGAAGTACAAAGTTAAACCAGGGGATGAACTGATAAAATGGCAAAGAGGACTGAGAGCACAGAGACTAAATACTCAAGGGCAACTGGGATGAGAAAAACACATTGGAGCAGGGTATCACACAGCTCAGAAAGGAAGACAAAGACAGGAAATAGAACAGACACCGAAATTAAAAAATAAACCTGGAAATAAAAGGTTTTAAAAATGTCCCTTACAGGTACAGATCATGAAATTCTCGAGCGGCTCCTTCAATCCTCATAATGTGCTACAGTCTTTTTGAATCTTGTGTAAAATGCAGCACTAAGAACCAAGAATAATTAGAGAGAAGTCCATTGTCTGAGGCCATGAGAAGGTCATTGGTAACTAGTTATGTTTCTGTTCAATACTTTTCTTTCATTCCTGACGGAAAATCTTAGAATAATTCCTGTTTAAATAATCACATAGTTGATTTGCAACTGATTTTAGAAATGAAGGGGAGGTTTGATGTGTTTCTATAATTAGCGAGAACGTTTGGGTCAAACATCACCTTTTCAAGCAGAGGTTTAATTACTGCCAGAGTCTGATGTATGTAGCCTAGCTTTTAATAAAGACAAATTGATGTTATCTGATATTGAAGTATTGGTTTAACAGTCGAGCTGGAGCAGGGTGTAAAGTGCTTTCGATGAAGAAACTGCAGCCAGCTCAGAGATCTATAGAAGAGAAGGAGTCCAAATATAAATCAGCCTCTACAGTAGATTCAAAGGGTTCTTGGCTGGACAATACATCCGTGCCAGCTGTGGGAAGGAGGTGATGAATTTTCTCTCTGATGGTCACAGCTTTATTTTATAAAGAAGCTCATGAAGTCATATAAAGGAATAAATGGTTTCGTGGAGCTGTGACTCTCAGTCAGTCTGGCTACACAGTAGTGAAGGTTTTTATTTTCTTCAGTTAATTATGATATAAAGCTAAAAGAAATACACAGGTTGTATAATGTGTTTACTCCAATGTAGATTGAAAGATATAGTCAAAGTCATGATCAATATTCCACTTGGGGTCAACAAAGGTTAATCTTCATGTATTGAGCAACGTGTTTTGTTCCATCCATCTGGATGTGGAGAAGAAAGACTGCATGGACAACATATTTAGTTCTCTTATGGCTTGTTGTGATGATGATGATGTCAGAAAACAACTTGTAGTTCAGCTTCCTATGATAAAAGAACAAATTAAATGTATTATTCTCTGTCATCTGTATTTTGCAGTTAATTGCATTAAACTTCCATTACTTCTTCTAGAAAATCGTCTCTTTAAGAGATCTAGCATTTAAAAAAATAATAATAATTTAAAAACTATAAGCTGAAGTTAAAGTTAGATTTTGGTGAAATTATCAATAATCCTAGTGCTGTTTTCTGCGTTTCATCTAAATTGTACAAATTGTTGTTTTCTTTACTCTAAAATGGGCCCTTTATATTAAAGTATATAAATATATTTACATCAGGACCGGGTCCTCTCTACAGAGGCAGCCATGTTTAATACAGTCTTCCAAACTGGACAAACTAAAAATATTTTGAGTTTTTATGACAACTGAAGGCTAACACAGGTTCTCTTTCATGTTTGTAAGAGGAAGGTGAGGTGAAGGGCATTCAGCTGCAGCATGCAATTTCACTACTAGATGTCGCTGAACCTTTAAGTGATGGATCAAGCTCGGCACTGTCATCACTCTCACAGGTGAAAGTATTTCCCAGCATAACATCAAAAAGCACCTCGGAGGGAAACAGGTAGAACCGGCCAATCAAGAAGTTCACACCAGAGCTATTGCGTCTGTAACAGATATGTACAGCTGTTACCGCTTTTGATCAGAGTGTGAAACATGCATCTTTTTTTTTAGTGGGTACTGATTGATATGTTATAAGCAGTTGTCAGTGTAGGACAGCTCATGTGCATTCGTTTTATGTACAGCTAAAGTTATTGTAGTTTTTTCTTGTTTGTGTTTTATTTATCGTGAGGTTTACACAAAAAAATTCATGAAAGTTGTTGGGAGATTCATTATTGAACTCAAGTTCAATGGCTGCAGGACAATTTGGTTTGATAGGGATACTTAGTTTTGTGATAAAATAGAAAGCCTCTGATCCACTTCTGTGTCCTTAACTTCCCTTTTCCCTGCAGGCCCCAGTTTCTTCCTGGAAAGGAGTGGTAATGAGGTTAGAAAGCAAAGATAAACTGACTGCGTCTTATATTTGACATCGCCCTCTGTCAGCTGATGTAGCTCAAATGGAGCATGCTCAGCTTCAGATAGATTTGAATTAAGATCGTGTTCAAAGAGCTTTTATCAGGTCCATATTTCATCACCACCCATGCATGAGATGAACTACATAGTGGGAAAAATTTTGAGATACAGAATCTTATAGTGCATATAAAACACATGCATTTGTCATTTACAAATAGCTTGTAGAGACATAAAATACAAAGATACAGAAGAGAACAAAATCTATTTGAATTATCTTCACCTCATTCCTTTCTTCCTTCAGATAATCACCAATTAAACCACAACATAAAAATCAAGGGTAAAGTAATAAAGTCTGTATCTTTTTGGTACAGCCTATGGCATTTTAGCTTGACTTTTGTATTAGGGCCAACTTGAAGGAAACTGAATTCTGAGTTTTTTGAGTTAAATTAATAATATAACGAGAATAACGTTGTAATTTTATTTGAATAAAGTCGTTCTTTTATAAGGATCAAGCAAAACAAATAAAGAAATAAGCATCAAGGAGACGCTGTGCTCGCCAGAGTTCCACTTCTTCTGCCTTCTGGATCCAAAATCTTGAGCAGGGAAATTCCTTCTTCGGAGTACTTTTAGTTTTCTTTTCAAAGTCCTGATGCTTATGGTGATGTGGTGCTGATGAGCCAAAACAATAATTATTTAGTTATTTGAGAGATCTACAGTATACTAAATAGTATAACTCAGTTACAAGTGCTTGTTGAATATAACTTAAGTAGATGCTCCAAAGTTTAACGGAGGCAACAGATCTTCTTTTATTCCCCCTGTAAAATTAAACTATAATTATGACTTTATTATTATTGCCATTATTGTTTTCTAATATCATATACTGTCAAATTACCACACTCTGACCTACCATTCCACAGCCACTTACAATGTAGATGTAATTCAGAAGCTTGACTGAAATTTAATGAAACCTTTTTTTGAAGATGTTTTTATTGCAGTGAATTATAAATAAATAAAAATAAAATAAAAGAGGAGTGCACATATTCCCGTTTGATATATAAATATTGTATACATAATATTTGTGTACGTTTTCTGAAATGTTTTGATGGATAAAATAATAAATTGGGGGAATACCATCTTGTTCCAAAATAAATTAATCGAAAACAGGCTGCTAAATATGGAAGCCCATTTCCGCCACTGTGATGAAAAAAAAAAAAATTGGTATCTCATTATTATGAGATACTATCTCATAATTATGACTTAGCATCTCATTATTATGAGATACTATCTCATTATTATGAGATAGTATCTCATAATTATGACTTAGCATCTCATTATTATGAGATAGTATCTCATTATTATGACTTAGTATCTCATAATTATGACTTAGCATCTCATAATTATGACTTAGTATCTCATTATTATGAGATAGTATCTCATAATTATGACTTAGCTTCTCATTATTATGAGATAGTATCTCATTATTATGACATAATATCTCATAATTATGACTTAGCATCTCATTATTATGAGATACTGACTGCAGGGTCTGTCATGCGAGTCTGCGTGTGTGTGTGTGTGTGTGTGTGTGTATGCTTGTCTCTATTCCTCTTCACTAAAACTGATAATCACATGTATTTTTTAGTAATTATTCGATGATGACCGATCAAGACTTCGGATCGCTCCGTCACTTTAACGCTGACGGTCCTGTACTGTGCGCGTCACGTTACATCTCACGTTACGAAACACATGTTTAAACACCGTGTGCACGTAGTCCCCAGCTCCACACAACACGTGTTTCATGAACTCAAACAAACACAAAGTAAACATCAGTCCTGTACGTGTCCTAATAAGTTGTGATCGGTGCTGGTGTTTATTGTTAAAGTGTGAAGTGAGCGCGGGTCAGAGGGAAGTGAGGCGGAAGCAGACACAGACACACACAGGACGACCGGACTTTTAATGAGCGTCTGTTCTGATGCTGGAGCAGCGCTTGTTATAATTATTCAGCGGCAGCACATCGCTAAGACAATGAACGGAGCAGAAAACATGGATCGATCCTGTTATGTCTCTGTATCGATGCACAGTCGCCCACTTCCGCGAGTAAGGCTGCTGTCCCCGCACCCGCTCAGCCTCGGGTTCCCTGCTCTGTGGCGCCCCGCCCACAATCCGTATCTCATAATAATGACTTAGTATCTCATTATTATGAGATAGCATCTCATAATAATGACTTAGCATCTCATAATTATGAGATACTATCTCATAATTATGACTTAGTGTCTGACTGTGGGCGGGTTGCAGCAGAGCAGGTGAGCAGTGGTAGAGAGGCTGGGAACTCAGTGAAGTCAAGTTAAGGTTTGAGTTAATGATAACTACGCCCGCCACTGTAACAGAAATACAACATTTGACTTGCATGACAGACCCTGCAGTCAGTATCTCATAATAATGAGATGGTAAGTCATAATTATGAGATATTATGTCATAATAATGAGATACTATCTCATAATAATGAGAAGCTAAGTCATAATTTTGAGATAATATCTCATAATAATGAGATGTTAAGTCATAATTATGAGATGCTAAGTCATAATTATGAGTTACTATCTTATAATAATGAGATGCTAAGTCATAATTATGAGATAGTATCTCATAATAATGAGATGCTAAGTCATAATTATGAGATGCTAAGTCATAATTATGAGATAGTATCTCATAATAATGAGATGCTATCTCATAATAATGAGATGTTAAGTCATAATTTTGAGATACTATCTCATAATAATGAGATGCTAAGTCATAATTATGAGATACTATCTCATAATAATGAGATACTAAGTCATAATTATGAGATGCTAAGTCATAATAATGAGATGCTAAGTCATAATAATGAGATGCTAAGTCATAATTATGAGATACTATCTCATAATAATGAGATACTAAGTCATAATTATGAGATGCTAAGTCATAATTATGAGATACTAAGTCATAATAATGAGATACTATCTCATAATAATGAGATGCTAAGTCATAATTATGAGATAGTATCTCATAATAATGAGATGCTAAGTCATAATTATGAGATAGTATCTCATAATTATGAGATACCAATTTTTTTTTTTTCATCACAGTGGCGGAAATGGGCTTCCATAGCTAAATGAGTAAACCGAAAAGGAAAACGAGTGCCGCGAGGGCGGCCGTCTGTGTTTAGACAGATTAACTCCTCCCGTCCGGGTTGTAGAGGCTTGAGCTAACGAGCTAACCCCAGACACCCAGGAAGTGACAGCCTCGGATCAAAACAGAAACAACGGAGGGGCGCAGCGCTTCCTTCTCCGAGCCCAGGTTCTGTGTGCCTCTGCCCGAGTCCAGCTCCTCAGCTGCAGAGTCCAGCTCCCCAGCTGCTCTTCCGTGGTCTTCACGATGTCTTTCCCCTCCGACAGACGAGCAATGAGCCCCTCGCTGTGTGCTGCCGTCGCTGTGCTGTGCGTTAGCATCGTTAGCCTGGGGGAATGCTACGAACCTACTATGACACCCGCAACTCGTAAGTTGACGAATACTTTGATAAGTGAGGACGACATTTTACACTCGGCTAGTTTGGCTTGTTGACGAGAAACTTTAACGTGAACTCTTCAGTGTTGTTTTTATAAAAGTACGCCACAGCTGGTTGTGGCTGTCGTGGCTCTGCGTCACTTTCTGTGAGTTAAGTTTCTGTTCGTGTGTTTCAGCCTGCGCTGTCTACAAGAACTGTGACACCTGCGTGCCCCATGCCAGGGTAAGATTCTCATCCGTGAGGTGGGGCAGGAGAAGAAGGGCAGGGACAGACCTTTGCTCGGGTCGCTGTTTATATGGCTCCTTGTTTGTCTGCACGTAACTTCCTTCCGCACCAGGAGAATACACAACATTAATTTACCGTCGTGGTGATAGAAGTCAAAACAGCAGCGACAGGAAGGAGGGATTAGTGTGTTTTTTTTTATTCGTGGTTTGTCTGCCCCCAAATCCTCCCTCAAAAAGAGCTGCAGTGGACCAGCAACAGCTGTGTGACCTTGTTAGGTTCAATGTGCTCCACATAATTCTTATTTGATAACTCTTAGATTATTAGATCAGTCATCAGAGATTTAGCTTGTGCTTCTTTTCACAAGCAAGAAGTCTTATAATCACCATATCATCCTATTCAGTTAATTCAGCAGGTTAATCCCAAAGGAAAATGACGAGTAATTGCAACTATCCGATTCACTGGAAAGAGGAACTGTCAGCCCATTTCAGTCCTTGACATATGTTGCTCTCATTTGCATTTAAAGACAAACAGAACAGATTATGTCCGAAAATAGAGCAAAATGATAATTTCGGTTTCATAAATCCAAGGTTGATGTCCTCATCTGACTTGTTTTGCCCGACTAAAAGTCCCAAAACCCAGGATTTTCTGCTGATTGTCCCATGAAACTAAAGGGAAGCCAGTACATCCGCATGTTTGAAAGCGAGATAATCACATGTCATTCAGTGGTTTAATGTTGTTGTTTTTTTGTCTTCACAGTGTCTTTGGTGCTTCTCCACCAACAACTGCACCGAATACCCAGTGCGCTGGCTGCTGCCCCCAGCGTCACTGTGCCCGCTGGCCGATGCCCGATGGGGCATGTGTTGGCGTGAGTTGATCCATGAGATTATATCTTATTTTGCAAAAAACTGCAGGCAGATGTCACACAAGTGGTGAAACCTGTTACATACAGGGAAACAAACCTAGAAACATTTTTAGGAGGAAGCAATTGGACGAAATACTTCAGGCAGGTGTTCTTGTGTACTTTGGCAGGTGTTTGTGTGTCTGTGCATAACGTCTATCAGTGTTAAATTCTCACAGCCTAGAAAAAGTAGCTAAAGTTAGAGGTTTGTCGTTCCGATTAAATTCAAGGCAGAGTGTAGAGATAGGTGCTGTCTGACACAGTTAGTAATGAGTACTTATATAATAATGTCCACTGAGTTCTCAAAAGTCAGATTGTCAACAAAGTGATTGTAGGGCTGTGTGAAATGACCAAAGTCTCACGTACACATGGAGGTAATTTCATATCTAGATAATGATATGTACCCTTCATGCTTGTTTAGAGCATTTGATCGTGTGTCCACACTGTTTGACATGAATATAGCCCAGGTAATAAAATATGTTTATGGTATTTTGAGTCTGCTGCAGTAAATAGTTATTTGATACATTTAAATAATTGATCAAATGATAGATGGAATAATATCAAACAATATACATTTTAAATCCTATGATAATTATCGCGTTAATCCTTATGACCCTATTTGTTTGGCGTTGCAGCTTGTGTGATCACATATCAGGATATCTTCAGGAAGTGTAGATACCCACTAAACAGGTGCTCTTCACTGGATGTTAAAAGAAAATAGCAACATGAAAAAAGAAACCTGATCCAGGGCCTGAACATCAGTCATTGCTCTTATTAATAATTCCTGCCTGGAAGGTTTCCTACAATCGTCCAATAACAGCACAAGATTAAATAACCTGTTACCTCTCTTAAACATATGTCTCCAGTCAGACAGAAAATATATACGGATAAATAGATCAAACTGTGAAGACCCCAGTCTCGCTGTGCTCTTAATTCCACTTTAGCTGCAGTGATATGAAAGTTGTGGCCACTTCTGCAGAAAGGGACTAAAATCACCAGGGAATAAAACACCCTTATTTGAATGGACTCTGTGTGTGTCTGTTCAGCCAGTTCAGCTCTTCTTTATAACAACCGGTTAATGTTTGAATGTGCAAATAGCAGCATAATAAGTGAGGATTCAAACATCACCACACAAATGCAATTGCTGTGAAAACTGTGTTTCCCATTATGTACCCAGACTGTGGTGGTCCATCCTAATCTAAATTGTCCTGCCGCAGTCAAATATGTGTTCATAAAACTGATAACACGGTATTAATAAGTCAAAATTCTGTTTGATGGTGAATATCCCTTAAAATGGAAGGTTTGTTCCATTAAATCCAGATGGTAGAGGACTTAATTCCATGTAAATTGAACACGTAACACATGGCAGTCACAAATTATTCTGGTTATGGAAAGCTATTTGTTTTTATTGTCTTCCGAGCTGATTATGGATAATATCCCAGAGACTGTACACCCTCCTTGTTTAATAACGTCAGCAGGGTGGGAACTTTTTGTTCAATATTTACTGACTTAATGCAAACAAAGGACGACATTGAAGTCCAGTTTCGTTTTTTCCAGATACAAGGTCTTGAATGTGCTCCAATAGAGTTATGAAAACATGGAGAAATGCATATACTTTGCAGGAAGAATAAATGATAAATCTACTTGTAAGAATGGTCTAAGTTTCCAACTTTTTTAATTTGCCCATAATGTTTCCTCTTTCTCTGTAATATTAACCACGTGCCTTGGCTCACCACAAAAAGAGTTTCTGCTTTATCCATGTGCTGACAGGTGGAATTTCTGAGAAAATATTTATATCAGAAAAAATACTTTCGATTATGTTGCTAGGGTAACGGAAATCCACAATGCCTTACAAAGTCAGTGAACTAATTTACCTTCTTTGTGTCACTGTGGTAAACCTCACTGCTGATAGATCAGTGTGTTACCACTGACTTGGCAAAGTGAGTACTTCAGTCTATTACCATCAAAAACTGGTATAAGGCTTATGCTCAAGGGATCTCTGGCTTCAACACAAAGTCTTTTTCATGTCCCACTTCTGCTTTCACTGGATTTGGATTTGGATTACAGGCTATACCTCGCAGTGTTGCAGAGAAGGCACCAGGTGGCGCCATTGCCAAACAAGTTGAATGTAAAATGTTATTTGAGTTTATGTGTCAGGTTTCCTTTAATCTGTGTATTATAGCAGAACAAATAGTATTATTATCAATATTAGAATACATAGTGTTATTATAAATAGTAGAATAAACAATGTAAAATACTTGTCTGTACAAATATTTATTGCTTGCATTCTTGCTTGTTTCAGTAAACTTTGAAGCCCTGATTATTACCATGGCTGTGATCGGGGGAATCATCCTGATCGGCATTATGGTGTTCTGCTGCTGGTGCTGCCGCTGCTGCTGCTGCAAGAAGCGTGGGCCAAGGTAAGGTTCAATGACAAGCCGGCTCCTGCCTTTCAGTGTTAGTGTTGATTGTATATTTACTGTGAAACAAAGACTTTCAAAGCTCTTAAAGAGTGTTACATTTCATTTACAAAGGTAAAGGCAGTAATGTAGAAATGACTTGTTTTTACGTATGATTTTAGGACTGGTTAGAAAATGCGCAGAACTTTTGATCCTATTAACTATGTTATTCGAAATTACTGCTGCATACACTGGGGGATGCGGACAAAAAATACAAACATTCAATAAACTCATGCATTTAATCGTTGTATAATTCTCAGCCTTATTATTCCTGGTTGGTTTCACTTTGATATCTTTCATACTTTGACTGGTAAGATAGTGAAACAGTTATTTAATTTCATCTGTGAGGTAATACAATACTTGTAATTCAACTTTGTGAGCCCTGCTTCAACACTTAAGAAATGATGTACCAGTTGGCTATGCTTACTAAGACTGTAGATGACTTTTGTGTTGAATCATCACCTCTTCAACACACAAAAACGGAACAAGAGAAGTGTAATAAAGATTATTTGCAGTGATATTTTCAGTGTCATCCTGTGTTACCAACAATCACCAATATACACAAAAACACACATACATACATACATACAGGGGTGAAAACAATACCCTGCTCACGCACAGGGTCAGAATAATGATGATGATGATGATGCTTTTGAAAAATATAATCCCTCAAGCAAATGTTGCAGTTTGTGGCTGCGTGTAATTTGTCACATCCAGATAAGATTGTTCTGTGGTTCTATGAACAGCAGTGATCCTGATTTGTGTTTGTGCCTTCTCATATCTTAAGGCCCGACAGAGATGAGGAGCTACTTGCTAGGAGGCTAGAGGAGAACAAGCAACGCGCTGAAGAACGGTAAGTCCTTCTCTCCAGGTTTAAGAGACAACAGCCACAAGAAGCACTCTCAGATTATAGTTGTTTATTTCAATACCGGCTTCATATGAAAGTATGTGTCTCAGCAAATAATAACTCTCTAATTTAATGAGCAGAGAGCAGACCAGAGAAGGAAAACCCAGAGGCAGAAGAATATTGGATTGAGAGCACATTACCGCTTATATTGCTCTATGTTCGCTGGATGTACAGTATCTATTGTTTGTTGTGATCTGGCCATGGCAACCCAAATGCATACAGCTATATGTGACAAAAGAGATTTTAATTTCAAAACTTTTCAGGAATAACAGAGCAACTTTCATTAAAGTGTAAGGATCCAATCATGTTCGTCTGTGTCTCTGTTGTAAACAGATACATAAAGTGTAGATGTCTATCAATCATTGATGGAAAAATGACCTATCAGGGATATCAGGGAAATGTAGGATGAACTGTTCCAGTGTCCCAGAAAACTACTTAAGATACCAACATGTGTTTGGTGATATCACTGTTGATATGTGATATAGATTTATAATAAATACCTAAAATCAATTAAGGAAAAAACAACTATTCCTTTGCCAGTGGGTTTCATTGAAATCCTGTTTGTTTGCAGATATCTTTTTTGACAGACATAAAAATGGTACCAAATACACAGATTCCTCTATAAAGTTAACCATATAGAATAATAGTGTTGATTGGTAATTTTCAAATTAAGGTTTTTAGTTATTAGTTAAAATGTCTGTTACAAGTGATGTCAGACTATAACGAACAAAAACGGGCTCATTGTGCTAATACACATGTGTTGCCTGCAAGTGATTTCCTGCAACAGAATAGTTCATAGTTCCCAACAAAAGGCCAATTGTATATTTTACCAAGCAACTGGTGTTTGTGTGCGGCCTCAGCAAGTCCATGTCCCAGAGGAGGCGCTCAGTGTTCCTCTACTTGCATCTCAAAACGCCAATTGTATCAGCAAGGCTGAGCAGCTGCTCTTTGGTAATGTGGTCATAAATAGAGTTGGCTACATCCTGTGGAGCACCATCCACTGTCAAGGAAACAGTGGTGGTCACTTCATCGTATAGCAGTGTGTGTCAGTAGACCTTGAACCCCCTCCTCTTCCTCGTTTCAATAAATGTTTCAGCTTCATGTTTCTATTCAGCTTCTGTGTTCTCAGTGCATTTATCCTCCCATGACATGTTGTTTAGCGAGGCAGTCGTGCAGAAATACACACAAAAACTGGTTTACAATCATCACTTGCAGTGCTGGCAAGATCACAGTCCCTGTGTGTGCCTGTGTGTGCCTGCAAGCTGAATTATCCAACCTCTATGAGCTTTTCTCTCACGTGCAGAATCTTGAGTCTAGTCAGGGTTTCCTGCGGTGAGCAAGATCAAATCTCTGAAGTCAGAGTTAGTGCACTGACCTACATAGACGTGGTTTGTGTTGCGAGCAGGACATTCAGAAAAGATAAGACCCATCATGGGAGACACTATAGCGCATGTCGACACTGCAGTATGAACTCAGCGCACTGAGCCAGGGCTGGATGACAGTCTGAGCCGGCAATCACCAACACCAATTCCAATGAAACCTTAAATCATTTTACTATTTTGAATGCCTCATGATATTGATACTTTTAGAAATACAATTGCCATAAGTGTGCCACAACAAGCAAAACATAACGAAAAGAAAAACAGATAGAAACCAAAGAAGGTGTACACCACCGGTCACAAAATTAAAACACACAGTTCAAGTTCAGTGGATAACCTTAAACCTCAGCTGGCCAATGTTCCTACTGATGTTGGTCCACCTGACTTTTTTCCCCTGGATCATGTGTGTGACAACTGCAGTAAGCCGGACGGGAAGCCCGGGAACATAGCTGGTGTATGCACGCAGTCAGAGTGAATATCAATACAGGTACATCCTTTCATCCATTATTTATACTGCTTATCCTGTAAGCTGACATGGATGAGGGGCAGGGTTAACCTCGGGAAATTATATAGGTGATATAATATATCTAACAAGTGTATCGTTTGGTTTAGCTACCTTTCTCTCACCTTGCTTTTTTCTCTCTCACTCTGTGAAGGCTGAACATACTTAAACCTAGCTTGCCACGTAACTCCACTTCATGTATTTCCCCTTCAAAATAAAAGTACTTTAATTGATAAAAGTATAAGAAAAAGGTCATTTCTTTTACTTTATTTATCAGATTTGTGTAATTCTGACTATTTGAGATTGCAGCAGTGGCAATAGTTTTGCCCGTCAATGAAATACTACAATTCAAGAAGAACTTTGGACAGAGGCACGTTCAGGGGTCATACAAGGTCAGAATGTTCTGATAGTGAAGAAGCCCTCAACCAATTTTATTTTGTTAGTTATCAACTGTTGCCTGGTGTCTGCAGTGGATCTGCCACAATCTGCCTTATCCCTCTGGAGGTGTTGTGTCTTACTCTCAACATGTGGGAGAAAAGAGCTCAACAATTGGGTCTGAATATATCGATGAAACGTTGAAGTCCGAGCAGAACTTTAAACAGCTTCTTGAAGGGAGGATATTTGTTGCCTTCAGATCGGGCTCAGTATTTCAAGGAGTGCTGAAAATTTTGTTAATCCTTCTTTCGCTTTTATCTTTGGTCATCTCTTGACTTCCCACTTGTTGAATGCTGTCATATGTGGAGGCAGTTTGAACATGTCAGTCAATTAGCAGGTTACAAGCCAGCAGCAGGGCGGGGGGGACAGATGGCAGGCAGAGCTCAGAAACCCTGATTCGTCACAGATCACTACCTGGTCATAAAACACTGACTGATTTACACCAGCTCTTTGTGACCATATGAAGTATAGTGGTCTCCCCTTGAGGTCCAGAGCAGAAAACCTCCTCCCAAACCTTTGTTAGAAAGTCTGAGTGTGGAGAAGAAGGCCAGGCCTGAGAGTATTGCAAAAGACAGATAAAAGCCCCGATGGAGAAGGACCCACAGAGATAAACTGAACTCTAAAAGGTTCTAAAGGAATTCAGAGACTGTGTTTTGCTGTCAGATTTTTTTTTTATTTTGAAGTCTGCAAGGCGTGAAAAATGGAGAGAGTTTTCGATGCTATTATCTTAAAGGAATGTTTTTTTCATACATGGTTGGCTATTAAGGAAAAGTTGTGCAGAATATTTCCCCATACTCTGTGGTTTGGAATTCTTCATCCTCCATTTTGTCGTGTATCATAATAACACAGCAATAAATTACTTGTAGAGGTGGATGGTACAGCATATCAATACATTATTGATAGTGGGATATGAAGGTATATATCAAATGGAAGTTTTTGTATTATTGTGATATACTGTAGCCTAAATGTTTTCTTTGTCACAGTACAGTACATAATGGTTTTGATGGTTGTTCTCGATGACTAATTTTAACAAGTAATCATTATAGCAGCATAAATAATAATTATTTCTCTGTTTATCTTTTGGAAGCAAAAGCAATAACTGCAGAAGTATCATCAATTTATCACTACCAAGGCATTAAGTGAAAAGTGTGTTGTGTCCAGGCCCTGCACTATGATGAGCATCATAGAACTGCAAGCGTAGCTACAGATACAATATGCAGGAGCTGTCGTGATCTTGGCTGCGGTGTGAGACTATCACTGCTAACTGCAGTTTTCTGCATCTTTAAATTAGCTGTTTGCTGTGATTCATCTGCTGTCTGCTGGATGTATCTGAGAAAATGTTAGATGGTTTACCTTAACATTCTAAAGGCCCCAGGAGATGAATTGTAATCCTTTGTCTCAGTTTCTGCTTTTATCACGTGTAGTTTGCCAAACATATGTCAAAACAAAAAACAACATAGTATTCATGCACCTAAAGCTATGTCTTTTCTCCTCCTGGGAAATGGTTTCAAATGTTTGAGGACTCATATTAGATTCGGACGTACTCATATTGCCTCCAATGGAAAATGCACTGCCCGCTTCGGATCTTGGCTCGAACATATCCTGTATGGCCTCTCACCAAAGATGATTTGATCATGGTCATCATCTTCCTCCAAGTCCAATTCATGGTTAAATCTGATGGCAAGACTTCTTCCATAACAGAGGGCAGGCTGTCGTCATGGATATCCATGTTGAGCTGCTCGCTACTGTTTGCCTCCATAGCTTCGTGTTCTCATCAGGAAACACGTTCATTTGCACAATCTGACATGTTTCATGAGAACTCCCAGGTGCTTACAATGGGTCAGCCAGGTGTAGTGCAAAGGGGAGCTATAAAGCGTACGCACCAAGAATGATCAGTGGATATTTAAAAAACACTCACAAATTTTTGAATTTTACTATTTGCTCAAATGAACTCTGTTTATTCAGCTTCACTTGTCCTCCAGTGACACCACGATGAGGTTGCTGTAAAAAGCAGACTCTGCTGTGGGTCATATTGAGGGTAACGTCAAAACAGATTCACCACGGGTATTTTAAATAGAAAATCGCTCATTTTGTATTGAATTCAAAAGCTCAGCTACTATTCAATCCATCTTCTGCCCATTCATTCTCAAGGGCCATTGTAAGGTTTTATGCACATGGGAAATGCAAAGTAAGGATGTATATAGAGTGCAGTAAACAAGACAAAAAACAAATTTGAATTACTATTTGCTGTCGCCACCTTGTTCCTTCAAAACATCAACCTCCCACAGGTACACAGTTTTAAAAGGTACTTGCCAAAGCTCTTCTGTCTCTTCATGTGATCTCACACTGACTGATGTTGAGATCTGTGGGGGCCACAGCATCTGTTGCCAGACACTTAGTTCTTGTTGCCGAACATAGAATCTAAACATGTAAACTTTTTATATATTTTGCACCGTACTCATTCAAGAATTTGGTAAACGTATGTACAGCAGAAGTTTATCTTACAGAAGTTTATCTGATTATGACTTCCCCAAAATTCTCAGATGAATGTTACCACCTGTCATGTTTTTGTAATAACTTATTGGTAACCTTTAACAGGCTGGACCGAATGAACTGGACTAGATGTGTAAAATACTTTTTTATGTGTGGAATAAGCAAAGTTTAATCCTCCTTTCGTCTTTATTGTGTTTTTTTGTACAGGAAAGTGAACAAGAATGCGCGGCATGATGAGATCCGCAAGAAGTATGGTATGTATGACCCATTGTTAGATTACGTTGTATAACCCTGAACACTTCATTTCAAACTCTTTAATGAGAGTCGGACCTACTCGGTGCACATCTGTGTGCGACGTATGAACCTGCTATACTCCAGTTGATCAGTAAGTCGAACACAGTGCAGGATGTACCGCCTGACCTCTGCTCTGCTCGTGTCCGCTTTGTCTCAGATGCATGTTGAATTGGCATTGACTTTCATTTCCATGCACTGTGCCTGAAATGCATTATTCAAGAGTAAATGCCTGGTCCCCGAGCGTGGCCATTCGGGTCACGTCAGGAGAACTCCTGTCTGTTTAATTCAGTTTAGGCACATTGTCAATTTAGGCATAATTTATCATAGGCTCGTGTCAAATGTACGTGTCCTCATGGCTAGGGGCAGGATATATTAATTTTATTTTTGCTTTCTCTAGCACACTTCATGAAATGTCACAATTAGGTCAGTCAGATAAACTTCATCTCCTGATGACTTTTGTCCATTAAGATATGACACTTTTAATCTCTTAACTGCCAGTACAATAAGGGAAAACATTTAACTCTCGCACTTTCACATTAAACAGCAATGCTCTGCTACATTTTACATTGAATAATAATAATCAATACATTGACTAAACAATAAATCACTGTAATCCCAAAAACAGGAGGGATTGACATTTACAAACAGGTTTGATGAAGAGGGAATCATTAATCTTCAGCTGCTGATGTGGGATCATGTCAGCTGTGTGTGTGGAATGATTTCCTACTGATTGACAAGGCTGTACGCTTTTTATTCTTACTCGCAAACGTAATCCATGGTGCTGTTATACATCCTCCGAGACTAAATGCTCCGACACGTTCTTTACTAAAGCTCCAGCTCTCGGTCGAGCATCGCTGAAGTTGCTTGAAGATTCCTTAATGCATGACTACAAGGTTATTCAGCTTAATGAAAAATAGTTTCATGTCAAAAGGATCCCGGCAAGGGAATATGAATTATAGTTGTAAGCATTTTTACACCCAGCACAATATCAGCTTGTATAAGACAATTCTACTGGAGTAAATCAATGCTTATCTTGATCCCGCAGACTGAAAGCAAATGTAAACCGTCTGCAGAAATACAGCTCGGTAAAAGTTTGACACAGACATTAAGGATTCAAAATAAAGTTCCAATGTGACCAACTGTGCCAACTATAGATAAAAGGAGAGAATTGAAAAGATTGATATTAATTTCCCATCTGAGATTTGACTAATCAGTGTTTACAGCTATTGGGATGTACTACTGCATACATGAGAACAGCTCTGAGCCTGTAGTCTGAAATCCAGTGTTGGGTATGAGCTACATGGAAAGTAAAGTGAGATGAGATATCAGATACTTTACATCTACCCATGAGAAATGAAACAAGCTAAACTACACCATTATGACAAAAGGTAGTTTGCTGCATCAGTAGCTATTTTATTGATGCTATGAAATTGAGCCAACTCCATGCCAAATCATTTCTATTTTAGTGACCAATAACTCTCAGTCAAACGGGTACAAAATCTCCAGCAGTTTATTAAACAATAACCTTGTGATTTTTACTGTCACTTGGCAACAAGAGCATACAAACATAATAACTCTAGAGATTATTAAGCCATCATCTTTTAATATATATCCAAAGTTTGAACTTTTAAACACAGGTGAATGTTACAAAACGATACAATTATTATAACTTGAAAATCATAAGCATTGAGTATAATACATGATAATGTCACTGTAAAATGATACTATAAGATCTGATGAGCAGTATATATAGATTTTATGTGTGTGCTGTAGCTATTTATTTCACCGCAGTAAAAATAAACACAATCTGTAGCTGAATTAAAGAGCATTTCTGTTTATATGTATGTGTATGTGCTTCCAATGTATTTCTTAGGCATTAGCATTAGGCTGGAACTTTGATCCCATCCTGTGACCTTGACCCGTGAAGGAATCAATAGTGCAGGTCCCAACCCTGCCCTCAATCAATTTGCCAAGTTGGATTAAAATTCACTGTGACAGACAGACAACACTGATTACAATACACCACCTGCTGTCAAAGGACATTTGACACAGGATTAGAGGAGCAGGGGATGGAATGGTCGACCTCCCGAATTAGTGGGCGACCTGTTAGCTGGGTCCCTGTTGCTTGCTCTGCGGAGCTTCCACTCTATATGCAGCTTGTCTAAGCACATCACTGGGAAGAATATAAAAAAGGAAATGAGATATTAAACAGCTCTTAATTCTCCGTATAGCAGCTTCCACTGACATCTGCAGTCGGCTCCTCCTCAGCTTCCCTCAGCTGTCTTTGTTAAGTCATTCAACCCAACAGTTGTTTTTACAGCAGTGTTTCTGCTTTGCTGGCTTCCAGTTTACTTTTGGATCGTCACACACCGTTACTGACATGGATCGTAACAACACGCAGAGTGCAAAGCCACAGCGAGGACACGTTCAACCGAGTTTCTCGTTCAGATGACTTTGAATTTATTGTTTACGTGCTGTAGCTCAAAGCAAAAAAAATTAAAATCCATAAAACCCTGACAGATATTTCCAACACTCAGCGAAGCAACACATTCATGTATTGGAATGTTATCAATAACAGATGTCTCTTTACTGTATCATCAATATCAGCAGCTGTTGTTCCACATTAACATGAGGGCGAAAGATTCATTGTTCACACCTTGTACTTCCTCATTTTTACACAGTTTAATGGAGAGATCTATTCAGACTGAGAACACTGCAGGTCATGGCAAAGATCCCCTTGGGATATCATCAGGTTTATCCCAGCACGGGCTTTAGAGTTCAGATTTTTAGAAGGGGGCATGAATTAATGCTGAGCCAGGGCGTTAGAAAAATATGAGCAAGGGTGTAATGAAATATGTAGCTGAGCTGCATAATGTGAATGTGAAAGTGGGAATATCACAGTTACTGCTGGTGTTTTTAATTATATTTAAAGACCGTGTCTCAAAAGTCCTTCGACTTTACTGAAGTGCAATGTTAAATCACTGTGAAATCATTCTGCTAAATATAGCTCTGACGTACTGTCGTAGAGAAAGAGTGAATTGGATAAACAATGTAGTTGTAACAGTTTAAGAATGTATTGTACTATATTTGAACAATGTTTTCTCCATCTGAGACTCGCTGCCTCAGAGACACACGGAAAAAGTAGCGAAGCTAAGCAGAAGAGCCGAGCACATCATGTTCACTGATGCGTTTTCTGTGTTTTGGTTTTGTCTCCTCTCTCTCTGCCTCCCGTGTCCTCCGCAGGTCTCCTGAGCGACTCGGACCACCCGTACAGCAAGTTCGAGAACGAGTAGAGCAGCTGTCCTGGTGGAGTTCCACAGGAAGCGCTCGGAGTCCGTCTTCGTTTATATCTTGGAGTGATTCCCTTTTCTCACAAAAACCACACACACACAACAAGACAAATACCGCTGAGTGCCGTCCAGAATGATTCAGTTCAGATAAAAATCAACATTTTTAATAAGAAACCTGGTGGAAGGAGATTCTAGATTTAATTTTGATTCTCAATGAAAATTGTGTTTGTGTCGGGCGGATGTTGAAGCTTCTTTTTAAACCTGCAAATTTCTTTTTGTGTTCTGAAATTGTCACTTGTGGTAATGTAGTTTTATATGGGCTTTTTCCTTTTATATATGCAATGTTGATTTATGAAATACACAATAATGATTGCACTATAGGTGTGTTGTGACACATGAATAAAATTCAGCTCTTTTAAGAATAAGGCTTTGTTCATCTATAAATAAGAGCCGCAGTTTTCCGATGGTCTGAGGTTTCAGTGCAGACACACTGAACGTGTACTGCTGCCGTGGCCTCCAGTGGTGGAAGTGCACACGGACATAAACTCAGAATGACAGCAGCATCCACAGGGCACAGCAGAGGACACTCAGTGCAGCACAGTTTATCAGCTTCTCCCCTCTGCCCCATGGACCTTCTGACGTCTCACCTGTCTCAGTGACCAAGTAAGACAGCATCTGAAGGCTGCTTCTATGAAACTTTAAGTGTTGGAACCTGGGCCAAGCTGGGACGTGTATAAATCTACATCTACAGCTTTTTAATCAATATCACTTCTTAAACAGTTGTTTCTCAGGGAGGAAAGAAATGGAGCTAATTACAGGGAGAACTTCACCTTTCTATAAATCAATAATTTGGCTTGATATAAAGCATTTATTGACTTTTTCATGTTCATTATCTGTTGACTAAAAATAAATATTTGGTGCAGTTATGAAATTCTGTAATATACTGTACATTACAGGGTGGACTGTAACTAAGTGTATTTAGTTGCACTAAATGAGTTGAGCGTTTCCTTTTTCTGCAGCTTTACACCCTCACTACATTTCAGGATGAAATTTCTACATTAGATACTTTTAGCTAGATTGTAATTTTAGAGCTTTTGAGGATTCAGAATGAAAAGAATTGTATATTTTAGAGCTTGGGAGAAAGTATTTCTAACAAGTTTTGTTAAACCACTTCAGTATTTGTAAGCATAAAATTAGGAGAAGGCCTGAAATAACCTCAAGGAACACTAACCCCAACACTGACCTCAACCAAAACATAAGGCTCACACAGAAGGGCTTTAACAGTCGCATTAGACTCATTAGTTACAGTGCGTTTGGTTGAAGTTCAATAAGAAAGATCTTTGTCCCGATCACGGATTTTCATTTTCCACACAGGCTGTAAAAAGTCTCTTTCATCCTGTTGTCTGATGTCTGAATGTTCTTCCCTCGCCTCACTCACTGAAGCCTCATTGGCTCCTGTCAGAATTTTTTATTCAACCCCCCATCCCCACCTGATCCTGCAGGTCGATCCAACTGTTTCCAAAGGAAATTTCCATCTTCCATCTGCTGCCATTACCACCAGTGTTTCCACTCCGGGGGCTTCTACCTTTCTCCAGTCCTCACTGGCCTGATGCCAAGAAGCATCACACCGACGGGGTCTCATCGTAAAAATGTTTCCACTGCTGTGGAGATGAATACACGTTCTCATACACATGTATCGATCTCTCCTCAGTGAAGGGATCTCACAAATAATCGCTGGGTTTAACAAAGTCCATCCAAACACTTATCTGGTCATACGGGTTCAGTCATACATGATGTATGTAACAAGGGAAGGTTCTCTTCTCATTGTTCTCTCTTACAGTGAGTCTTCAAACAGCCTCCAGGGGGTAGTTACTGCACTAGAGGAGCTTTCTCTGCTCACGCTGCCTGACAGGATTCACAGGCTGAGAAATACAGTTACCTTGCTGCCATCTGGCCCGACCACCACACACGAGTCGAAGGAAACGCTTGATTCTTGTCAGCATTTGAACATAAACACCACAATGGCTTTTTTAACACACTGGACAATATATTTTTTAGTACATTCCGCACTATAGACTACTTTCTTATGTTAAAACTGTTCAATTTGTGTAAAATGTGTGTGCCACACTGCAATGAAGGGCAGATTCTAAACTAATGGAGCTGCACATTTGTCTCTATTATCTGCAGGGTTTGGTCAAACCAATTAGGGAGCAGTATGAAAACATTTCAGCCCTCTGCATTCCAGAGATATTTTCAGACTGTGTTGCTCTGTAACAGTCGAGGGCCAGATCCAAACACTGAGACATGTTATGGTGCCTCTGAATTACTCATGTGGCTGCTGTGGTGACTGAAGGACAGACACACACTAGCAGTTTGTGAGATGTCAGCCGGGAACATGACAATAGCAGAACAGGGCTCACCAGCTCAACGCTGCAGGATTTAGATTATTGATGCAGGGTTTGGATAGTTTTGATAGCTTTAATCCCACAGGCCTTTTTAATCCTGACTATACACTGCAAATTAACTGGCTAAATATGATACTCTCGTTGCTGAACCGGCAGCTGGATATTGTCAGGAGAGTTTGGGGCAAAAGGAAGGCTGAGAAAAAATATGTTGTATAATGCTAATTAGAAATACTGCAATTTGGTTGTTTGCCTCATGCAGTTTCTGTCTACATCATTTATTTTTCCAGATTCAGATAAGGTCATTTTGACCTTTGACCTCCAAAAATGTAATAAATTAAACCGTGAGTCCAAATTTGCGCTACATGTGTGTGCAAATTAGAAAGAACTCCCTTGATAATTGCTGATTGGAGATGTCACAGTGACCTTGACCTTTGACCATCAAATCCTGATCAGGTGATCCCTGAGTCCAAGTGGATGTTTACTAGTTGTGTACAGATTCTCTCAAGCCGGTCTTAAGATATCACATTGAAGAAAAATGTTCACATAAACTGTGATCTTGACCTATGACCTTTGGGTACCGAATTAAAATCAGTCAATTCTTGAGCCCTAGAAAATGTATGTGCCAAATGTGAAAGGATTCTCTACAGGTGTTCCAGAGGTTTTGCTTTCACAAGGCAAAAAATGACCTTGACCAACGACATCTCATCAGTTCATCCTTGACTCCAAGGGAGAGTTTGCAGACGTACTTCAGATATCACGCTCACAAGACCTGGATGGACGGATAGACGGACAACCTGAGAACATCATGCCTCTGTCCACCGGCTGTTGTTGGAGGAGAACTATTAAAATGATGCTGATTTCGAGTGTTGAGTTGTTTTCTTGGCTTAAAACCTAAATATTTCCACCAAATGAACAAGGAGGGGGCAGGATAACTCTGTCTGTTTGTGTACATCTGTGTTGCCTCGATTATTTATCATTCCTGTATATACAAATGGCAGTTGCTGGACATTCGTCAGTGGAAAGAGCAGCTGGTGTGGATTGAGGATGGAGCTGATGTTTGGGGAACACCTCGCCCTGGGTCTTGCAGGGGGCAGCAGTTTCCAGCAGGAGCGCACGCACCAACCTGGCTCCTCACGAACATATTCCTCCTCCTCGTGTGTGTGGGCGGGGCTGCGTCCCTGACAGCCAGCCTCCGCAGCGAATAGGAACACGGCTCACCCCGGAACTCCTCCAATCCGCGTCCAGGGGCGGGGTCTGGAGGGGTCGAAACCGGAGAGAGAAATCCCAAAAATGACATCTCGGCTGCGGTGGAGCAGGGAACGACTGAGACCCTGAAGGAAAGAGAGAAGTCAGAGCGAGATCTCATCTCCAGGATCTGGATCAGGACGCAGCGGAAAGACTCAGCAGACAATTACGCACGGCTTCCCTGTGGATGCTCCTGCTTCAGCGCGGACTTTTATCGTCTCTTTGGAAATGTAGTTGCCTCCTTGACAGAAAATCTCCAGAGGACAGTTGCCCTGACTGGTGGATGAGAGGAGAGAGAGGAGCTGCGCCTCCTGTGTTTCCTGTGTTCCGCCGCTGCAGCAGCTGGGCTGGAGAAGCTCCGCAGCGCTGACCGAATAGGGGTCCTGCTTCCAGTCCTCCACCAGTCCTCCTCTAGTCCTCCTCTAGTCCTCCTCTAGTCCTTCACCAGTCCTCCGCCAGTCCTCCACCAGTCCTCCTCCTCCGCCAGTCCTCCACCAGTCTCCACCAGTCCTCCACCAGTCCTCCGCAAGAGTCTGTGGAAGAAGAAAACCAAAATGTGCGACCTGATGCCAGCCTCCAAGCCCGCGGAGAAAATCGGCAAAATGAAAAAGTTGAGGAGAACTTTGTCCGAGAGTTTCAGGAGCATTGGTGAGTAACGGGGCGTCTCCCCCCCCACCCCCTTTCCTTCCATGAACCCATTTCCTAGCCTCTTTGTGCGGAATGTCGGTGGAGGAGCTGCCTCCAGCTGCAGCAGCTGCAGCAGAGCACACTGTTGCTTCATCCTCTGACATGGAGAGCTCACGTCCACTCGGTCCGTCCGGGTTTCCTCTCGCAGAATGTTCCTCTCCCTTTGTGGGACTGGCATATTCATGTTGCTTAAAACTTGATAAACACTTCTGAGGATAGAGAACGTAACATACCAAGGCGCTGTTGAACTTGTGGTGAAAACATTTCTAACATCAGGCCACAGTTTCAAATAAATACCATCATTATTCGTCATCTTCTTCATCATCATCATTCTGTTCAGTTCCAGATGTGTAAGATCTTACATGTGTAAGCTTTAACTCAACACGAATTCAAAATTATCAGGAGGAAAATTGAATTCATCCATTCGTTACCGCATGTAAGAAATGCAGATGTTGAATGTGGTTGATAGACCGATCAGTCTATTATCAGACATAAATATGTCGCAAACAGTTTTTAGATTTTCAGTTTTTTCTGTATAAACGAAAATATACCATTATAACTGTTATTTGGTGCATTTAACCATGTATCCCACAATAGCATTTAAAAACCTTATTTTGTTGTTAAAAATATCTTACATTTGGTGACTGAAGAATTTTACAGTGTAAAAGTCAACTCTGTAGCAGTGGTTTCTAATGGACTTCTTGTTACTTATTACCCGACACATACGCTGATGTATCTCAGATATCAGCTCATATAAATTTAAAAAGTCAACATCATCTTTAACGTTGCATTCCACTGTCATGTGTAGATTGTGCTTGATCTTGGAATATTCTTGCACTTATTAGTACAAATTTAAAAATTAAATAAACATCCATCAATACATCAGCTTAAAAGTCTGTCTGTAAAGAATATGAAACAAAGCAGGTGACAGTTATTTCTCATTTGTTGAATTTGTTATATTTGCTTGTTTTGATGAAGCTGTGTTTAACATGGGACACGTTGCATATTGTTAGACATGTATGTTGATTCTGAATATATATATATGATAATAATCAATCACATTTTATATGTATAGGCCATATTCACAAGTCACTTTTTGTGTAAGAGGGCTTTACAAGGTGCGACATCCTCTGTCCTCAACCCTCAACAAGAGTGAGGGAAAAAAAAACAACCATAATAACGGGGGGAAGAGCTGAAACAATTCAAGTCTTTTCATTTTATTTTCACTGCATCAAGTCTCATTAACTCTTAAGATTAAGATTGTACAGTATCATAGAGAAACCCAATAGTTCCAACCATAAGCCAAAAAACCAACCTCCTAAAGAACCAGACAGAGTAGATAGGAACCATTGTTTTAATTTATGAATTATCTTTTCATATTTTTTCAATTGAGTTATTCATTGTTCACCCCATCAAAACCAGACAGTGGGGGGGAAATGCGTATTCCAGTTTCCAAGAGCCTTGGGTGACGTCTTCAAAGAGCCTGTTTGTCTGAGTTAAAAATATCCAACGATAATCGATGAGATATACAAGATATTGGGCGTGAGGACGAAACTAATGGCTGTTGTTATTGTAGATTATTCAATTTTCATGTGATAACAGGAGAATGTATTGGCCACTCGTGCAGAGATCTTCACAGGCTTCAGGGCTGAATCAGTGTGTGTGTAGGGAGTGAAAAGCTCGATGCAGCACGTAAGAAGTGAGTTTGGGTCGATGTTGCGTGGGAAGAAAAATTGGCATTGACTTTCTTTGCCCCGCTGACGCCCATCTCCGATTGGCCGTCTCCCCTCTCATCTAAATCAACACATCTGAGCAATCGATCGGCCTCTCGCTTCGCTCTACAGATGCTTGAACAAAGCACGTTGAAGAATTTCGCTTTATTGTTTATGTCCTTGTGTTGATCCAACGGGTCCCAGCGGGTCAGGCTGCACCACGTGTCTAATTATGAATGCGCAACATAATGCATCAAGGATCTTTCTTTATTCTAATATCACTGCGGCAGGGTTTCTGTAGTCTGACATGTGAAGGTGAGCGTGGGACGTGCAGAATCATGGAGGAGGAACCAGATGGATTATAAGGAAATGATAATCTCAAAACACCTAATGCATATTTTTGAAAGTATATTAAATATCAATTAATTCCCACCCCCTGACTGGCACATCAAATTACTGGGGTACTGTGTTAATTTGCTGTAATTAAGTGACTCAACAAAGCCAAGAGATAACTCTACATTAATCCCTTCATCTGATGATAATGATCTCTCAATCTGATAACTTTCCTCTGCCGTTGAGGTGCCCTTTAGCAAGGCCATTAACCCCCAACTGCTTGTCAGGAGCTGCACAGTATGGCCATGTTATCAGTGTGTGGATCAGTTCCAGGGTGCATCCTTGCAAAGCCATCTTAATTAGAAAGCCTATCTGTTTACCCTCTCTGTTGCGTACGGTGGTCCCTAAGGAAGAAGAAGTAACACAAACATTTACGGAAACACACTCCAAATACAGAAATGCAAAATTCCAAAATACGTAAAAGTAGTGACAATTTATGGAGCAATAATTCCTACAACTGTATAGCAGCTCCTTAGTATAAAGTCTGCAGAAGGTCCATAGGAGCTGATGTGAGAACACAGCAGGAGATTCCTCCGCAGGATTCACTGCAGGCAAGTGGTTGCGTTGATGGCATTTCTAACACAGGCTGAAAAAGCAGAGCCGCACAAGTAGAAGACAAGAAAGTTTTTGGTGATAAGAGCCAACGCCAGTGTGGATACGCTCAAAACTAAATCATGTGATCTCTGCAGCAGGATTAATATGTTACATCCTGCCTCTATCTGCAGCTCCAACCCTTCACCTGAACACTCAAGAGATTTCTGTGTTGTTTTGAATGCGTCTCAGCATTCAATCACCTGCTATGCTGTTCCTGTGTGAAAGGCAAACTCCAGAGAAAGTCCGAACCCAATTTTCAGGACATTCTCTTGAGGTCACATCAAATCTCACACTCTGTCCCTGCAGCCTCGGGCCCCTCTGCCTTCACATCCCTGTCCACAGAGTCACTGCCCATCACCCTGAACATGCTTTTGATAGGATTTTGCCAGACACATTCATGAAAATTGATTTGACCAGTGTACGGCACAAAAACAAGTAGATAAGCACAGCTGCATTGTGAGTGTGGAGCATTCAAATGCAGTGTATAGTGTGATGGTAGAGAAGAGGAGGAGACGATCTTAGCTGACTGCCTCACTTCTGACCAGAGAGAGGGAGAGAGAGAGAGAGTACGTGAAAGTGCAACAAGAGCACAAAGAAGAAGGGATGAGGCAACATGATGTTGAGGAAGACAGAAGTTACCAGAGCACACAATCCACTGATTACACTGCAGTATGTCACAACTTCAAATAGCACCTAAGACCTGATTGCATTGAATATTGATCTGTATCTGGCATCCAGTTGTGTTGCTGTGTTGCGTGTCTGTCAGCTCATATTGAATATTGTGCATTCCAATTTAACGGGATAGTGCATTAATGCTTTAATTTGTAGAATATGTTCAAATAATTGCTATGTATAGATACATGTAACATGGTTGTGATGTAATCACCACATCCTAACGGAGAGATTCAGATTGACTTCTGTTGGAAAATGCTGATTTAACCGTTTCATGAGCAGCACCAGAGAAAGGATGAGAGAACAGGAGGAGAGAGCAGAGGTGAGGAGGAGTGTGACCGTCAGATGAGACACCAGCAGAGAGAGAGTTAGTGGGGAGGTGAAGAAGAGGAGAGCATCAGACAGACAGAGCAGAAAGAGTTGTCACAGTTCGAAGCAGCACAGTGTCTCACCTCTTAGATCTTATTTAACTCTGGGGTGTCAGGTGAAAATCGGAAGATGTCTGCACTGTGCTCAGCCCCAGATGTTTCAATCCTAACAATGGCTCTGTGAACACAACACAGTGATCAGGAGGTGGAAACAAAGGCTTTTCTGGGATTCTGTGAATATGACTGTGACGTCATGATGCTCTGCCAAGAAATAGCTCCAGCAGGGAACTGTATGTTGAATAAATGGTAAAACAAGGTTTAATACATTATAACACATTTTGTTTTCTTTGGACAGAGCCAGGTTTTCTATTTCCCCCTGTAGTCTTTCTGCTAAGCTAGGAAAACGAAAAAGGTATATTCCTGAAAATGAATTGAATTCTTACTTCATCTATAACTTTTGGTTACTGACAGCTTCCTTCTACTCTTTCATATATCAAATAATTCTGTCCCTTCAGTGGAATTCTGGAGCTGCAACATCTCTCAATAGTTGTCATATTAACATACAATATTTCTAATATAGTGATTTGGTTGTTTAATTAATGTCGTCGCAAGCACAGGTAGAATATCACAGCATGTTTAAATTATACTTAACGTTTTTATCGTCCATGGCAGAAATCAATGTAACATTGGGAATCTGTGCTTTAGCTCTACATGTAGCTCTGCTTGTAGCTTTGTGCTTCCTACAGCTTTGTACTTGTATAACTATCTGGCTATAAAACTTGTCAAACAGTTGTTAACACAATCAGTGTAACATATTTATAAAACAATCTTTAACATATGTCATAATATCACTTTTGTAGGGATAATCATACATTTTCTGGGCTTGTGGAGGATTCTTTCCTCTGTCTCTCCAACTGTTTGGCTGAAAGAACTATTGGGATGACATTTTATTGGAGATCCTGATTATGCAGTTTTGTGTGGAAAAAATCTTAATAACCAGGTTTAATGGAAACGGTTATAAGAACATGGTTTTGGACGAGCTTTGGAAAAAAGGCTTAAAATTGCCTCAGTTGGGCATCGAGTTTGAGGTCAATTTTATCCAACATGACCTCTAGCTCTGTTTGCTGAGTGCATTTGGCCATTAACACTCCACTGGTTTGTGAATACTGCAGAGAGGCACAATGTGAACGAACAACACATGATGTGAAGCTGTTTTTCACAATTCAATGAATAAATATTGATGAAAAACAACTTTGATGAAGCCGTTTATATGATGGCGTCAACCTAATGCTTTTCAGCCTTAATTCTGCTCAACCTTATGTTTGACCCTCAAAAGCCTGCGATCACATGTCATTATCCAAATACAGATCACATGTCAAAGTGTCACTCCATTTATTCTTTTATTTTTATTTCCAGGAACAATATATTTTCCCTACAGAATGTTAATAGTGGTTTTCCTGAGGGTTGCAGCTCATGGTTCATTCATGTCACATCTTATTGATAAGTTGTCATTTTTCAGACAAGAATTCAAATAGGGATTTAAAAGAGCGCAAAGTGATGCCATTCAATGTCCAAACCCCCAAAATATTCAATTTACTTCGACAAAGAAAAGCAGCAAAATATATAACTCATTGCTGATTCATTTTCTGTGGATAGGCATAACTAGTGTAATTATTTCATCTCCAATGTAAAAAAAAAAAGAAGTTCATCTAGTTCGTGTGTAAATAAGGTATTCTTCAGTCAGGATCAATAGCTTTTTTTTGCATTAGTCATATGTGAATATGTGAAGACTGTGATGTCATGAGCTTGAGTATACACAGTAAGAGGATGTGTGAGTCAATGCAACAGTGAGAACCTCCGGACTTTCTCCAGCCAGCCCCCCAGTAAAAACTCCTCAGACTGTCCGGAGATACTCCACTGGCTTACATTTCCTTTGGAGGATTAACTGACTGTGACATTACAGTAGCACATCTACTGTATCGATTATCAGCTGAACGATATGATCATAGGTCTGAAAGTTTAGAGCGCTCTCTCTCTCTCTCTTGCTCTCTCTCTCTCGCTCTCTCTCTTTGCCAAAGATCCCTGTTTTTACTTCCACATTTAAGTTTACCAAGTTTCTGCTTGGGTAGAGGATGTCATATCTCTGGCCTAATGATACTCCATGTTGATAGTTAAGTTGAGAAAGTTGTCATGTGGACCAGTGAACTCCTCCTCAGCTCCAACCTCCCCAGCAGCCGCGCCGCTTCAATGGGCACAGCATGGATTCCTGACAATTTCCGGCACGGCGAGGAGTTTGTGTGCCGTGTTGCATCTCCACCACGAGACATTTTAGTTTGTTAATTCTTCTGAAGATGTCGTTGCAACCAGTGTTTGATTATCACCCTCTTTCTTCTCCTTTCCCCCCCCCCACAGCATTCAAGAAAGAAGACAGCGGCTTTGATGAGGTAGGTCGAACGCAAGTACATTTTTGCCGTGCTTGTGACATCACTGGCCCAGTTTCAGTGTTTTACACCACAATTATTCATCAAGGTCTTGTTGGTCAGATGGTGTCAAAACATTCTGCGCCACAGTTGATTTCTTTGGATGTGGATGGTGCTGCGGCTCAGCGGCTCTGCTGTGTAATATATTCATGTGTGGAACCCGGTGGTTTCCCCTCTCATACCAGAGACGTCAGCATCCCAGTGCTGCTCTACCCTGACGAATGAGACATCAGCTAATGCCTCAGCCACACTCCCCCTGCACGAGTGTACCCATGGGTCCAACCTCGTTTCACATTGTACTCACTGTCCTAAAGTGATAATTGACTGTAAAGAAAAAGTCAAATGTTCTCCTCTTGCTCTCTTTGAGCAGCTACAGTGTTCTGCTGAGTCTGTTACTATGTTCCCACTGTTCTACGCAGTGCAGTGTTATTCAGTGACATTGGTAGAAACAGCCCTGATCCCCTGACACATTGTGAGTGTGTAATCCAAATGAAATAGATGATGTGGCGTGAAAGAGCCAAGTGGACATTCTATGAAAAAACGGTTTAGCATTTAAATATCACAATTGTTCCCTGCTACAAATACTATAGAGTTGCACCAACACCAGTTGGTTAAAGTAGCTGAAAAACTGCTATTTCCATATGTATTTTACATCACTCCAATGTGGGACAACAATTAAATGTGTTTTCAAAATGTAGCTAGGGTTTGACATCGCATGTTTGACATATTGGCCTTGTTAATTTCCCTGTTCACAACAACAGACATGATGCATTTGTTTGAAGTCTTGTTAGACAACTCCTGAATTTCTGTTCAGTCGCAAACTATGTCCACTGTTAAATTTATCATGTTTTCTTTGCTTCCGTGCCGGCAACAGCCTGTAGCCAGAGGCATTGTGTTTTCAGGTTGACTGCCCGTCCATCCCATTTTTTTAATGCCTTTTGGGAATTTCTTCAAAAACATTCACTTGAATTAAAGGATGAGCTGATTTGATTTTGGTGGTCAAAGCTCAAAGGTCAAGATCACTCTGCCCTCACAAAGCACTTTTTTTTGTCTTCTGAATGCCATATTTCAACAATTCCTTGAGGAAATCCTTTCACATTTTGCATCACTCTAACTTGGATTGGGCCTTTAAATAATTACATTTTGGGAGCCAACGGTAAAGGTCACAGTGGCCTCGCACATCATGTTTATGTTTTCTTGAACGTGATATCTTAAGGTCAGGTTGAGGGAATGTCTTCAAATTTGTTAAAACCATTAATTTGTACTCAGATATGAACTGATTAGAATTTGGTGGTCGAAGGTCAATAGGTCAAGGTCCCGAAGTGAACGCCACATATATCAGGAATGCCCAAACTGCAATGATTAGTAGTATTTCTACTGCGTTTAATGAAAATAGCTGCCTGCTGCTGAATGTGGCTGAAAATTGGTGATAAATCTCTGTATGTGTGACACGCCTCTCAGTTAAGGTAGTTACAGCACCATTGCTGATATTTAAATATTGATCAGCACTGCTTTAACGTCTCAGGAGCAGATGCTGGCCATAATTTGCACCTGTATTGTTTCCCAGAATGTATTCTACGAGACCACCTGTGTCTTTTAATGCAGCTTCAGATCCTGGGACTCAATGTGTAGTCCAGAAATGATTGAATATGCTTTTAGGTGTGGGCAAGAAAATATAATCAACTGTTTATGGGGAAAATAATCAGGTTGTGTTTCATGGTTTTTCTCCAATCTTGTAAACCTGACACGAATCACATCAAAATCTGATTAGTGATGATGTCGATATAAAGCAACCAGAAATATTTAGCCCCTCAGTGTATATGCCATGAAAAAATCACTCAGAACCATTTTTAGTTCATCCTGTACATTATGTGTATTGTCTCAGGAACACTGGGGGGGGGGGGGGTGTTACTAGGAAGACCATTGATTTATCTCACATTCCCTCAGTCTGCTGGCGTCGTAGGTGGCTGGCTGATGAGGCAGGCGATAGGTTTGAGGATCCTGGGATATTGGATTTGTGTTGAAAGGGAAATCCTCCCTCGTAGCTCTTTTGACTCAAAGTAACAGTGTATTGTGTGAAATGAGGCGGCGGCATCCCTTCATGAATAAGTGATGAGACAGCAGCATGCTTTGTGTTGATGTTGCAGACATGTCTATGCTGCGGTTGGGCCGTAGGTACTTACAATAACCCATGCAGCTGTGATTCAGATCTCCGATCTTAATGTTGCCCGCAAAGCCATGATTGTTGTGGTCATTTTTTCCAACCTACTCATGGAGCCAACAATTCACTTCACATAAAAAAATCTATCGGAATCAGCGATATAACCAGCAGGGGGCGCTGGTAAGCACTGTTGCCTCATACATTTACTTCCGTCAAAGACCTTCAGGTTTCCTGGAGACACTGAATTGAATTATGTGTTAAGGTTATTTTTTTGTATCTAAGAGAGAGTCCTGTGAGGCCGGCGACCCTCCCCAGTCTCTAGTGAACCCCGCCTTTCACCCAGTGTCAGCTGGGAATTGGCTCCTGCCCCGTGACCCTCAGAGGATGAGCGGTACAGATAATGGATGGATGGATGTAATCAGATGTATTGGCAGCAATTAAGAGCTGGGTTTTTCAAGGTGACTCAGAGATCAGTTGGCCTGCCAGTCAGAAACAAAGGCAGATGGTTTGAGTTTAAAATAATTGAAGTGGTAAAGAAATAGGATGCTGCCATTAGGTTATTTCTCTGCTCTATTTTTTGGACTGCAGATTACAATTACTTTCAGTATTGATTCATTTTCTGCTGATGTTCCCGCTTCATGGTTCGGGGCTGTAGGACGGATAGAAACCGTAAAGAATTCCTTTCACAATCAGATGATTTCTGTTGCATTCGACAAACGCTCACAAGGAAGAAACTGGAATGAAGGAATATTTTGCTTTCTTGCTGCTTCACCTAGTGCCAATTGTCGGATTTACATGTAGTCTGACCAGATGACTTTTAGATTTTGTTTGAGCAAATGTCAACGTCAAACAACCATGACAGACAGATATTAGTGTTTCTAGGCCAACACTGATACCCTGATATCTATATGTGAAAGTTAAATAACATTAATAGAGATTTGTGCTTTTTGGTTATTAAAGAATTGTGGGAGATTGGGACATTTAATATTTGGAACTGATATCAAACATTTCTTTGGCAGTACTGTGATGTGATATGCTCATATTGACAGATAAACTGGGCTGACCAGTTAGCTGTTAGGGCAGCGAAAGCAACCTTTTCACTGTTATCTGCTTACAGCTCTATGAAACCTGACATATGCAGCACGGCCTTGTTTCCGCTCAAGCTGATTTCTTGTGTCAGTTCTTCCCTGGGACTGGAGGAGAACGTGTTTGCTCTTACGCTGCAGCCTCAGCTGTAGGGTGAAGGTGCTGATGGGGCGATGCGGAATGCTGCATTATGACAGTTTCTCTCTGACAGGACTTTGGGAAAGTCTATATTTTAGTTGACAAAGGGTCAGAAGAGATCTTCCGATATCACAAATGTCACAAATATATCTGGCAATTGGGCATTTTGTCAAGTTTCCTCTGCTTATTTATACACGAAGCTAGTATCCCATGTTCTCGTTGAGGACGGGACTTTTGTGGTGAAACAACATGAAGCAGACCATTTCTAGACGTCAGTGCCATGGGAATTATCCGGGCAATTGGCTATAAATGGGCCTTTCTGCTTTGGAAGAATGTAAAGAATCTGAGGGGGAAAAGACTCCTTCCTGTCCTGCAACATGATGCTTGTTGGAAAGTGGATGATGGTGCTGTGCAGCTACAGTATGTGGACATATAGGAGCGTGCTGGTGTGTGTGTATGCTTTCATACCTTCTGTCTGCCTGAGAGAAGCAGACCGACTCAGAGAACTGGTTTTCTACTGGTGCCTGTTGAGCTGCTGATCATTTATCATGGTGATGAGTAAACTATGTGATTGTTCAAAGCATAAAGATGGCTGATCAAACTGGGAGGCAGCAGCCCACACTCAGGCAGCGGGAGATATTTCTGACTTTTCTTACTGCTTCTCTTTTTTCAGGCTAATGGCTTCACAACAAAAGCGGCTTATTTTTGTTTTTTTCCTGAACTATTTAACGTTACACTTCTATTGCCTTTATTAACTACACTACTTTTAGATTTCTATATTTTGCATTCGATAAACACTGTCTTTTTTTTCTCTTGGTAGCCTAAATATTTATGAGTGCTACGAGAAACGGGGTGTAATGTAATGTGATAATAAAACAATTAAATACAAAAACACCTGCAGCACCTCTTATGAACCTTTCCTCAACACTAACAAGGAGTTTTCGCACATATCTTGTGCTATATGTGTTAGTGCATTGGAGGGTAATGCAGTGTAGTGGCGTGTGAGGACGCCTGACTAGTCAGCAGCTACACAGCCCAGAGACGTTTGAAATGAAAACGATTTTTCTGCTACAAAATCTGACCAGGGAAGGAAGTTTGTAAATGGATGAAAACACCATGAGCTCTCATTCTTGTCTCTTCCTTTGTTTTACTCTGTGTCTAAGTGAGACAGG
This sequence comes from Limanda limanda, assembly GCF_963576545.1. Taxonomy (NCBI): domain Eukaryota; kingdom Metazoa; phylum Chordata; class Actinopteri; order Pleuronectiformes; family Pleuronectidae; genus Limanda; species Limanda limanda. The sequence goes on from NC_083646.1 coordinate 22,523,170, forward strand.
CATTGGAACCTGACTGGCTTCATGTAAATATTGTGGTACAAATTGACATGGGACATCAGGGTTGTTACTTCAGTAAGGAAATTCCTCTCAGCCATCTTTGAATCTTTGTTCTCTGCATCGTGTGCTCTCACTCTTTGTTGCTCTCCGTGTTCTCTTTGTCTCACACACAATATTCATAATCTATTCTCAGTCCAATTGAGGCGAATTATTTTTATGTTTGGTGTCAGAATCAAAAATGAATGCAATGAATGTGTTCCTTAATTAATGGAAGGCCTTGGAAATCCATTAAAAGCTAAATGCTGTCAATTTTTTTTTTTTTATCTCTGCCTCCGTGTCATGAATCTTGCTGCGCTCATCAGTTTTTTATCTCAGGATGGAATCATATTGTTCACTGGTTTTCAATGAAGGATTAAAGAAGACCCCACCTCGTTAATTTTCATTGTTTTATTACCTTTTAAATTGCATATAAAGACAGAAAATCACATACACTGTCTATGTTTAACTGAGAAATCTGAGCAACAACCACATTTCTCTGTGAATAAGTTGTTGTGGGCTATTGTCTTTGGCCAAATTCAGTTTGTTGCTACATTACTGCCCATTAAACCAAGGAACAGTAGTTGCTGTGGGAACCGTTGCTGCACTGTTTACTTCAATTTGTTTGTTGAAGGAAAAAAATGCCATGCCGTCAGCAGGAGTTTTTTTCATGTGCTATTTTTTTTAAACCATTTTATATTTCCTTTTCAGATGGAATCTCAAAGTTTCTCATCAAAGAACCAAAACAGTCTCGCTTGTAATTGAAAAAAAAAGATCTTCATTGGAGTTCCATTTATTAATTCATTAATTTACTTACTTACTTACTTATTTTAGTTTGGTTCAGACTATGGAAACATTGTACCAGAACCCAACCAGTAAATCCATCAGCCAAGCTGAAGTATTATTTGATACTAGATCAAAACAGATATTGTGTATTGGCTTATATTTCATCTTTTAGTTTATAAAACAAAAGTATACATTTGTGAAAAAGATTTGCTTCGAAAAAGTGTAACCATTTATTTTCAGCTGTACGATATTCGGCAGAGTCTCTTCAAATTGATTTTGTCTGGTTGAAGTTCTTTTACCAATTCTTATTTTGAGGGCTTTGAAATTTCCAACACAATCAGTATTGTGCATAACATGCCCTGAAATGACAAAGTGAAGGCTGCCGATGAAAGCTCTCTCTGGTTATCATTATGCAAATCCATTGGCTTTTATATGCTTCATGGTCGTGGATGTGAACCCGGACTTAAATTCCATACAGTGTGGAGCCCAGGAGCAGCAGAATGAGCATGGAGGAGGAGGAGGAGGAGAAAAGGCATTAAGACCTATCAGATGAATCAGCAGAGATGAAGGACCTCTGAAGAATGAGATGGGTCGGAGGCAGTTCCACCGGGGTGGATAACATTGTGGTGTTGATTAGAGTGGAATCCCCTTCACCAGTGATGGAAGTGTTTCTGGCTCAGATCATTGCAGTGGAATCTTACCTTTCCACATCAAACGTGCGGAATTCAAGTCCGTCCAGTTTATCAGACCCACGGCTCGTCTCGCATCCTTCAAAGACTCAATTATTTCCAATTTCCATTATGTTGTATGAGAAAACTCATTGTTTTTTTCCCGGGTGACACTTTGTGTTCCTCCACATGATGTTGATTCACATTGGACATTTGCATTAAGGCCACACAAACATGGAGAAGACATAACGTAGAATGGTCGGGCGATATGGAAAATCTTATTATGATAAATGTTTTCACATCAGGCGGTATCGATATATCCCGATATAAAGCACCTATTTTTGTAATATCTGCTTCAGATGGTAAAAAAGATTAGTGGTATTACCAGTATATGTGGGAACAAGCTTTCGACACAATTTGCAGTGCTCTTCTTCTTCTCAGACTTTAAATAGCCAAAATATCTCCATGCTACCAAATTCCTCAGACCCTTCTTTTCAACAATGTCCTTGTTTGGCTGGCTGTCCTCGTCTTGTCCGTTATTGGGTGTCTTCTTCTGTAAAGCTGTCGCTCGAGTTTTTGTTAACATTTTCTTTTGTCATTTTCTCTTTTATCTTGCTCCCACTCTTGACGCACTGGTGTGCATGGCTGACGTAGCCCAAATATTAGCATGTGTGCCGCTGCTGGTTGAACCCTTATGGGTTTAAAATACTTTCTGCCGTCCACAGGTCCATGTGTATCTTAGCGGATATAGGTGATACACATGATTGTAATGATTACAATTACATTACGAGGACCAGACCTTTAATGTCCACTACTGAAGGAAGATAGCCCAATCGGGATTCATCTTATGGGATTACATTTTGTTCTAAATAAACACCACAAGCAATAACCCAGTTGGGTGCACACTCTAGCTGAGGATATAATACATATCCGATCGCTACTGTCAGAGGCTTGTTGTCACATCTTAGACTTAACATTTGCAGCCTCTGGCACGTCAGTCTGCTAACTAGCAGAGGATTAGAACGAGCTGCAGGTCACAGTCTACAATCTGCAGCCAGGAATTCACAGATATCGTTATGCTGTGCTTCTAATAGAAGCCTGCGGTCAGTCACTTCAATTCAAAAAGTCTCTAGTGATAATAAAGAAATGTCTAAGTGAGTCAGAATAGGACAGACTTGAGAGAAACTGTTGAGAGAGAAGAAATATTGGTTTTTCAAGCTTTGAATGTTTAAAAAGTAAGTATTTCTAATGTCTTTTTCTTTACACTCAACTCCCAGACTCCACAACTTTGTTATTATACTGTTGCCTCAGCTACATGGTTGATTCGGTGCCAGTCTCTATAGAATTCAGCTGATGTCTGGCTCTCTTCCATCAGGCCTATGGAGAGACACTCAGAGTGTGATTGATCGCAGCAGTCTCACTGTATAGGAGTATTTGTCAAACAGCAGCCTGGGAGCTCTGAGCTGTCAGCAGCAACCTTTGACTCCTGCGCCTGCTTGGAGATAGTGGTCCCCTGAATATCTAGCACGGTATCGAATGTCTAATGGAGTTTAGGACTCTGTGCACGGTGGTTGAACACTCAGCAGTTTTAATTCAATTCAATTTGATTTTATTTGTGGCGTGCTGTGCAAAATCATGATAGCACTCTACATTGTCAGGGAGGCCCAACAGTTCCCACAATGAGCAAACGCTTTGAGGCAGTGGAGAGAAAACGACCCCCTCCATCAGAGCCAGGCTCAGGGTGGGGGGGGCAACTGCCTCCACCAATTGGTTTGAGAGGAGAGAGGAAAAGAGGGGAGAGGAGAGAGATCAGGATCAGTTGTGTTTATTTAAACAATGTCCGACTGGTTGTCGTAATAAAAATAATAATAGTGATGCTTATAGATGCAATTATGACCATTACAGCAATGATAGCGACACCTATTTATAATAGTTACATTGATAATAATACAAATGCTAATAAGACAATACTACAACTTATAATATCAATCGTGTAGTTTTGATAGATTTTGATCCTGCAACTCTGGAGTCAGATATAGAAATTTATATATAATATATAATATAGGGAGAGAAGAAAAACGACAGGTGAGAAAAAAAATCAAAGGCTCAATGCAACATAACTATAAGGGTGGTTCAGGGCTCACCTTATATCCATATGCCATAAGCAGGTACGCTTTGTGGAATGTTTTAAATCTAGCCTAAAATGTCTGCCTCCCAAACTCAAACTGGGAGCAGGTTCCCAGTATATAAACTCAATATCTTTTGGTTTTTCAGAATTTTGGTCTGACAAAATCAGCAAATTTAAGTTTTTTTTAAAACTATTTCATCAAGTAGATTAACAAAGTATATATATATAAGATATTCTTATTAATATTGTGCTTTTTTTATCTGCCTAGGCCTGATCCTCAGCATACTAACTGTCACAATTTGATTTTCAATCATTTAGCGACTCATTTAAAATCTCAGTGCTTATAAATGGACCTTTTCTTGTTTATTTTCTGTCAAAATACTGCTTCCAAGGTTAGGAATGAACATTTATAGTCTCATAAATCCTGATTTATAAGCAGAAGAAAACCTTTTCTATTAAAATCATCACCAGTAAATATTTATGGGAGATTTTTAGCCATCATTATTATGGACCTTGAAAATGCCCTTTTATAACTTTTAATTTGATGAGTTTGTAATTTCAACATTCTTCCCATATTAAATTATCTGAGACACTCAGTGACTGAAGTACCTGAGTTACTGGAGATCGGTCTCACTGAGCTTGGTGTTTTATAAACTTACATTTTTACCAAATCTGATTAGTAGTTGTATAGAAACATGACATCATTGTTTATCAGTCTAAGGGCATTCACCCGATGCCACCGCTGGCCTGGAATCTGTGTCTTTAAGGTCTGTGCGTGAAAATAAATCTAAGATTCTCCGTGTTCCCTCTGGTTTGACCTCTGAGCTCTTCCCTCATTTTCCTTAATTGTCTCTGAACTGCAGGAAGATATTAATAGATTCCTCTCTGCTGGTTGTGGTGTGGTATGGTGTGTGTGTGTGTGTGCGTACACCACATGATGCTGCTGCCAAAGAAACGCACTCCAAACTCCCCTCTGTGGCTGAGCACACCAGGATCGGATGGGGAGGATTACAAATGTATTTCTGTATGGCTTGAGTGTGTGTTTGCATGCGTGTGCTTGTGTGTATATATATGTTTACTTGGGTGTTGAGTGGTTTTCACAGCTTGAGGAGCTTTCTATGAAGCATTACGACCTGTTGTCAGCTCTAAGGTTAGGACTGCAATTAGGTTTAGGTTTGAGTAAAGACCAGGATGTAGAAGACCACAAGCTGAAGCTTACTAATGACTGCAAGATGCTGTAAAAGCAAAAGGCCCAGATTCCACTGATCGTTTCAAAAGGTCCCAGATTCTCTCTTTCTATTTAAATTGGATCAACACTGATGTGGTTATACTTTTTCTGATCAATGTAAATAGTAAAAAAAATGTATACAATCAAATGTTTGTAAAATGCATTTTAATGCATTCAGGTTTAGGACGTGGATGAATGAAAAAGACACTCATCAACAGACAGTGTGACACATATGGACCAATCATTATCCTGGTAAACATTTCCTGAAGCCACATGTTTAAAAGTCAACATATCTGACGCATTAACAAACCACTGTCTGGTTAGACACTCAGCAAACACAGACCGACATTTACATTAATTTAGAGTTTTGTTGCATTTCCAGTAAAATTTCCAATTTCAACTCTCCTTGTAGCTCAGTTATGTTCTCCACCAACTTATTTTTTTTGACTGTGGAAACACGTATATGTTTGAGCTGTCTTAAACCACATCACACTTACAGGCTGCTCTACGTGATCACCTTTTGATAACTTATGTAAAATCTTCTCACTTGCATTCACTGAGCCTTCCATGAAACAGTTTGGAGCACTCCTGGGGAAGGACGTCTCTCTCTTTGAAAACTTCTACACTGACTCCGAGTGATTGCTGCTTGCTTGTCCAGCCAGACTTTCTTTCCTTTGATCTCATTTGAATGGCTCTAGTAACTGATCTAGTTTAAATCTAAGCTCCAAAGCATCCATCACTGAGCCGGCATCACTTCTCCTCACAGTCCGCAGCTAAGGTCAGGAACAGAGTCGCAGGGGATTAGGACCGTAGAAACAAATTATTATACTCAATGGAGGTTAAAAATACACACGTGATATTGTGCTGTCCCATTCCATGAGTCCAATTTTAGCATATAGCCTTTTAGCTTCAGTGAACTCATTAACTTTTAGCGCATGTGTCTGCCTCCATATGACTCCCACTGTGGCAGCTAATCCTGACTGACTGACTGTCACAGTTGAAGTTGCCACTGGCCATGTTTATTTGCCTCTGTCAGTCCGATTTGTGACAGCTGCCGGCTAATCTGCACATGCTTCCCGGGTGAGAAATTCTCCCAAACTGAGGTCGATGGCTGAGTTGAAAGTGAATCGAATGAGGGAAAGCCCTCCATGTACTCGCTCACTAAGCTCCTACCTCCTTCTGGAGGAGTCCAAGTTGAGGAGCAATTTCATTTCATTCAGTTTAACTTTCCCTCCTACAGAATATGAGGATTAGCCCCATCGGTGTAAATTAGCAAGACATCTCCTACCAACGCTCACATCGGCCTCGGGGTCCTGAGGAGCTAATTCGGAGAGATTTGGAATGCAAATCCAATCGGGCATCATGGTCAGCAGGAGTGTTAGCACTTGCAGGAGTAGGGATAAAACACAAGCTAATCAAATCACAGCATAGACCAACATGGGACACCTTCCCAAAATATCACATCGCATCATTTTAACCCACAATTTGATCTGAACTTTGATCTCTCTCTCCAAATTTGAAATGTACTGTCAAGAATATGCAGACTAACCTGTCGAAGGGTTTATCTATTATCACTACTTAAGCCACAACTTAATTTGAATGTATGTATGTATATAGTTTTAACCGGCAGTATATAAATATTGCAACCAAATCAAGAAGAGTAATCAGTAGAAAAAACTGTTTATGTGTCAGGACCTTGTGAAACATTTTAAAAGTTTCCTGTGGATGTTTTCATTTGAGATGCTTCAACAGATTTGTCATGTTTCCTGTGCCGACCATTGCTTGTTTATGGAAAAAACTTTCCCTTGAGAAATATGTGCGTGTGGCGAGCCGAACCACTGCCACACCACTGATGTCGAGTCCTCTCTGCACCAACTTTGGGCAACAACAAATACATTAAAGATACCCTCTGATAGAGATGTGTGATATCATGTGGCCAATTAGCACAGGCATTTATTAGCCAATGATTCTGTTTGTACGTCATAGTAGCATTGATCCACATTATCATGGCAGACTCACTTAGGAGGACATCAAATGTCACCAATGCTACAATTTGTTAGAAAACCAAATTGTGGACGTTTTCAAGATGGATCATGATATTAAATCGTCAGACCGCCCATCCCTCGCAGGATTAGCATCACATTATACATGTTTACATGGTTTAATCACATCTTTAATTAACCCTCCACTAATCGACCCTGGGGGCAACCTAATGGATTATATACTGCTGAGATATTAAAATGGAGATGAGGGGCAGGCCTGGTGGGCCTCTGTCGTGAAGCCTGCAGTGAGGATGGTGTCGATTGTGATGTCACATCCATCATGTTGAAGGCTGTGGAGCTTCCCCATATGCTCCCGGGTTCAATGTTGTTGGTGTTTGCTAGCAGGGAATCGGATCCGACTGTTTACACGAAGAAATGATAGAGGAAGGTGATTCCAGGAAATGAGATATAATAAGGTTAATGGAATGGGAGATAACTGTGAATCAGCCTGACGGTTATGTGCTGGATTTAGTGGGTTGGGCTGGCAGTCATGCAGAATGCTCATTACCCTTGCTGAATTTAGGCAAAGTGAGCGTGAATGTCGTAACCCCTGCTGGCCTGTAATGTTCATTACACTTCACAATAGGATTATGACACATTGATCTAATTCTACAGCCTGTGGAGATGTAAATATAACCTTGGAGTTGATATGGTGAATCCATAAGCAAACATTCACCTATGTATACATAGCAATAGTCAATTGATGAGTGTAAGTCATATATTTATTCTCTTTTAGCTGATTTTAGTTTTTACTTTGTCTGTTTACCTATTAAGTTATCCACTAGGTGAACTAGCAAGCTGCTAACTTTGTCTGCTATTTATTGCTGAGCAAAAAAACGAAATAGCAATTCTTTGGTTAAAGGTCAATGTGACCGCAGAATGTGGTGTTAATACTATTTCTTCATTTCACGCTCTAACATTAAGATAGGAGAGGAACTGCATATGTTTTGACCATAATAATTCACGTATATAATATAAAAATCCATAGAAATAGGATTTAAGTGATGAAATGATGACATTTATATCCAAAAGGTCAACTCCACTGTAACATCACAAAGTTCTGCAAAAACACTGTCACTGTCAATATTCAGCACCATAACTCAGGAACAGATGGAGAGTTTGATATTCATTTCACATTGGGTTGGTTACTGATTGTTGGTCACAGTAATCTTCGGTCCCACCTTGAAACTGTGGGGATTATACATATCTTCTCTTTTGTGGGCTCTGCTGGGTGTAAACTGCAAGTTGACTAGGCACAACCCCAGGCTTTATTTTAGTAGATCTAGTTAAATCCAGACAAAGCACTTTGCCTAACTTTGGCCTGTAAATTTTTCAAGCATTTTGGCCATGTTAGCTGACAGGAAATGTGGTGAATGACAAACAACAATTCCCTCGCCACACGCAAACTGAGTACGTGATTATGTGGTCAGCATCTTAAAGCCAAATCCCACCATGGTCCCCCGTCGCTGGTTTTATAAGCAGTGACTGAGAATCTCTGTCAGATCTCTGCTTAGCTGGTTTGGATGTTTTTTAAAAGGGCCGAGGTGTACATAGGCAACTGGACTTGCTTGTGTTTTTGCTTCAGAACTGAAGAAGCCTTTTGGATTCGAGGTGAAACATCTTCGAGAAACACAAGCAAGTCTAAACTTAGGTTCTGCCTAATATAATGGCTTTAAAGACTCTTTATATGCATCTCTTATCAGAAAATATGGAACTTTCTGTAATGTCAATTTTTAGATTCTTGGAACTCATTTTAAACTTTAAACTTATAACAGTTTGAAAGTTTCTTGACAATTCTTTGGATGGAATTTTCATGCACAGATTCATGCACTGCACAGGCTGATTTGTAGTAACTGTTGTGCTATTTTAACTCTTCTTCTAGTGCCAAATATTCATATTTTTTGGTATTGAGATTATGACTAAATACCTGCAACAACTAATGACTTTACTATCAGCCTCAGATGTAATTTCTAGACAGAAGATGAATAGATAGATGTGGATGGACAATGCATCACCACTTCCTCCTGTACAAAAAAAACTAATACATCTCAGATATGGTTGCCACCACCCTGCACATTTAACAACATCCAAAGCTAGAGTTTGCACAGTAGTGATGTGTGTGGATAATGTTTTTAATCGCATCAACTATTTAAAACCAAACAAAATGAAAACACAAACAATTGGCCATTCATTAGTGTGATTCAAAACTAGAAACCTTTTCTCTTCAATAGTTTAACATCTATTTAACTACATCCACTGGGGGGGGGGGGGGGGTTTATAGCCTGTATTGCAGCCAACCACAAGAGGGTGACATGATTACGCTTCACTTTTTGGGAAAAACTGTTATGTTGAGCATCTTGATACACAGTCTATGTTCCAACTCTTACAAAAACAATGTATTGATGTGACCTATATTTCCTTTAAAAGACCAACCAAACAGGGAGACAAAGACAATGATGGATGTGGCTGAAAACTGGCATGGACATTGAACCTGAGACAAAGGCAAGCAGTAATTACTGAAAGGCAGATAGGTAAACTGGCAGGACATCAAAAACCCAGGTAAGCCCAGATGTTAGTGGCTGAATGATCTGGTTCTAGAAGGAGAGAAGGTTTCAAAAACAGCAGGAGCTGAATAAGGGGAGACAGGAGATCAAGGCGGAAAAGAGGGACTGTAGAGCCGATTAAACAGATCAATATTTGCCATATTTCTACCTTGGAAGTGTTATGAGATACTGGTTGTGATACATTTATTGGCAAAAGTTGTGCGTCTACAATTTAAAGACTAACTGACAATAGTATATGACTGGGATGTCGCCAAAGAAATGAGACTGTAATGCAGAGAGGACTGGACGTGTGAGTGAGGGGCAGTGCGGGCTGGCAGACCCCTATAGGTGACGGGTCGCTGTGCAGAGCTGGAGGTGCACAGCTCTCGTGTCGGTATTGATGATTAAATGGTATGCAGCAGCTGGTGCCTTTATTAAAGCATCTAATCGGCCCTGAGTGATGGTGGAGCCACGCGATGTCTCCTCATTCAAAGCTCATTTAAATCAAAGCAACAAGCGTAAACATGGGTGATATGTGTTGATGGCCCCAGACTGTTGCACTCTATAAACGCAGCAAACGCACAACAGAAAGAAGTGTGAATATTTAATAGGCACTGCAACACACGCTGACACGACTGCAGAATGCTGAATATATGAGCTGCTAATTAGGCCGTTCAATAAATCAAACACGATGCATGTGTGTTAGGTTGCAGGCAGGCATACCCCTGCATACCACTGCACTATAACATGTTCAGCCACTCTCATTAAGAGCTAAATGAGGTGTTGCTACATTAATTTTGAAATCCAAAAAAAATTGTAATTCATGTCACAGAGCCTTAATCAACGTCAAAAATCTCTTTGGCCAGAGAATGTGGCCCCTGAGCAGATCAGTGTAGACGTAGGCGGCCCGCCCACTTTCATCAGGACCCACCATGAAGATGAAATCACTTGGTTTCATTTTAGGAAAATCATACATTAGAACACCTCATTTAACGCATTTCAATCAAACTCCCATCTGCCCACACACCTGTCGAAGATGCAACACTGCAGTAACCGAGTGGGAAGGAGAGGCTGCTCCTTGCACAGCCGCTCAAATGGCGTTTACTGATTGTATAGCTACAGAAAATGACCTTTGCGACTCTCTCTGCCTCTGAGTCACTGCATGCATTTTGGTGACACGCTGTGCCACCCGCGCCACAAGTCACTTGCCCGTGGGAAACACTGTGGCCATCACCAAGGGTAAGAGTCCTGTTGCAACAGGCTGCAAGCATTTTACTTTCTCGGACCGAAAAATACCACAAGCAAACTAATCCTGTTTTTTCTCATATCATCCACACCCCAGTCACGTCTGCCTTTTCTACTTTTCACTGTATTAACATTTTTAATTGATGCTGTAGACCTGTGTTGGCCTAAGAAGTTGTGCATCACTAATATCAACACAATCTTATCCATTCTAACATGGAATTTATATATTTGTTTACTCATTGTTTGACTAACAGATAACATTTCTTTAACCCTACTTATTTCTATTATTTTGTCAAATATTTAAAAAATAAATAAGCTGATATACTGGTGTATAATTGACAAAGTCAGGCACACGACTGTCGGGTTACACTTAACTCACTCTGACTGGTAAACACTTCTCATATGCCCACTGGAATTAACTTCTGCACATCGCATATCGGCACAATAAGCCCACACAGGAGTGAGGCGGGCCATATGACAATCACTTTTTGTTCTCGTCGGCTGCAGAAAACTAGCAAAAGCTGCTTTGTTGACGGGCTCCCTTGCTGAATCTGGGTTGGCAACAAAGGATGTCTTTCATCCTCAGTGACTGTGTTGTTATCTGCAGGAGGCTGCAACCTTCCCTTCCCTGCTACCAAAGCCTGAGGATTCAAGGCTGGACAGCTATTTGAAATGCAGAGCTTCACATGTATAGCAACACAATCCCAGTAAAACCCAAACTGCTTTTAGATTGTCCCTCTGTCACTGGAATGGAGAAAATTGTTGTTTGTATCGATTTTCGACACATCTTTCTCTCCGATTGGATCTTTTGGGGCCAATGAACTTCTGAACCTTTGTTTTGTAGGTTTGGAAATTGGGTTCACAGCATTTATTCCATTTTTAGCCCAAATACTGGCAATAAAGAAGAACTGAGAGTTCTAAAAGCATCCATCCAGCCATCGATCCATATTCATCTTTATGGCTTATCCTTTGAGGGTTGTGGGGGGGTGAAACTAATCCCAGCTGACATTGGAGGTGTACATCCTGGACATGGTACCAGCCCAGCACGGCCAATATACAGATACAAATAACCATTCGTTCATTCACACTTACAGACATTTTCACTGCAGAGCAGCTGATCAATCCAGAGTTAAAGAGTTAAAACTTCAGATAATATGAATTTAGCATCTACATAAAACAACGGTATAGATAACTGACACTCACTCTTACCAATAACCTATAAATCCCGCAGTAAGACGACTGAATGTCTGAAAATTACAACCGAAAATAAAACGTTACGATATAAATAATGATAGAAACTCTTACTATTTGTGGCAGTAGCTCGTTGTCTATTTTTATGAAGTGGTTTATTGCAGTCTATTACACACATACACACACACACACACACACACACACACACACACACAACAATTAGATCAGCTAGAATAAAAAGGAAACACTAGAATAATTCAGTTAGTAAAGGCTAGTGATATATTATATCCATGATATAATATTATGATTGTCATAATAATTATATGTTTGTGAATAGGTGTTGCTCTTTTGTCTCACGATAAACACATTTTATGAACATGTGATAAAATGTTAATATCAGAGTGTTTCTGCTGCCGAAGCAGAGAAGAGAGAAGAAGAAATGAGGTCAGTCTGAACCGTTCATTCATAATCATGAGAAATATTGAACAGTGTGTGAATATTTTTTTTTAAATAAGACATCAAAGGTTTTTGAATGTCTCCTCATGGTGTTCTTGTCTTTGACAGTATTCAATAAATTCAGTTTGTATACCAACAGATGATAACATACATTATCTCAAGACACTTTGAAGAACAAGGTAATTTTATAGAGGGTTCACACCATGAGTAAGCACCAGGAGCTCATTGGAGAAAAACAAACTTCTTCAGTGCTGTTTATATATATATTTCCGCTAAAAGAGAATTAGCAAGTTATTTACATAAGTAAATACTTAGAATGCTTAAAAGTTTAAATGCAATGGAAGTGGCTGTAATGATGCTAAGCTGTTTGTTTGCCCTCTTGCAGTTAAAATTGGTCCACATTATTGTGTATGGCTTAAGTGTATTGGTATGTTCTATACACAGTTCTGGATGACTCCACTGGATCTAATAAGAAAACAGAGTTATGGTAAATTTGCTTGCCCTTCTTGAAGTACCGTGATTGATGTCAGCCATGTTTTTTGAACGATCTTATACACATGTATAATAGGTTATATAATGTGCACAGTTGTGCACGTCTGTGTCCCAAAGTCAATGGATTCTACTGCTTCTCACATTATGCAAATTATCGAAATAAAATCATTGTGGTGGCCTCGATTGTCTAAGAGGCAATGGGTTTGTTGTACATTTGGACAGTTTGTCCCCAAAGTCCTTTATAATGTGTCACCCATTTGTACACCTGCAACATGATGAGAACTGTGGTACGAAGAATGATAAATAGTCGAGAGAAAAGTTCCAAACCTGCAGATCTTCACACCTACACATACCTGACCAATAGCTGTGTACCGTGGCCGTCAGACTGTTCTCAAAGGGAAGCTTCAAATGCTGTGATAATCTGCCCTGCATTTCATTTTAATGATAGTGAGGTCTTAAAAAGGTCATTGTGTAGTGATGGGGAGTTTGAAGTCTGCCATGTTGTATACCAAGCATCTCTTTGATCAGGAAACAGGCTCATTAAGTCGTCTGTTCACTGTCTGCCTGAGCTGCTTTGTAGACTTCCCTCTGGTTTCTGTTGTTGCCCGGATGCTGCTGAAGAAAGTACGCTCCTTAACGCACTGTGATGGAGGAAGCTTATCCTAGCAGAAGATATGGTTTCCACTCACTCTTGATGTTTAGTGTATTGATGCATCAGGTCTTTGAGGGCTCATTGTTCAATCCTGCAGGAGACTCATTGCCATCTGCTGGCCAAGCTAAGCCTTTATCCTGTCCATACTTCTGTCAGGGAGTCATTATTTACATCAGTGACAAACAGCCAGGAGACACAGCAAGTCAAAACAAGGTCAATTTAGCTTTAGAAGTCACACTTCTACATCACCATACGCTTTGAGACTTCCCCACTTTGTGCCGGTTGGCGTCCGTAAAATGTGCGTACTAATCTGAGGGCCTGAAGCGATGTGTTTAATGTTGACTGGGGATTAAAGAGCTTCTTTAAATTCTGCGGCAGCCCTGTCTGTTTTATGTGCTTGTGCTGTATCATCCTGCTGATTTGCATTCAGATGCTTGTCTGCAGCACAAAGCTGCAGTTTATCCCTCACGGCAATGCAAACTGATGAGCTGTTTGACCACCGCTATGAAGCAGCAATCGTCAGAAGGCTCATTCCCCGATAGGCTGGCCTGTTGTTTTATGAATTAGTCCTAAATTAATTGCAACATTGAGCTCGCGAGACTAAATGTTTTCCAATGAGAAGTTTTATTCCTGGGTGTGTGTTTGTGTGTGTTGATTTTATTCTCCTCTTCTATTGATCGGCAGGGCCCAGAGGTGGCAGGGCAATTTGGAACACATTGGATGATTTATAATGATAGAGTGATGGAGAAGCAACATGGACGCTCTCCTCTGGAGAGAAGCCACAGGCATCAGCGGGATCCAGTTCTAATACAGACAGTTGGTGGGAAGGACAGTGCACAGATGTGCCGTCTGAGTTCGAGGGGAATTTAGGCCAGGCAGGGGTGTGAATATCACTGAACATTTGTCCACACGCACATGCACGCACACACACACACACACACACAATCATATAAATCGCACATAAAGACGCAGACAGGGAAAACCATTTAAGCAGCTGGAGCTGTGCAAATAGCAGCAACACGCTTCATCCTCTCTAGGTCATTCAGCTGCTCGTCATGGCCAGCGCTAACTGGATATGGTGCTTCTGCGGCATTATTCGCTTTTGTCCTTGTCAATCGATTGTCACATTTCTTCGAGAGGTAGGTGCCGGTTTGTTGTCTGAGCTTTTTCTTTTCTAAATTAAAAAGGAGGAGTCAATGTCATAAGCAGGTCAAAACAGACTCCTGTGTGTTCTTGCTAGTTTCTGTTACACACTCTTTAAAGAGTCTGATGAAATGGGTTTCACAACTCAGCGTGTCCGTGCCCATGCAGGGTCTGCAGCCAATTAAGCCATGCAGGCAGCGTGAGGTATCCTCCGCTCCGAGTTTGAAAACACTCTGCTCATTTTAATAGACACCTGAGGCAGACTCTGCCTCTGTGCTCTCACTCCGGACTTTTCCAGCTCAGGTTTATCTCCTGTAATGATGTCTAATTTCTCTGGCATGTTCTGCTTCTTGACCTTGTTGACTACACACAAAGTTGATATGTAGTCAGTGCAGAGTTTCCTCTGGTAACATGCAGCTGCTGTTTGTCTGACATGATCTGATCTCAGTCATGCGTTTCTTTTCATTTTTGATGTGATTTAAATCTCATGAATCTTGAATTTGCTCTTAAATGTTTATTCACTTTAACGCAGTAACAAAACTTTATTTGTGCATACTTTTTCACAGTCCAATATTATACATTTTATGTTAAAGTCATTTGCAGAGGGAGTTTGGTTGTTTAAATCAAAATCAAAACCAGTTTGGAAGAACAGGGTTAGTTTAAGTTCATGTCATGCACAGAGGTAAATCAAGGTGCTTTACATGGACATTAAAAACAACGTGGAGTAAATCATTTTAAAATCCGAAAACACAGTTTAAAACTATATTCAAGCAAAATAAAAGGAATTAAAAGAGCAAAATATTTCAATAATAAAGAGATTAATGGGGATAAAATACATGTTTACAATACTATGTAATGTGAAGTAGAGCAGTTGATGTTTGGGTTTATACAGTGTGAGACCAGCCAAGACAAAATATCTATCTGTAGTTGATGAGAATGTGAGGTTTTATATTTGGCCTTTCAAGTAGCCTACAGCTGCATTTGGACATGGGTTTATTTATGACATTTCCTTTAGACTTGCTATACTGTCTCACTAAGTTCAAAGTGTGCACTGAAAGAAATCCTCTCTTCATGAGCTTGTGTCCAATTCCACACATGGTGTGAGGGAGGGGCGTGGCCTTTTGAAAATTGGATTTTGGGACCTTAATTACAGCGCTACCATCTGGTCAACTGGTCTCACATTTCTCTGGAAGCACATGCATCATCATTTCAAGCTATTGGGCCAAGTTTCCTGTTTTGAGCTCATTCCACCTCATGGCAGAAGACTAATAATAGATACTACTACGAAGGACAGTAATGACAATAATAGAACTCATGATTAATACTGAAATGATAACTACAACGCTATCATTGTAAATCATTATTCTAACCACTTCATCAGTTTATCTTTTATAAAGTGTCCAGTCTTTCTGTGGGGGTGAACCCCAACAACCATGCAAGCAACTTCACTTGTAGTCTGATCACATTCACGGGGAATAATAATAATATCATAATAACTTTATGTATATAGCACCTTTCAAAAGATCGGCTATAAAGTGCATCACAAAGGACAAATAATGTTTCAACTAATAATGAGTAATGGAAGTGATAAAAGGGCAGAAACGCTGTGGAGCTGAATGTACAATAAAAGAACACAGAAAATATTGCCACATATGCTCGGAGCACAACTGCATAGTGTGTCATATGAATTCATCCTGTCAACTCTCTATTGTTTATCTGGCATTTATTTCTTCTGTGAAGTATTTTTGATTTCAGAATAAAAGCGTATTGTTATTCCTAATGCAGGATTAACATCACTGTTCAAGAGCCAATTAGCTTGATGAGAATAAACAGGAGCCTTGTGGGAGGTGGAGGGAAATTAGACACTACTGTGTTTCTGAAGCAATACAAAGCTTAATTAGACAAAGTTCATCCGCAGTGTTTTCAAAAAGGATTTATAGATTTTCGCGAAAGAGGCGTCAAGGATGCTGGTTTCAAGAAGATGAATACACATGGAAATACAACACACACGCCTATTTAGTTTTACTGAAAAGACAGTAAACCATTTTCATTCTGCTATGGGGATCTACACTCTGATCTGAAAATTATAACTTTACAAGCCAAATGTATTTTGTTTGGCTGCCGTCACTAGATTAAACTGAAAAGATTAAACAGTGTTTTGTGCTCCAAGTATCTTTTGAGTCCTCTTGAAAACACAAAAGATTGTTTTTGTTTGAAACTCTGGCTGTGTAGCGTGTGTCCGGACCCAGGGGTGGATTTGACAGGCTCCAATAAAACTGGGATATATCCAGGTCAGAGAAATTCATCACTCGTTTCAGGTCATGGACGTGGACCAGGGGTTAGCCTGTGTGATCATGTGACTTAGCTGAATGAATTATACTATGATGTTGGACTGTTTAGTGCTGAGGTAAGGACGCCTCTGCACATGAGCCCTGTGAGTCCATGTTTTTCTTCATGGCTCGGGGAAAAGACTCCAGGTCAAAGTAGACATTTGTGAGAGGAACAAGAAAATGTCTCGATGACGTTAGCAGATATGGATGATGAAGTGGGACTTTGGACATGTGATACGTTCAATATTAATAAAATGCTAATGAACAGACGGCCAGCACCCTGCAGTCATAGGGGGCGGGGCTTAACAGTCATTCTGTGGATAGCGTTTAACATGTTTTCTTCTATGTCCTTGAATCGAATACAGCCGTGGCTGACACCTTGCTGCCCCGGGGTCAAAACTGGCCATCCAGTTCATTTTGATAATTTGATTATCTTTATATCACCATATATCAGACTGACACAGACATTTACATGTGTCACGAGAGCTGAGCTTCATCAGAGCAGCATAGTATCACTTGCTCTTTAGTAATTTCTCTACAAAGTAAAAGTAAAACATGTTTTTTCTTTTGTGGCAATGCTTTATACCCCAGTCTGAAGATTGTGCTACCTTGTCACACCCCGCCTCGGGTGAAGGTAATGTAACCTTAAAAAGACTGGACTTTCAAACCCAAAGATGGCAAGGCACACAGTTGCAAATTGGTTTATAACAACATTTATTCTCCCAACGTGTCAAAATAAGTGCACAACATACATAGGAGGCCAAAACCCCAAACATCTGCAAATAGTCAAATAAAAACATATTCAAAACCAATTCCACAATCAAATAATTCAATCAATTCAAATAATCAATAATCAAATATTCTCTATAATAAATCAAAGCATATTCAAAATCAAATACCGGTACTTCAAATAATCAATGTCAATAAATCAAATAATCCATTAGCAAAATAAATGCAAATTAAACTCAATTACAACATAATAGAATAATCACCTCAGTAGATATTCCGTGGAGAGCTGAGCACCCTGCACAACACCGACAACCTCCTCCGGCAACAGCATGCAGCAGACTGTCAGAAGGACAGCAGCTCACCCGTTATATACCCCATGGCCCCTCCCACTAGACAGGCCCAATCAACAGGGGGATTATAATACTGAGCATTTTGCCAACCAACCATGAATACACCCATCAAAAAATACAGCATGCATGTTAATGTTACTTTCATTTAGCAGATTAGTGATTTTCACTAGTACATTTAAAATTGTCACTCATTAATGTCCAATGTCAATGTCCAGTGTCCCCCTTTGACACAAGGGAAAATGGTTTGGCCCAAACATGGCCAATCAGTCCAATCAGTTGCAGCAGGTATTTCCTGACACCATATTTAAAGCCCTCAGCCCCACCCTGACTCTTTTAGTCTGCAGTACAGAGCCGTGGTGAGCGGGTAAGATTGTTTGTGAGTGTTTGAACAAAGAGAATGTATGCTTGAGGGCCTTGCCGCTCACACCATCCATCAATGCGCGCCGCCGACAGGCAGCCAAACAGGGACAGTGGTCTAAACTGTCACATCACCTCCCTCCTCTCCAGGAACTGCAAGTTCAGGCAGGCGGGACAGGTAATCGGCAAGCAAGTTCGTTTTTCCAGCTCTGTGAGTAATATTGAAGCAATATGGCTGTAATGCCAAGTACCATCTGGTGACACGGGAGTTCTTATCCCTCATGGAGTTGATCCAGCTCAATGCCCGGTGGTCCGTTTCCAAATCAAAGGTCCTTCCAAGAAGATAATACCGAAGACTGTCCAATGCCCACTTGATTGCAAGACATTCCTTTTCAATGGCAGAGTACCTAGTTTCTCTGGGATGCAGTTTACGGCTCAAATAGAGAATAGGGCATTCCTCACCCTCCTTTCCTTGTGCTAGGACGGCTCCAAGGCCCACACCAGAAGCATCGACTTGAACAAGGAATCTTTGGTTAAAGTCAGGACTTTGCAAGACCGGGGAAGAGCACATGATGGCTTTGACATTGGAGAAGGCAGTTTCACATCTTTCTGACCATTTCACTGGATTAGGGGCTGCTTTGGTAGTCAGATCTATAAGAGGAGCCGTGATGGTAGAGAAATGTGGCACAAATCTCCTGTACCACCCAGAAAGCCCCAAGAATGACCGGACTTGCTTCTTTGTCCGTGGTCTAGGACTGTCTCGGATTGCCTTCACCTTGTCCACCTGAGGACGTATTTGGCCATTGCCGAGATGGTAGCCCAGATAGCAAACCTCCGTTTTGGCCCACTCACATTTCTGGGTGTTAAGTGTGAGGCCAGCGGAATGGATCCGGAACAGGATCTGATGCAGGTGAATAAGATGGTCTTCCCAGGAAGTACTAAAGACCACCACGTCATCAAGATACGCCGCAGAAAACTGGGCACATCCCTGCAGAACTCGATCCATAAGCCGCTGAAAAGTGGCAGGGGCTCCATGGAGTCCGAACGGCATGACTGTGTAATGATAGAGACCCTCTGGGCCACGGAAGGCAGTGTACTCCCTTGATTCCTTCTCCAAAGGCACTTGCCAATATCCTTTACACAGGTCAAGGGTGGTAATGAACACAGCTTTGCCAAGTTTCTCAAGGAGTTCATCAATTCGTGGCATAGGATAAGCATCGAATTTAGAAACCGCATTCACTTTTTGTAGGTCATTACAGAGTCGTATAGTGTTGTCTTTCTTTGGAACAAGAACAATAGGATAACACCACTCACTGTCTGAGGGTTCGATCACTCCTAGATCCAGCATGGTTTGTATCTCATTGTTGAGGGGTTCCGTCATTCGCTCAGGCACCCTGTATGGGCGTTGACGGATAGGGGTAGGGTTCTTTAACCGAATGACATGCTCGATTAATGGAGTTTTCCCGGGCTTTCCACTGAAAAGGTCTGGGAACTCCTCACACACCTGCAAGAGTTCAAGGGCTGGTTGTGCAGGCAAGTGTCTCACGTCAGGTTGCTGTGATGTAGTAAGCATGGCTAGATCTGTATCCTCTTCGGCATCTTCAATTCCCACTTCCCGTGCCAGCATCACCTTTTCCACAAGTTCTGGACTG
Organism: Limanda limanda; assembly: GCF_963576545.1. Taxonomy (NCBI): domain Eukaryota; kingdom Metazoa; phylum Chordata; class Actinopteri; order Pleuronectiformes; family Pleuronectidae; genus Limanda; species Limanda limanda. The sequence continues at coordinate 22,543,195 of NC_083646.1, forward strand.
TCCTGGACGTCAGTTCCTTCCACAGATCCTTTCCTCTCCTTCCATTCCTTTAGAAGGTTGATGTGGTATACCTGGGATGCCTTTCCTTTGTCCGGATGAGAGATCTCATAAGTGACAAGTCCAACTTGTCTGGCAACGGAGTAAGGACCTTGCCATTGGGCTAGCAACTTATGGCTGGAGGTTGGAAGCAAGAGGATGACCTTTTGACCTGGCCGTAGCACCCTGTGTCGTGCTTTTTGGTCATACCAGTTCTTCTGCTTCAGCTGGGCCTTTCCAAGATTCAGTTTCGCCTCAGCTCGGTATTGTTCTAGTCTGTCTCGCATCTGCAGCACATAAGAAAGCACACCCTGTGGCGCGGGTGGTTTGGACTCCCAGGATTTCTTCAAGAGATCCAAAGGACCTTGAATAGGGAACCCATACATTAGTTCGAAGGGCGAAAATCCGGTAGAGGCTTGAGGTACCTCTCGATAAGCAAAGAGCACAAAGGGAAGCCATTTATCCCAGTCTCGACCGGTGTCGCCTACGAATTTGCGTAACATGGACTTCAGTGTTTGGTTAAATCTTTCCACCAAACCATCAGTTTGTGGATGATAGGGGGTTGTGCGAATGCCCGTAATGCCAAGTTGTTTGTGAAGCTGCTTCATAAGCTTGGAAGTGAAGTTTGTGCCTTGGTCCGTAATTATCTCATCTGGAATTCCAACTCGTGAGAAGAACTGGACAAGTGAACTAATGATTTTAGGTGTCTTGATACTCCTCAGTGGGAAGGCCTCTGGAAACCTGGTTGCGTAGTCACAGAGGACAAGGATATATTCATGGCCTGCACTGCTCTTTTCCAGTGGTCCGACGATATCCATTGCAATCCTCCGGAAAGGAACATCAATGAGAGGAAGAGGTAGTAGTGGAGCTCTCTCAGGTCGTCTCGGAGAAGTCTTCTGGCACTGCGGACAAGTTTGACAGTACTCAATGACATCTTTGACCATTAAAGGCCAAAAGAAGCGAGCTTTGACTCGAGCCAGAGTCTTTTCTTGCCCAAGATGACCAGCCCAGGGTATGGAATGAGCCAGATGGAGTACAAGAGGCCGAATACAAGTTGGAACAACCAAGCGATTCTCTGGCTGACCTGCTGTATACAGGACTCCATCCTCCAGGAGGTACTTCTCACTCTGGTCTGGCTGCAAGGTGATGTTAGCATCTTTCATCTTCGCCAGTAGGGGTACCAGTGAGGCATCGGCTCTTTGTAGCTCTCTGATGTCTTCAGGTACCTGCCACTCTTCATCAGGTTTCAAGTTAGATAGATTGCCTAACAGTGGAGTACCTTGGATCTTCTCCAGGCGGCGCTGGCGTTTGCTTTTCCGGGGTCCCTTTTGTCCAGCCTGGCATAAAGAAGGGTCCAAGTCAGGAAGAGGCTCCAGCCCTGTCTTGGCTGTCTGGGAACGGGTAAGTACTGGATAAGCCTCTTGAATGGCTGGGGTTGAATTGGACTTCACCCGCTTCTGGCGTGCCTGATGCACAAGGTCAGGGAGAATGGGTAAGTCCCTGCCCAAGATCATGTCATGGGGCATGTTTTCAAGAACCCCCACACGAAGCAAGAAAGCCTGGTCTTCAATGACGACAGTCACATCAGTCACTGGATATCTTCTTTGATCACCATGGACACACTGTATGGCGGTGGCATGCCGATAGTCAAGATTGCCAAGCAAGACAAAGGAATGGTTAAGCAGTGTCATAGAGCTACCTGTGTCAAGTAGTGCTTGCACTTGACGACCGTTAACACGAGCTGGGATCATAATAGGCTCAGTGTCAGGTTCAAGCTCAGGTTCAGGATCTGGTGCTAGGAACGGTGCCACAACTGAAGCTGGGAGAGATGGATGTGGCACATAACAGAAGCTGGACAGTTTGGGCCCTTTCAGAGGACAGACTGAGGCCCAATGCCCTGGCTGTTGACAGTGGTAGCAGATGAGATCCTTCACTGGACCCGGTCTCCAGAATCCTTTCTTCTCCCCAAAGGTGCCTGGAACACTCACGGGACCAATGGCTCTGTGCTCACCTCCTTTGTGAGACACGTCAGCTGCCCCTTGGGCTGCTACTCGGGTATTCTGTTGCCTTGGCATTCTGAGACCTTTGCGAGCATTCAAGTACTGGCCTGCAAGCTTAGCCGCAGTAAGTCCATCTTCTGGCTCATGTTCCTTGACCCAGGTCTTCATTTCGTCGGGAAGCATGCGAAGCATTTGCTCAAGAATGAGAAGCTCGGCGATGTCCTCTTTGGACCGCTGCTCTGGCTTGATCCATCTTCTGTAAAGTCCTTTGAGTCTGCTATAAGTCTCCTTGGGAGATTCACCAGGAGGTATGTAGGTCGACCGGAACTGAAGTCTGTATGTCTCAGGAGAGATGTCGAATTTTGCAAGGAGTGCTTCTTTAAGGCTAGCGTAGACGTTGGAGTCGTCTTCCTCCATCGCGGAGTAGGCATCCAGGGCTCTACCCGTCAAGAGGGGAATGAGCCGACAAGCCCATTCAGACGGAGGCCAGCCCCAGGTGCGAGCGATCCGCTCAAAGCGCACAAGAAAGTTCTCAATGTCCTTTCCCTCTTGGAAAGGAAGCATCTTTGGATCTGGACGCAGCGGTGTGTTGGAAGAATCTCTGGACGGAGACGGAGGGGGATTTGGTGTTGAAGCTTGAGATCTGGGAGTGGCTGTGTGTGTGTGTGTCTGTGTGTCTGTAGGCATCTGCACACGAAGACTACCATCAGAAGGTAGGTTAAGAGGAGGGTAAGCATTTTGGCTAACAGGTGAGGCGGTTATGTTGGGCACTGTAATGGCAGTTTTTAACTGCTGAATTTCACGGACCAATACACCCTCCCTACGTTGCTGGCCAATCAAAAAGTCTTTGAACATGTCAACATGGCATTGTTGTAGGCCTCGGTGGCTCAGCAGACCACCTAGCCTTTCTAGACCCCTCTTTGTCCCGCGTAGGCCTAGCCCCCAAGTTCTCATATCCTTGAACATCTTCATCAGACTCCTCGGTGTTCCATCCAACTCCTTCACGATCCTCAGCCATGGCCGCCGCCCCTTCCAGCTCCATAGCCATGGCCCTCGGTTTGGCCACCTCTTCAGCCTCCTCTGTAGTTGCTAGCACTGACACTTGGGATCGTAACCCACTTCTCGCTCTGCCTCTGCCAGGCTTGTTAAAACCTCTGCGGCCTGCCATCCCACCACTGCCACCAATTGTCACACCCCGCCTCGGGTGAAGGTAATGTAACCTTAAAAAGACTGGACTTTCAAACCCAAAGATGGCAAGGCACACAGTTGCAAATTGGTTTATAACAACATTTATTCTCCCAACATGTCAAAATAAGTGCACAACATACATAGGAGGCCAAAACCCCAAACATCTGCAAATAGTCAAATAAAAACATATTCAAAACCAATTCCACAATCAAATAATTCAATCAATTCAAATAATCAATAATCAAATATTCTCTATAATAAATCAAAGCATATTCAAAATCAAATACCGGTACTTCAAATAATCAATGTCAATAAATCAAATAATCCATTAGCAAAATAAATGCAAATTAAACTCAATTACAACATAATAGAATAATCACCTCAGTAGATATTCCGTGGAGAGCTGAGCACCCTGCACAACACCGACAACCTCCTCCGGCAACAGCATGCAGCAGACTGTCAGAAGGACAGCAGCTCACCCGTTATATACCCCATGGCCCCTCCCACTAGACAGGCCCAATCAACAGGGGGATTATAATACTGAGCATTTTGCCAACCAACCATGAATACACCCATCAAAAAATACAGCATGCATGTTAATGTTACTTTCATTTAGCAGATTAGTGATTTTCACTAGTACATTTAAAATTGTCACTCATTAATGTCCAATGTCAATGTCCAGTGTCCCCCTTTGACACAAGGGAAAATGGTTTGGCCCAAACATGGCCAATCAGTCCAATCAGTTGCAGCAGGTATTTCCTGACACCATATTTAAAGCCCTCAGCCCCACCCTGACTCTTTTAGTCTGCAGTACAGAGCCGTGGTGAGCGGGTAAGATTGTTTGTGAGTGTTTGAACAAAGAGAATGTATGCTTGAGGGCCTTGCCGCTCACACCATCCATCAATGCGCGCCGCCGACAGGCAGCCAAACAGGGACAGTGGTCTAAACTGTCACATACCTGCTTAACAGACCTCTGGAATAACCGAAATGCAATGTTTGATAAAATAATACCAGTTAAGTAGGTACACATTATTTTTATACAACACACATGAACAATAAAGCAAATTCAGTTAAATTTTAATGAAACACATTGATAATATATTGATAATAAATGGTAAACCAGGTAGGATGTACTATTAACTTCCCTCTGCAACATAGACTTTAAGCTCTACACACAACATTCTGCACACAAACAATAAAAAGTGACATCTGTTATGACTCACTAATGACAAGGAATAATTCTTAAGTAGCTCCAGAGCATTAACACAAGACAACAACCCATTCCACACAGGCAGGTTTAGGATGGGTACTGCACTTAAGGGTCGCACATTAACAAGGATCCATAATTAACACAAGGCAACAAATGTAAAAGTCCCTCAGGTTTATCAACCAAGGTACAAAACTGCACTGAAACCAGTGTGTGATGGGAGGGTGGGGAGGTGCTCTCATGCCCACCCTGAGTGATAGACACAGAGAGGGGCTCACTGGGCCTGTAAAAACTTTATGGGTCAGTGGAAGGTCCAGCAGTCTGTTGATGTAGTGGCCCACCAGTATACGTTAAGGTGCTACTGAGGGACAGTGTGACTGGGAAGAGAGTTGTTGTACCTGAGTGGTGAATGCATGCTGGTGGCCAGACTGAATATCAATAGGATATACAGTAAAATCTAACTTTCTCTCTCTTTCCCCGCCAACTTTTTCCACTTTTTGGGTCTGTTGCATTAAAATTAAAACCCCTCCACAGACTCCTGCCATCGTGACCTCATGACATTCAGCAGTGACAAGAATTCAGCAGTTTCAGGCTCCAGCTGCAGAACATATTAAGCAGAAACACTTGAGCCAGTTAAAACACTGCAGTAAACCAAGCAAGTCAGGAATGTTGCTTTTTTACAAAATGGTTTTGGAGGGACAGTATCTAATTTCATGCACATAACATGTGTGTGTTCAAAAAAGAATCATTCTAAAATAAAACTTATGATATCAGTTACCTACTAATGTTTTATACAATCGCATGTAAAATCCATAATACTTCCATGTTGGTAATTGCAGTATTTCATTTGTGTTACCATACCATGACAGAATGAAGCGTAACAATATATCTACAGTAAACAGTACATGGTGTAATAGATGATGCAGCCTAAATGTTTTCTGCAAATTGATAAAAACCATGTCTAAGAAAGGAAAACATATATACTGTGGACACACACACACACACACACACACACATCCTTGGGCTTCCGATGCAAGTAGTGCTGAATTAAATCAATGCACACAAATTATGATAAAAAACTGTGTTGGTGGTTTGCTCAAAGAAATAGTTTTTGAAACCTCTTGGGATCTCTGCATAAAGCCTGGAAACAGGGAAATCACTAACACCTAACAGCACCTCTATTGCTCTTTTCCAAGAGGTCTTGCTTGTTATGAAAACAAATGTCAAAACAATATTTCAGTTTAATAGTAGGAGAAATGCATACCTATCTTCATACCAGGTCCTATTCTGTTTTTGAGTGATGAGGACTCATCACGTCATTCTGCATTCTGTTTTATCCCAGATGTGTTGTATGGGCTGTACACTACATATACTAGAGTTATCTTGACAAAAAACCAAACTGTTTCCACAAAGCTGGAGGAACAAAACACACTTGCATGCTGCATCATTTACATTTTATTCAAATGATAGTATGTGGTAGTCTTAGTCTTGTGCTCAAAATACATCCGGGCAGCTGTGCATTGTCTCTCTGCCCTTTTTCACTCCTTACCCCCCGATGGATCCTACATTCAGCCCAGTAGCCTGTATACAGAGAGTGTGTGTGTGCGTGTGTGTGTGCATGTGCGTGTTCAGTGCGTGTGCGTGTGTGTGTATGTGTGTGTATTCGGCCTCTACTTCCATCTGCTGGCAGGGCCATTTGTGTGTTACATTAAATAATGAATGACCTACAGGCTTTTCCCCCCACTGTACCACTCTTGCACACATTAAACTGTTTGTGTGTGTGTGTGTGTTTGTCATGGTTTGAACTGTTCATTGTCTGCTGTGGATTGGAAATCAGCTCTTGTTCGGATCCAATCTGAGACATTTTATTGAGGATTTCACACCTTCCTGCCTCGGCTGAACACAACAGCTATAGTGTGGTTCCTGTGGCAACAAGCCTGTCAGTCAAGGTCATCCATGACAGAGAGAAAGAAGGAGTGAGGAAAAAAAAAAACTGGGGTTAGAATGAATGTGAGAGAGATTGTGAACAAAGGAGAAGTGTCCTGTGTCGAATGACTCGTATGTTGAGTGGCAGATGACTTGGGAGGCTAGATTGATGATGCAGATGAGCTGAGGAAACAGGTCAAGTAGTTGTACGAAATTAACATATACGTTCACATACACAATAACTGCAACACATTCACTCCTGCAGTCGTATAACTCGTCCTTGTCTAACCTCTGTTGTTGTACTGTAGGAATTAGTGCTGGGAACATAGCAGACTACGACAACATGCAATCATCAAAGCAATAGTTTGTATTTGCTGCAAATGAAAACGGGCTTGCTACTGAAGATAAGATGTACCTATAAATAAAACCAGATGCCCAGATGAGGACAGTAAAACTGCTTTCGGACATGAACTGTGCTCCGAAGTATTTTCTCCGGAGAAGGTGCATGTGTGAACGTAAATGTCAGACTGAGAAGCTCCACAGTTTCTGCGGACTGGCCTCCTGAGTCCGTAGAGTCGATATGAGAAAACATGCTGGGATCCCACACTGGATTCACCGTGAGTGAGTGCCGCGTTAATGACGCTTATAACGCTAAAAGAAAGAAAACAAATACCGCTGGGTAAAAAAGCAGTGACACACAGGTAGAAGACATAGACGTGTCAGATGTATTTTGACATTGCTGTAAATTTGCAAACACAAGGGAGGGACCCACAAGCCTACATCACACCATGAGGTTGAAGGGACTGAGCTCAGTTATACAACATTATCAACAGAAGCAAATGTGAGTAAAAGTGAATGGATTTGAATACTTTCTGAATGAAACAATAAAACAAGTACACGTGTGACTTTAGTGCTTCAGTCACTCTCTGGTGATGGGGATGCATTAAAGCACAAAGCAGCAGCTAAGACATTACTACAGCCAATATAAAACAATTGAAATAAGGAGGGGGGGGGCCCTCCCACACAGGAGTGCACTCCTGCTGAGGAGCTGGTCCTCTGCAATAATGAGATTCACTTATGTAAAGACTGTTAATAAGGAAGCCAAAGGGTTTCCTGGTCTATGAGCACTGTGCCCTATAAGAGACCCTCCTTCTTCGAATGGTGACACATTGTTCCAACTGACTGGTCAGTAGGTGGTTCTCTGGGACATGTTGATCTGTTATCTCAACCATAATCTGCCCTGGAGCAGGTTAGGTGCTCAACACGAGTTACCATGGCGACTGGTAGGTAATAAACCACCTAGTTACCTCACTAACCACACATCCTGTCTCATAGTACAGGCCTCGGGTGGATGATAATCAATAATCAGTATTCTAATCAGATAATGTATGACAAGATAAATAGAATTTCAGTAGCCTGATCACATTATTAATACATATGTGCCATATGCCGGTAATTGAATATGCAATTGTTCAATAGATGAATCATTTGTTATTCAAGCTTTTGTCCATATTGTCTTCTGAATAAATGGCTGTTGTATTAAAGCACCAAACAGTGTATTGAAAACAGAAGTGGATATAATCTCTCACTGAGACTATAGAAGGATTTTCTGTGAACTATTATGTATCTCACAGCTGCAGTAATGGAATATGAATTAAGTAGGCTGCACTCTCAGCGATTCTGTGAAAGAATCAAGTGCAGTTAGTGTGACTCTGAAGTTAATTTGCGATAAGTACCATATGTTTTCTGAGTAGATTATGTCTGTTTGCTATAATCTGTGTTGTGAAGACAGTGTGGGAAACCTGATGTGCTTTTTATTGAAGTACATATGAATTGCTACAAAAAACTATTCTATCATCCTGTAAATGTATTCTCTCTCATATCAAGGCAATATTTGTATGCATTTATGTTACATGGCCCCATGGTATTGGGTTGTCAATCCGTGCTTCCCATTCTTGTGAACACAAACATCATGAGGGAATTTCTCCAATTTTAGTACAAACATTCACTTTGACTCAATGAAGAACTGATTCAATATTGGTGGTCAAAGATAAAAGTTTAGGGTCATTGTGACCAAAACGCACCTTTTGCTTTTGCTTTGCTTTCTCTCTCTCTCTCTCTCTCTCTCTCTCTCTGACTCTGGCACCCACGTCTCTAAGCCGCTACAATCAAAACTTAGATTTGTTGACATTGACGCCACAATATCATCACTGATCACCACATAATGGTTGATACTTTTCTTAATGAGTCAAATCTTTTTTCATAGCTATGCGATCTCCGCTTGCGCTTTTCCTTTGTTTCTCTATCGCTGACACGCAGACAGCCACACACACACACACACAAACAGTGGGATCGGACATTTGTAAACTCAACAGACTTTTTAAACTTAGGCAATGTATAGAGAGCGGGAGGAGATGGCGAGCCCGGTCTCACTCGGCTGCTGTTGGCAGTGTGCAGCACAAATGACACAGAGAGGAGCAGTAAATTATTGACAGAGCTGGTAAAATTTATAAAAATAAATCATTTTTAATGTCCAAACATGTATGAGAACACCCAAAATTGGTACAACCATCCCCTCCCCAGGATGACGGCTGAGTACCACCCCTGCCTAATTTCCGGCAAGAAAAAAACCCTGCATGTGCACTCCTGTAACTTTCACCAGCAAAAAAGAGAAAGAAAAGTTGTGGTGATGACGGTTATGAGCTCAATCATAAGGAAAGCATCACATGGTCGCGGTTTTGCAGTAATGTGTTGGCCATCACATTCTGCATCCCTCTGCAGTTAATGTTTGATTCGGAAGTGGGTACAAATTTGTTATATCTCTAGCTTTCACAATAATGAAAGTTTTAGTGGCACCAAGTTTTAATGAAAGCAATTTTTAAAATAACAGAGGAAAATGGCATCTTATGTGTGATGTGGTGATGTGCTGCAATAGTTATTTGCCTTAGAAAATACACTCGACAGTGGTTTAAATATTCTGCAGAGAACCCTTATATGTATGCGATGATCCTGGTTGTCTTAATGGACCACTTATGATTCTGTTCTTATATGCTGCAGTATATTTGCTGTGAATCAAAGTATTGAATTTCTTTTCGAGCTGCTCGGAAGTCAGGAGCGAGCTGCTGGAGATATGCTGCTCTCTCCTGCCCTATTTGAAGAAAACACTTTCTTTATGACAGCAAAAACATGGCATTATTCCAAAGGGAGGTTTTGAATGACGATGGAGGTTTACTGAAGATGTTTGGGTGTATTTATCCCTCTCGTCTCCTCTCGTCCTGTCTGGTGGCATCTTAAGGAAACAGCCACTGTGCGCCCAGAATCCCACATTCTCACATTTCACCCACCGCAGCTGATTTTCACTGAGCTCAGCTCACATTCACAAACATTCATGCCGTGCTTGCATCGCTGCAGCCTCAGCTGCTAGCCATTTCTGCTGCAGACACTGTTTGCTTCCTTAAACTCCTCTGGGCTGTACCACTCCAGCAGAGCAGGGGTCCTTGAGGGTTTCAGGATGTCACGGCAGGCGGACTTTTCCTCTCGCATCTGCTGCAGCGCACCCATTCCTTAGCCTCCGTGCCCCCCCCGCCTTGTCCCTCACGAGCCACGAGTTCACAGTCTCTCAGGGCTGTCGGCCAGAAGCAAAACAAGCCTCCTAATACCCTCTGCCGACTCGGATTTCACTCCCCCTCTGCTTATAGTACAATCTCATCCTTTCCAGCTTGCAAAGGGGAGCGGAAGAGAGAGAGACAGAGAAAGAGAGAGAGGGAGAGAGAGAGAGTGAGAGAGAGAGGGAGGGAGGGAGATGTTTTGAGCTGGTTTGCAGGGAGAGAGCTTGGCTTGAATGCTTTCTGTCTGCTCTTTAGAGACATCCAGGTGTGCTGTTTTCTTCCTGGAAGGTAAGAGGGAGACTGAGATTGCTGCTCATTTTATTCTCCATCCCTTGTCATTACTCCCCTATCCACGTCTTCTCTTGCTTTGGATGCATTGCTTCTGTGAGTGTGAGAGTGTGTGTGTGTGTCGTTGAGCATGAATAGTGCTCCCCAGACATGCCACACACACACACTTACTGTACGAGGCGATTTGCAGACATCTCAGCTCATGTACATTTATAGAGCAGATATGGGTTGTCGTTATCTGTGTGTACCGTGCGTGTACAAGTGTCTGGTGTTTTTGTTTTTGGGGTGTTGGGGTGTGATGATGAGTTCTATGCTAGCATGACAGCTTTAGAGTGGATGTGCCACCTGAGCCCTAGTGCATCTCGATGGGGAGGAGGTGATGACTGACTCCCGGGTCTTTTCCGAGCCCAGAAGGATGGAGCGTGGGTACTGGAGGGAGGACGAGGTAGAGAGACAGGGACAGGCCATTTACCATCTGTGGTTACGTTCTGTTGACGGGTAGTGAGGCTTTCTGCAGCTCCTTGGGAAGACAGCAGGCCAGAAGACAGCAAGAATAAGGAAGGAGGACTGAAACAGGAGGAGTGGAGTTGCAGGGTGTCATGTGTTTGAGAGAGCGTGAGTGTTGTTAAAGGATACAGGGCCATGTCTTAAGTGTAACAAAGAAGTGACAAAGGATGTTTTCGCCTGAGCTTCAGATCCTAAGGTTGCTTCAATAAAAGCATGAAACAAGTCATAACCACATTACTTCCTCTTTGAGGTTGTTTATTTGGTCTCACAGTTGTATTATCATGTTTCAGGTTGCTACAATTGTAGCCTGGTACCGAGTTTATTTTGGACAGATAGAGGCACTGTATATAGCCTTAAGTGTTCAGTAGACTTCGAAGGAACAAGGTTGACCAAACAACCAGACAACCATGCTTATACCTGTTGGCAACACTGGAAGGCAGGACTAAAAGTCTGCTGTCATAGACGCCTCCTGGCTGTCTGACATAATGAACAGTACAAATTGGAATAAGAACGAGTGCATACTCTGAGACAATCTCCCCTGGAAGGCGAGCATGAGGCTGCAGCGGTGATAACACAAACAAACACATTGTTACTAAGTTTGTTGATGCCTGAATGAAAGATGTAGGGGAGGAAGTAAAAAATATCAAAATGGCATTCAAAGGGGCAGGGCCTATATCATTCTCTTTTGCATTATCTTTTGAAGCCACAGACACGAGACTACTAGGCCGAACGGATGCTGTTAGCCAAATCAAAACTGTCGGCTCATTTGTCAACACATGCTGGAGCTATTGCTACCAGTCTTGTAGTTTTTCAGTTTATTAGATATCCGTAATGCTTAATCACGTTACAGCTTTATTTTTGTACAATTAGTATCGATGGTCAGACATTGCTTTTAGTGTTTAAAACATTGATACTTGATGTCTGACTCTAGGCCACTTTATCTGTTTACAACCGTTTGTTATGGGTCACAAGAAGCAGTTCATCCAAACTGGTTAGAAGCCACTCATCTACCCAGTGCTGAATTTCAAGCAGCCAAGTTCAGACAGTTCCAGTGGATGTTTTCCAGACAATTACCACATTTTGAAATCCGAGCTCTGGGATGTAGAATGGATTGGTAAGGCTCAGTACGAGCAGGAAATAGTTTAAAAAGCATTGGACTGTGCTCTGTATTTGAACCACTACTTTGTTTTTATATGGCCCCTCATGACATGCACCCGCTGAGCATGCTTTACTCATTTCATATTGAGGTTACAAACCAAAATACATGCAGACGAGCTTCAGTGCAGCATAGGCCTCTGACAGCAATGATTTAATTCAGATTCCCCAGAGATACAGTGCGGGGCACGTGATGTGATTCATATCAAGTGGCTACAAAATGAAGGTGTCTGCTTAAGTGGCACTCGTGTTAATGAGTCAGCAGTGGCCTATTACACATGACAACCACCTCTAGTAACTGCTGTATTGTTATGCTGATTTCACGAGGACTCTGCATTGTCAAAATGTGCTTAAATTATTAGCTGTACTTGTGCCATTGTTCTGTGAAAAGACCTGTCAGAGGGTGAACCACTTTGGTCCAGAATGAACAGATTGGATGAATTGTGATGAAATGTAGTCCACATATTTATGGTGCTCGGAGGATTAAACCATTTGACTCTGGTGGTTCTGTGACATTTCAGCTAGTGCTACCAGTTGGTCACAAAGTATTTAAATGGTGGCATTGAGGCAAAATTCCCTCTGGTCACATTCATCCCTCCCATATTCATACACCAGACATGACTTGTAACCACTTCAGGTAGCCAGTTTCTTCAGTTTACCAGCAAATACAAAAAATAACTAATGGCTGCAGCTGTCCTTTGTGTTAAGTGCTAATTTTAACATGTTAACACATTGAATTCAAATTCCATTAAATGTAAGAACTGCAACTTATCAAAGTCTATTTGGAATATGTTTGAATATGGTCTATATATAGAACAGCAGACTGTGATAATAAAATCTATTTATTAGCTGACTTTTATTTTTATTTCAAACACCCAACAATAGCAAATTCAATCAAAGAGTCTGTGTATTTTCGTGCTGGACCACCGGAGTAGTACATGGATGGTTTTCTGCAAGAAATACCGTGATGCTGAAAGTGTAAAGCTCAATATTATAACTTTGAAAAAAGCACAGCCTCATATCAGAATTGCTGTAATGTAATGAGAACTGATTTTGATACTTTTCCAGCCTGATGTTGTGCCGAGAATCTATAATGACTCCTCAGAGTAGTATTCGTCGTATGGGAGACAGCATTACAAAATTGCCACCAGCACTTTTGCATTATAACAGAGTGAAAAATTGCTCTGCTTCAGGGAATATCTTTGCTGTACGTCTGGGCTCCTGGCTCAGGTTTCACAGTCCTATACGTGACAGTAGTGTTGAAGATGAGCAAGGAGGCTACCGGGGTTGGGGGGGTAAGGAGAGTAGTCGGTGGGATGAATCCTGCCCACAGCATTCTCCTGAGTGGCTGTGTCCTCCACTGAAGTCGAAAACTGCTGGGAAGCCGGCCAGTTTAATCATTTATACGCCTGTGTTTTTTAGTCTCTAGCATCTCAATCAAAAGCAATGGCCAGTTGCACTATGAGGAGGTTGAATGTGTGACCAAACACCTCATCCTTCAAGAATGTGGCTGGACCTCAAAAACCGCCTTCAGGAGTTTACTGTGAGTGAAGACACTGTATAGAACTGTCATTGACTTTCAAGTATAAAGCTAGCTTGAGCTCCGAGGTACATATACTTGTGGAGACAATTTGTAAGGCATTAACAACAGTGATGCAGTATATTTTTACTCTCATTATGTGTAGTTTAGTAGTGTATATATTTTGATCTTTCTTTTTTATTGTTGCTTCGGCACTGTTATTTAAATTCTGTTTTTCTCTTTTTTGCTGTAACAAGTGAATTTCCCCGTTGTGTGGATAAATAAAGAAATCTAATCTAATCTAATAGATAAATACAATTGTGTGAAACCTGCTGAATCATGATCCAGGTAGTGATCGCAAGGCAGAAGCAGCCTGTAGTGTCATGGTGATACAGTATATTACAGTTTAATAGAGCTCAACTTGGAATGTGTAAAATTTAATTTCACCGCTGGGATCAACCGGGCTTCGGTGTTTGCTGAGTGTGCAGGTTTAAAAGTGGATGCCCATCACGAGAGCTCACACATCTAAAGAGGAAGCTACCAGTGTTGTGCTGAGTTAACAGCGGCTGACAACACTGTCGGCTACCGGGGAGAAAAGACACCGGGGTTTCATAACTGACCTATGACCAGGACGGTAACTTTATGTCTCTGTGATTAAAAGAACAGTGCAGTGATGTATCAGGCTATTAACTAATCTTGTTATGTCAAGACACCAACGGTAGATGCTTAGTCATTAGGAATGCATGAAAAATGCAAGCAGCGTGCAGGAGGGAGATTATATTAATACTCTGAGTCATTATGTAATTTCTCTCTATTGTAGGTTACCATTTCATTTCATATTCCTACACTAATGGTTTGCTGTATTTTACTTTACAACATTTTTCTCATGTACTATAAGATCAGTACATTAAAGTGAATGTCAGTCAAAGACAGTCTCTACTCTCAGTATGGCTGTGTGTGTGTTTGTCTGCTTGATTGTTTGTTTGTTTCCTCTAGTGTGTTTTATAGTTTTTTTTTGTGGTTCTGCAGAGTTGGAAAAGCCCAAAGTCAGCAGTAAAGTCAGCTCCTCTCCCCGACACAAAACTCAAGCTCCCGAGACACCACTCCACTTCTCTGTCTTAGTAATATCAAGTGCACCAGTCTCCACATAAATATCACAAACATATCAATGCTATATATAATGACAATGGACAGCTATTTCTATGCTAATTCAATAATGTTGAGTTGAAAATATTGTATAGACCTGTATTTATATATATATTTGGAGGGGTATTTTTGTGCTTTTTCTGCAGCATTGTCTTGGGGATGTTGGGATATTAGCTGTTGCTTATTTATATATTAAGAGTCTCATCCAATATCCTAAAGACGCTATTCAAAATGATACAGAGACAAAAATTGCAAAGTGCAGTTAGATATTTAGTTTGGCTCGTACACCCACTAAAAGTGACTTGCAGAGAGAAGTCACTTTGGCTTTGACTGGAGTCCAACATAATTCAAGGATATGGGAAACTTTGTATGAAGGTGTGCCAAAAAACAAATTATGATATTCCATTACAGAATGGATGCAAACTCACAAATTCCTAAATTATGTTTGTGTGTGGAGACACAAGTTGTCATCACAATGAGTCGTGATATGTTGATTTGCAAGCCCATATCCCAAGGTATCGGAACTAGTAAATGAGTTATGTTGACAAGTTTTCACCAAACTTAGGGAACATAACTCAAATTATTATTGTATATGATCCCTTAAAGGTCAAGAGTCAACACACACAGATATCTCCACAAATAATACAGACAGTATAACGTCTATAGTGACAAATATTCCCCATCTTACAAGTAATGTGATGAAGAAAATTACAATGAAGTCAGAAAATAACAATAAGCATTGTTCACAAATGCATTTTTTTCTGGTTTCTCTGCATTTTTTACGAGACTATACAACCTGAGGCCTATGTAGCTTGAAAATGAATCTACGATGACATGGTAGAAGATGTCATCAAGATGTCACTATACAACTAAGGGAATAATATAGCGAATATAGTGTAGTGAAGCATTCATTTTGCAACCAATAACACACAATAATTTAGATAAACCAAACATGCATCATCTTAATGATGACATCATTGTGAAATGTTAGAACATCATGAAAAGGTTAACATTCCCTTATTAGGTTAAACTTAGTGCATGCATGGTATGCATTTTTTAAATGTTAGTAGAAACCTATAGAGAGGTCAAAGATCAGAGATGTAGCAAGTTGGTTCAAAATGCAATCATCAATGTTTGTTTATTAACTGAATTTGCAGTCCCCCGTAACTCTCCGAAGCAATTTAGCAACTTTCAGTGAATTGATTTTGTTTTACGGCCCTTTGCTTTATAGTTCTGGTTCAGTCTCACAGATGTCATCACTGCTTTTTAGCAGCAATAGCAACAGCTCTGATAAATCCACCATGTTCCCCCTCCTCAGCACCACAAAAGTTAGCAACTAGCAGGTAACAACCATGTTGGAACATGTAGCAGCCAGAGGGCGGAGACCAAAACTGAGCTAAAAGGAGTGTGAATATGTGACCTTATTAATTTGACTGTCCAAATTAATGATAATGTTGCCATCCACCACATGAAGTTAAATTATTCTTAATCAACATGCCTGATCCATATTTTCTCCTTGCTGCGGAATGTGGTCAGCAGTCATGTAGACGTCACTATTAGCTGTCAGCTGTCAGCTTAACCCTCGGATCAGATATTCTGTTAAAGGCAGTCATTGTTGTATCAGGCCATCACTCTGTTCACCCATCTGATGTTCACATCTCTGTCAGAAGGCCTGACCAAAGCATCACACACAAAGCTGCAGTGTTTGAGCAAGCACCAGCTATTTTTAGCAAGACATACACACAGCTTTATCTGTGTATTGTAGAACACTGAAACAAAGGCGTGTGCGTTCCAGACAGGGAGGTTTGAAGGAGAGGAGGATCAGGCAGGTTTTATACTTTTTCCATCTCTACTCTAGTGTGTCGTCCTACAATCGTTTTGAGCCCAGGATGATGAGCCCCGGCAAGCTGATAGCCCTGCTCTGTCTCTGTAAAATGGAAATGCGTTCACACAGGGGGCAAGCCCTGAATGAGGCCAAGTTAACATGGCCGAGAGCCTTGAGTAGGCAGAGCACATATGAAGGCTCCATGGTTGATTGGTCTTTTATGGCCTCTATGGTTCTTGTCATCGTTCAAGTTAATGTCATCAGTAACTACTTCTCTGGACATAGTTGCATTAGCCTGGGCCTGCCCACTGTGTTCCTCTTCCATTATTGTATGACAACCCTAAGATAAGATTAATCCTTAATGATCCCTTTGGGGCAAAAGGGTGACTGCTCCAGTGCAGAATAAATTATAGGGAAACAATGTTATGTATCACAGTTTGTTTTTATGTGTACATGTATGCATTGGTGGTGGGAGAGGTAGTGATTAAAGAGGCCGTCCTTCAACCAGAATCGATATGGTGTAATTGCGTCTCGGCTGTCTTTGGGGGGGCGTTCCCATCCTGGCAACAGAGGAAAACAGATGTAGCAAAGCACCTGCTTCCTCCCACAAATCAGTTGGCCTTCCCATAATCCATGCCCTGGACTGACTTTTTGCTTCCAATTATTTTAATGTAACGTTTATAGCCTATATTGTGTATTGTGTACATTATCCTCAGGCTCTTTGCAGAAGTTGTGTCTCAATCTGCAGAACTGCGATGAGACACGCTGCTCTTCTTATTGCATCTCCCACTCATCTAGCAGCAGAGCTACGACTGAAAAAGTTATTTTGTTTATTAAAAAAGTTGAAAATATGTTTGTTTTTTTATGTGTGTACCATGAGCTGTTCTGTTGAGTAATTACAATTTAATAACACATTCTTATGACGTTTTCGCCTCAGTTTTTGCCGATATTACCTCTTTGAAAAACAAAGAGCAAACAAAACAAGCCCACAAATTTAGACACAGCTATAGTAAGGTTGAGACTTTACAACTTTATAAAAAAAAAACACAGATCCCTAAACAGGAAAAAACAAACAGTGGACTGGAGACAAACCTCCACAAGAACCGGTCTCAGGGAGGGGGGGGGGGGGCGCATCTGCCACGGCCTCTTATTCTCCTCTTGGAGACCAAGAAGTTAAGCCTGTCTCTTGAGAGTGAGGTGCTTGGTTTGGATAATACGGTTCAACGAGCTCTTGAGGATACATAGAGGCCTGATCATTAACGCAGCATTCACACGTACACGTTATCCCTCATGCAAACAGGCGCTTGCAACCAAGCTCAGGTGTGTTTTAGAACAATAATGAATAGCAACAATGAAGCTGACAGGGGTATCGTCTTCCAGAGACAGCACGGAGGCTGTTAATAAGAGAGAGCCACAGAACAGAGGACCAAAACAAACCGATATAATTATGTTTTACCTCATAATGGCGTTACTATAATTTACAATGAATAAATAGCTTAATAAAATAAATTAAAGAGAAAGCCCCAGCCAGGTCACAAGCAGTGAACTTTATTGGAACCTGACACTCAGAGCAGGATGTCCTGGCACTCTATCCAGGTTAAATCATTTACAGCGGAAATGTGACTATCATGTGCTGGACGACAGTTTATGTAGGATATTCAAAATCCTGACATAGCTAAAAGAAGTTATACATGGTACATATCAGAATATAAATTAAGGAATCATTGTAACTGAAGCCTTAATATATGAACAACATATTAATTCTAACTATGTTTAGCTGTGTCATAGTAAAAGCTTATGATTTTTATGTCAATTTCAGCAAAATAACAAGTACATGTCCACTTCGGTGTTGTTGTGTTCAAAATAAAAATAAATCTATCTTCTTCTCCTTCTGTCTACATGTTCCAGTACTGAAATTCAATGCTGTAGAAGTAGAAATTAAGATAAAATGGACACAAATATGAAATAAATAATAGAGGGAATAATTTGACTTATCAACAGTAGGCTATACTAGTAAGTGTACTTTGTTATGTTCCACCCTGGCTGCTGACTTTCTACCATTAACAGTTGAGTGGTTGCTTGATACGAAACACACAGGGTTCAAAAACTTGTTGTTAATTTTCTAAGATGTAGATACAGTCAATACCACAACTGGCCACTCTTCATACAATGAACAAATACTTTAATATCCAGTATATCAGTTTAACATCATCATCATCATCACTATCAAAAACTCTTATACAAACTTAACATAGTGACAGAGAAGGAATTTTGTGTTGCGGGAAATGCTCCATTGTGTCTATTGAAACCTGGCCCAAATTAAATACCATGCAAGCCCACTGCAAGATGACTCCTCCTTGTGTATCAGGGTAATTAGAAGTTCTTCCTGCAGGGGAGTTTAGGCCTAAATATTTAATCTGACGGGAGCCGTGGCAAAACATGTCATGCGGCCTGCGTCTTTTGTGATCAATGCACACAGTCCATGGCGGAGGAGCGGCTGGCAAGGTGCTTTGTGCTGGAGAGTAGATGTGGAGTGTGGAGGGCTGTGTGTGTTTGTGTGTTTGTGTGTTTGTGTTTGTGTGTGTGCCCGTGGGCTTGTAGGAGACAATCGTACGGATGGGTAGGTGTCAGAGATAAGGTGGGATTTTGTGAATGCGCTGTATGGAAGCAGCACCAGCAGCAGTCTGTGGTGTGTGTGGAGCAGAGCCGAGCGAGACTGGAGCTGTTTTGATCAGAGAAAAGAGAGACTCTCATCTTAGGAGAAAGGTAGCAGCAATGCTCTGCAGGGAGGGAAGAGACCAAGGCTGACAGAGAGATGAAACACAGGCGGCATCCAGAAGACAGGGGCACAGTCAATTTTTGGCTGTACGCTTGTAATCGCAGATGGATTTTGTTTTTTTCTCTAATGCTCATTTTTATCTTCTCTCTCCCTTTCTTCTCTCCCTGTCGTCTTGCTTTTTGAAAGATATGTGTCACAAAGATGTCCACACGCAGCTGCCAGGGAAACGACTCGGTCATCAAGCCCCTGGACACCATCCCTGAGGACAAGAAGGTGAGAGTTCAGCGCACGCAGAGCGGCTTCGACCCGTTCGAGAAGCCGGCCAGTCAGGTGAAGAGGGTCCACTCCGAGAACAATGCCTGCATCAGTGCCAAGAGTTCCTCCAGCGGCAAGGAGTCCCCCAAACTGCGCCGACACTCCAGCCCCAGTTCTGTAAGTGCAACTTTACAGAATCATATACAGGAAAGGGTTTCTAAGTGGCTTTGAAAGTCAACAAATTCAGCATCTTTCTTTCTTTATTCTTGTTAAAATAGTAAACATGGCAATCACATGCATGTTCCTATACAGTACCTGATGGTGTGTGAATCAGTAGCAAGAAAAAAGCCCAGGAAAACAAATAATTATTTGTCATGGTTAAATGTTTATTTATTTGCATTTATTTAGCGCTTTTCTACTGTTGATGAGCACTCAAAGCACTTTACAGCTCCGTTTCACACTCTTTCACACAGTGCATCTATGTGACGCACTTTCTCTGTCACACTTTTGGCACAGCCGTCAGAGGCAGTCTGGGTTCAGTATCGTGACCCATGACACTTTCAGCACAGGGAAAGAAGGAGACTCGGATGGAACCGACATTCTGGTCAGTAGACGACTGCCTCAACCTTCTGAGTTAGTTTGTCACTAACGCTGCAGCCAAACTGACAGCGGCTTAGATTCCTGATTCTCATATCTACCATATAACTTAGCAGACATCTAGGTTCATCTCAGACTGTGCTGTCCTTAAATGTCCCAAATCATCACGCTAAATTTACCACGGACCGATTTAACTTCTCAATGATGAATGAATGATTCCTGAGGCAATTAAACACACCCTTGCTCAATTCAATACAAAATACCACACCTCAGCAAAGGAATATTCTACTAGATCCCAGTCACGTTGGCTAATGATGATAATTGGAATTTGTGTATAAGATCTGAGCCTTGATACCATTATGTCTCTGAGCTCTGCAGGCTCCTTGCTTCACCTCATGTCTTCCTGTGAAACGTTTGTTTCTCTACACCTGGTTTAGACTTCAACTACGGTTTCAAAGAAGAATTCACCCAAGCAAAGAACTACATTTTCATGAAGCAGAAGGTTCCTTTGTTTGACTTCTCTAATAAAATTTGCAAACATTTCCATAGTTCTGTTTAATTTTGTCATCGAATTGAGCATAGATTGATAAAGAAAAGAAAGAATGGACTCAATTTTAGCATGGGGCTTAGCAATGCACCGTAGCTCAAATTATCACTACACAACTGATTAATTAAAAGGAATATCACAGCACTGGCTTTGGCTTTGACGTGGATTTTCCAATGCCGTCGAGGTGCCAATTACTTTCTGTAGGTCTCCGTTTTTTTTGGCACCTTTTCTTCATCTGAAACAAAAGTACCAGCCTGTGATCGTCCACATGGTTAATTAAAGTCAGTTTGCAAATAATATGATTTTCTCAATCATGCAAATGAGATTTTCAGGTTTTTATACGTATTTGGTTCCCTGTTAATTTAGCACCAAACGGGAAATGCATAATGAATGTGCACACAAATAAGATTTAATAAGTGTGATATGAGGCTTGACTGACTGCCTGCCAGCATCACTGCAGGACACTAATGAATAGCTTCAGCCAGGATTATGAAAATGTGTAAATTGGCCTTGTCGCAGTCGTTTTCAGGCAGTGCAACCGACTCTACTCTCTGAGAGCAGTTCACGGACGAGCACTTGTGTTGAGATGAGGGATAGTGGACTCCTCGACAGATTCACTGGGAGATATCAGGTTTTAATCAGCACGGACACTTACTGTCAGTTGGCCAAGTTGGAAGCTTCCGAGTAGAAAGTGCTTTCCACCCCAGCTTTTCTCACTTTATCCATTAAGTGTCCATTAGAGAGTCCCGTGGCTTTTTAAAACAACATCCTCATTTAGACCTCCTCGGATGTCTTGTTCCTTTTCTTCATCCGATTCCCAGGTTCCTTGCTTGTTGCCTCCACCCAGGAGTTATGTTTTCATCGCTGTATGTCTGTTTGTCAGCAACATTACACAAACACTATTCAACAGTTGTAAATGAAACTTGGTGGAAGGGTGTGGTAGCGGTCAAGAAAGATTCCATTAAATCTTGGCATGGATTAAGACAAAGGGGGAGATCCAGGAATCACTTTCTGTGCACATTGTAAGATTTACGAGGGAATGATTCATGGATCTTACAAATACAAAAAAATCTGTTTAGGGACTGATATCCGAGTGTGTGGAATTTGGTAAAGACCCAAATAAATGTGGATTTGAACACGAGGGGACCGTTAGGCCTGGGCGGAGGTATGTGCTCTACTAAATGGCATTTTAGTATTCGCTAAGCTACGATGCTAACACATCTTCTACTATTCATTCATGTCAAACACCAATGTAAACAAATTTAGGCAGCAGGCATCTTAGTTTTTATCAGAGCAGCAGTAGTAGCAGAAGAATAGATCGACTGAAGTTTCAGCGAGGGAACTAGCCTCTGTGGCTAGCGGCCAATATTTTACAAAATCTCTACTTTCACTGCTTTGAACTTCTGCGTGATAACCTAAATAATTTGAATAAAGTAGTTCATGAACTCATAGGTGTAAAAATAAGAACTCTTCAGCTGTGTTTCACTACCTCAGATACAATAATCAACCTTTTACCAGTTGGGATGAAGATGTTCAGTCTCGGGTTTTATTTCCTCAGAACTGTAGTTATTGATTCTTTCCTCAATATATCAAGACAGGGAAAAGTGCTAAAAGTTACAAGTCGACTAATAAATTAAAATTCCTCTTCATATTTCTCACATGGAGACTGTGAAATTCTCTCTCCTCCTCTTCTCTGGCACCACACCTCCCTGGTGATGCAGCAGGAAGCCTCCAGATTTTAATATCACTCATAGGCATGTAATGTCTTCTGGGAAATCCTCAGGGACTTGTCTTTTTCTGGGTTACTGAGTTGATCCTATCATATTACATTTTCATATCGTCTTTTTTCCTCTTTTTTTTCTCTCAGCCCACAAGCCCCAAGTTTGGGAAGGCAGATTCCTATGAAAAGCTGGAGAAGCTGGGAGAGGGATCATATGCTACAGTGTACAAGGGGAAGAGCAAGTAAGTAGAGTGTGCATGTCAAATCACAGTTTAATCCAGTCTCTCTTCTTCACAGTTCATAAGAGTCACTCATGCAGGCGGGGATATTACACTTAATTATACAGGAGCACTGCTATAACTGAAAACATTGATTAAATGGAAAAATGAATAACAGTAACACTTCATATTTTTATGCAGATTTTCTGAATACTGCATGCGTGCAATTCCTTTTATTTCAATCACTATAGATGGTTATGGTTATGTTCCACTTTATTGTGGGTGCTCCTCTCCCAGGCTGTGCTAATGAAATCCCAGACAGTCCACGCACTTAATGTATGAAGCTCCACACTCTAATCGTCTCTCTAACCATGTTTATTCTGCTGCAGCAGCTTTGATTGGTGAGCTTCATTCAGGTGTAACCCTGTGGCCTTGTACCCTCGTCTCACTCCGCCGCTGCTAAATTACATTCCATCAACTTAACTGTTTCTTACTGAGCCACAGCTTCACCGATTCTTCAATAGATTCTATTATTATGTCAAAAACCCAAAATTACCCTACTCATATTTTGTTGGTGTGTTCGTCGTTGACAGGGTGAACGGCAAACTGGTGGCTCTGAAGGTGATTCGTCTGCAAGAGGAGGAGGGAACGCCCTTCACAGCCATAAGAGAAGGTAAAAGGTTTAAGTAGAAATAAATCTTACCATTACTGGAATTCTGTATCCCTGCTTTAATACATCTTTATTACATCTAAAATCAGTGGAACTTAAGTGTGTCTAGGTTTTTATTGTTTACTGGAGACAGCATCCAAGGCGCCCAGAAGCGATGCAGGCAGGCGTGTGCTCAGAGCCGAACCTTTTTTAAAATCCTACATAAACAACAGCTGATAAAAGGTTAAATCTGTGATGCTCACAAAGAAAGTGCCTTTATCTTCTTATTATATATATCTACGTAGCCTAATGTTGTTTGGGAACATGAAGACAGAGACACATGAGGATGTGGCGGCCAGTAGCTCAAATGTTAATACATTTTTAATTGAATTCTATTAATTAATCTTTTATTACTTATAATCACGTACAGGTAGAAGACACCGAAGAAGATGTCACAAGAGTTTGTGGTGAATAGAGCAGAATCACTTCCTGTTTGACAATCCGCCTTCAAAGTAATAGCACAATGTGCGTTTTGTTGCTGCAATACTTGATACCTAGCTGAATTACACAGCTTTTTTAAGTTGGATCCATGGGTCTGAAGATTGTGTTTGTTAACTGCTTAACAAAAATCTGAAATAGTAATGAAATGTAGGAAAACATAAAGCAGATAAATCATTCAAACTTAAACCACACGCGTGAACTATAATAAATATATTTCAGTTTTATTTTATGAAAAATGCAGATAAACAGGATGAACATATTGTTTTTTAACTTCACTCTGCACCATAGATTGTTTCTAAAAAGCTCTGCACAAAGGGTCCAACAAACAGATAATACCAAACTGTCAATATATTGTAGAACTGTTTGAGGAGGACTCACTAATGACCAGGAATAACTGTAAAGTAGCTCAGAGCATGTTTGAAAATAAACAATAGTTAAGAGAAGGATTCTGTATGTTTGAGCTTTGTATGGTGTGATAGAACTAGAATCATCCTGGGCTCAAAACAAAGTCTTTGTCTTCACATTCCATAATCCATACCTCAAATGTGTCCTCATAAAGATAGATGTTGGCCTACAATCACACACACACACTCTCAGACACACACACACACACACACACACAAACACACACACACACACACACACACACACACACACACACACGCACACACACACACACAGATCAGAAAGGCACTTTGAAATGAACTAATTCAGCAATTACTGAGCTGGAGAGACCACTACAGAATGAAATAATGTATCAAGTAGAGGAGAGCCGAGTGTGTGCGAGTGTGTGTGAGTGTGCGTCTCCATACTTATTAAAACTAGACACACTCGTGCCCATTACCAGGGATGGGGTGGATGTATGAGAGCAGGGGAGAGGGTATGATCTTCAAGCTGGTGACAGGATCCTTGAGGTGTCTTTCTCTCCTGCCTTTCATCTGCTTATTTGATTTTTGTTTTAACAACCTTTAGGTTCTCATACAGGATGAATGTATTCATGAGGTTCCATTACTCGCCAGCTCTCTGAGGATCTGTCCGTCCACGTTCCCCTATGCCCTTGAAAAAGAAGTTTGTGTTTGCTAAATGAACGACATTGGCAGCCATCTGAAAATCCCATTTATGTCCTATATTAAAAATTTAACTTATTATGCGGCTCTCGCATTCTGTCCCAGTGAAACTATTCCCTGAATTGCTACACTGTGGCCAAGCAGTTATTTGTCTGTAAATATGTCCAGGTGATTGTTGGAAGCAGAGCAATTCAGTTTGTTGCATGATTATTATTTGAAAATGTTCTTGTAAATCTTCTCCGTTCTTTATTATTAAAAAAGTAAACTTTGTAGGCCTGAAAATTACCACTATGGGGAAGTATTGGTGGAATATTTCAAATGAATTAGTGTTATTGAAATACAGATGCTTATTAATGAATTAGAATGGTATTCTGAAACCTTTACCTAGGCAAGAGTGAAATAATGACAATGATTTGGCCGTCTACTATTGATATGAATATGACGCTGATTATCTTGATGAAAAAGGAACGTCAATTCATCCATCATGAGTTTAGTGTTTCTGTGTTGAATGACAATGTCGACTATCATCTTAAACAGCAGGATGTGAAGCCTCTGAACAATATGGCTCCTGAAGGGACACAGCTCCTGCTTGGTGTAAAGACTTGTCTCTGTAAGAAGCAGTTCATCGAGCTGTATAGAATTTTAATGAATCAATAAGAAACTGACCCCTGTAAACTCTATAAGCCTTTGGATTGTAGATCCAGTTGATGGTACACTGAGTGAGATCCATGAAATCTTAATTGTTGGCTCAGTCCTCCCTAATTGTGGAGCAGATGAAGGGAACTACATGTGAAAGTCTTAGTTCGTCTGTCCCAGATTGCGCTGATCACACCCGGCCTTCTCAGTAACAGCTTTGCTTGTAAAGTAATGGGTGATTAGATCATCCTCCCTGGACACCACCTATGAACATCTATTGCATCATAACCATGTTGAACAAATGAGTATGAGAACTTCCAGCGGTAAATCCACCCTGTATTTTCTCTGTCTGTTTTAATCTGTTTCAATCCCCTGTACTATGTAGTGAATTCTGATGGTGCTGCTAATGAAGGATCATAGCTGGTTGTCTGGTATCTGGAAATGTGCTTCACACAAACTCTTTGTCTCCCTCTGTTCTGTGACCGCAGCATCTCTTCTGAAAGGCCTGAAGCACTCGAACATCGTGCTCCTCCATGACATCATCCACACCAAGGAAACCCTGACTCTGGTCTTTGAATATGTGGTGAGTTTGCAATCTGCCACACTGACATTTCTCATTCGGGCCACGTGTGTGTGGACCGCAGAGGGTTGGAATCAGGTTGAGAATCAGTTTTTTGTATTTGTTTAGAATACAAAAAACAGCTTTAAAAAGAAACTGATGAGTGATTGATTTGTCTTCTAACTGATTTAGTGTCAGTTTTTAATATTTGACCCACATAAATGTGAGCTGTGGATATTTTGACTGGCACACTCATGGCTACTGTAGGCTACAGTAATGGTTAGTAAAGGGGCAGTGGATGGACGTGTAAAACTGGATCAGTTTTATCAAAAGCGCGATCAGGCAGACCAGAAGTGACCACACACTCTCAAGATCAATACACCAAGCTCAGCTCTCTGAGAGACTGAAGAGCAACTTCATCACAGAATCTGCTAAATTAACAATGCAACGATCCAGTCAGCAAAAATACACTCAAAAGAAGACTCAATGTCTCAGAGGACGAGAAGTTGTTTCTAACCCACTTTTCAGGATTGGAAACGAGGCCAAACTCTTGAAGAAAGACGAAACACCAGCAACTCACAGTGGATGACTGAAAGAAGTCTTATTTAATGAGGAATATGAGTTTGAGAGTTATGAAAGGAACAGAACACTGTATGTAAAGAGATACGCAGGAGATAAAACATTACCACAACTTATCAGTGATGGTGAAAAAATGGTTGGAGTTATCAAGTCGGGGGATTGTTTTGCCTTCTCTGGAGTTTAACACCTGCAATGAATAGACTTCATCCAGACCAGGGACACATGTTTGCAGCAGGATGTGGACCCCAAACACACAATGAAGACCAAATGAAGATCAAGGAGTTAGAAAAGTTAGAGGAAGTGTCGTCAAAAAAGTAATGAGTTCATCCTGCACAATAAATATCGGCCATAATTCTGTATTTACCAAACTGAAGCTGCCGCTCTGTCAGTAGACTGTGTGAAGCTTACCGTGCTGTTATGAATGTATCTGAGCGGAGAATCTCCTGCTGCGTTGTTCATGTGTGAGAACAAATTCCGGAGAAAGTCCTGACCCAATTGTGTGGACATCCTCTGGAGTTCATGTCTGACAAGGGCTCATGTTTTCCTTTTGAGATGAAGAGCTTTTTCTCTAAATTCTACCCAATCCTCTGAAAATCTAATCAATTATTTGCCTCAAACACAGAAGATGTTAATCAACATCTGCCCCTTTTCATATGAGAAATAACACTTCACCTAAGACTTGAGAGAGAAAACAAGTTTTAGACTTCCAGAGGTTCAAGCCCTCTGTTGTCTCCCTTGCATCTTTGCAAATTGAAAACAACTTGTGATAGCGCCGCAGAACGCCCATGTACAAAGTTGCCTTGAGCATCCTGTATCAGCCTGGACAACATTAGGTGTAAAGATACAGCTGGAGACTGTGTTGTCAAAAATTCTGAGTTACGTTTTTTTTATATCTGGTACATGACATACAATTTAAAATTGATAAATCAGCGTGAAAGCACCTGATAAGCTAAGTTTCCACCGGGGGAGCTATTCTCAGGAACTAAAATCCTTTGCAAGAACTGAAACGCAGGAGCCAGGGGCTAAATCAAGTGCTGGGGAAATCTTATCACCCTCAAAAATACTAAAGTACGACCCCAACGTGTGAAAATTCCTGATTGGTTTAGTACTTTAGTACTAGTTGGGTTTTTGAATACTCAATGTTTCCTATTGCTGTAGAGTTCCTTGATTTTGTATACCATCATCATTGTTGTATAGTCTTCTGCTTTACCACCCCCTGGTGGACTGGAGCTGAATGATTTGATGATTGTAGTTACCCAGTTATGCATGTGATAATGAATCCCAAAAAGACTGTCTTTGGAATATCTACCACACAAATGTGTTGAATGGCTGGATTCATGTTGATATATCATCTTGTGCTCGGTACTGTAACCATCCTGTGCTGTTTTACATATAAAGGGCTTTTCAGACTGGAGATATGAGTCTATTGTTCTCCTCTCAGGCTAATGATGACTGACAGGAAGAGGGTGACATGTAATGGGGAAGGGGATAAAGACACAAAGGGAAAAAGGCAAGGAAACATATCTTAGGGAAATGGAAACAGATAAAAGAAAACTGGTTTTGAGTTAGACTGACAGGTACTGTCCATCCACGTTGAAGCATCTGTGTGACTTGTTCAGTGGAGAATGCTAATCTGTTCACTAGGGCGAAGGGTAGGTCAGTGTAACACTGCATGCATGTCAGTGGATGGAGATTATCTCGAGAAATGATCTCAGCTATCAAGCAAATCACCTACAGATACTCCAATAAGAGCAACTGATTTTTGTATTTGGAGTTTCCACATTCAGAACCTCTTTTATCTCACAGTTAGGAGAAATGACACCCAACCACCATGACATCAAGATTAATGTTGGCTTTTGCTGTGGCTCGGGAGGTAGAACGGGTCGTCCTCTAAGGTCGGCGGTTAGACCCCATTCTCCCCTTCCCTAAGTGGCAAAGTGTCTCTGGGGCGAGATACTGAACTCCTAATTGCCCCTGAGGGCTGAGCCGGCAGTGTGTGACTGATGGGTGATCGAGAAAAGTGCTGCACATAGATTGTTGCTGCATTGTATGAATCTATGTGTAAATGGTTGAAAGGCGAGAAAAACTGTAATGTGACTGGTCATCTAGACTCTAATTAAAACTTTTCCATGTTGCTCTATTAACATTTGGTTGTTTTGTTTTGATCTTACAGCACACAGACCTGTGTCAGTACATGGACAGACACCCTGGGGGCCTCCATCCAGACAACGTGAAGGTACAGTACAGTTTAATCATCCGGCTCTTAAGAAGTTTAGTATGATAACCATATGATAAGAACATTATCTTACGGCCTAATAATAAGTTCCCGGAATATAAAAAGAGCTTTCTCCCGTGATTAACGCATGAATAGAAACAGGCAGTAGTTTGACCTTGAAGCAGTTGGTCTTTCTAATGGTTTGATGGTCGTCAGATGAAAGATTTTTCTTTTTCTTTTATTCAAACTTTTTTCTCGAATTTTTTTCAAATGTAAAACACTGCGATTAGTCTTTAGATGACTTCAGTGAGGAGAAAGTTGCTTTCAGCTTTCACTGCAGGCGTACCTGTAACTTCAATGAGCAGTCACAGCTACAACAGAGGCAAACCAAAAAGTGCAGTGGACCCATCACTAGATTTCCAGATGTCTGGTGCCTTCCCTCTCCAAGGAAGGAGTGTTTTTAGTCAATTAGTCAATAAGGCAGTAACATCTGGTGTATCTTGACATTTCATTCCATCTTCTAATATCATGAAACCTATCATAGTTTAACCCAGACTCCGTAGACCGAAAGAAAAAAGCAATGTATCCAATATGCTGTCTTAGTATCTTTTTTTTACCAATTAAATATTTAGCATGTAAAAATAACAAGTGTTCTAATTTATAATATTTGCTGTTATCACTGTCATATTTTGGAATCTAGTCCATTCTACTTTAGTTTAAATTGATTATGTTATCAACAGTATGACGGCCAGTCGGTGCATTTGGAGGCTACATCCGCACTGATACATTACAAAATAGGATTTAACAAGATATTAAAAATCAATTGCTTTTTTGAAAATGATGTGAAAATGTTGAGAGTAATTTGCAGCCAGAGTTTTAATTACTAATAGCTAATAAGGGGCTGGAGCACTCCGGAGTAGTTTAGTGTAGACAGCAGGTGTGAACACAGCAGAAGTGATGTGTTTTAATGAATAAAATCTGTTAATGTGGATATAGCCTGAGACTCCGATATATGAGGAACATAATTATCTGCTGCAGGAGTCAAAGCTGAACAGAGTTTTCAGATTTTCATAATATACCCATAATATCCCTGCAAACACTGGTTATACATTATTAATCATTTACCAAAGTGAAACTTGAGGCCCTAGACATTACTTCATCCTTTTATTTTATTTTGTATTAGATTACATGCAGTTTAACTGAGACTTTTATCCAAAGCGCTTGAAGACACTTTTAAGTTATGTCTCTTTTGGGGAGTGTAATTGCCTCACTGCCCATTTGGAATTCAAGTTTTAGAAAGTGCCACTAATTGTTCTGAATTATTTGGAAACAAAAAACCTATTCCAGGAAGTGGAAGTGCACAGGTCTGGAAAACATCCCAGAGCATATAGAACAGATCATATGGACATCGTCAATGTCTGACTAAATAAGGAGAAAACCTAAGTAACTTAATATCTAAACCGAAGCTAAACCTCACTTAAATATTTTTAGATCTCTTTTCTCTATGTTTATTCAAAATGTTTCTATTATTTATAAAATCCCTTCATCCTGATGTTAACTTTAGCTCTGTAGCTGACATTAAGCAGGTCACAAACTCAGAGAGAAGGTGTTAGTGTAACTCATCCTTCACTTTCTCTCGTGTGACGAGGGATCAGTCTCTCGTGTAGGAGGCATTTAAATGAGCAGGTATAAAGAAACAGTGTCAGAGTGAATGAGGCCATGTGATGGTGTGGGGGGTGTTAGTATGTTCTGTCATGCAGGAAAGTGACAGTTCAGACTTCATCTGTTCAATAACAGCTCGTACCTTTTGCCACTGAGGATTTACATAAGTAATCTGTGTTTTTCCTGCTGACAGCAGCCTCATTGAGATGCACATGAATAATTTAGGATTATTCTGAGAGTGCAGCAGAGGTGTTGCTGGGCCCTGCTGACTTTGTTACTCTTTGGTGAAATGTCTGCGTTGTGACTTCTAATCTGATTAAAGGGTTTGTGCGACTCTGTTTGTGTGCAGTCATGTAATGCTGACACCACTCCGCATCAATTCAGTGGATGTGTTAATTCATCACGATGCGTGTGGCACTTCCTCTGTTCTCGAAGTGTGAATTGAATTGTCTGATTGCCAACATAATCTAACTGGAATGTAATTGTATTGTAAAATACAGAGTTAAGGACATCACATGGTCAAAGGATAGAAGTGCTGATACACATTTGATAATTTTCACCAATGATTAAAGTCAATGGTTAAAGTCATCAAAGTTATGGTCAGATAAACACATTTTCCAAAATTTTCCCACAAATCAATAAATCAAATTTAATTTTTGTAGCCAATATTCATGAATCAAATTGTGTCTTATCGGGCTTAACAAGATGTGACGTCCTCTGCCCTCATCCCCCAGCAAGAGTTAGGAAAAATTACTGCCCAAAAAAACCCAAAACATAACAACATAGAAGCCTCAGAGGGAGTCACATGTGAGGGATCCTCTCACAGGACAGAGAGAGGTGTAATAGATGTCATGTGTGACAGAGCAACAAAATAACACTATTTACTACATTGATGAGAAAGGACAGTGTGTAACATAAATGGAGAAGTGTATAAATGTTTTAATACGAAACATAAAGTCGGACAAAGATGAAGGGAGCAGTGATGACAATTGTAATGATATATTTTTTCTAAGCAATCAAGTTGTAATTATAATCCATAATCAGTTGCCATCACGGTCCTGATTTGATCCTCCATCACGATTCATAACCTGGCTGCAGAAGACAACCATATCATCATGTCATAAAAACGTCAGAAATGCACATCACCTGTTGGTGAAAAATGTATTTTTCAGGTGTCCTGTAAGAAAATTGAAAACAACCTTAAGCTTTTATGAATAATAAAATATTTTATGATTTTTTTATGGTGAGAATGATGTCCTTAAACCTCACTATGATCAAACAGTGAAATAATTAAACTTTTGTAATCAATCAGATTACTGACTGGATTTACAGATTATTGAATTTAACCAGTCTTCATAGACTTTATCCAGATATATGATGTAATGATGACTTCATAGTGAAATTGAATTGACACATTATATAAATTTGCAAATTACGCCTCCCCCAATGCTTTACATTTTTGTATTTTAATAAGTGTCTTTGAAAAAGCACAGTCGTTCGACTCTCTTAGTTATCAGTAAAATAAAAAACTCTCACTGCTAATATAATCTTTGGTCAAGAACCAGAGGGATGTGTTTGTGTTTGTGTGTGTGTGAGTGCGTGTGCGGGTGGGTGTGTGTGGGTTTGTGTGTCTATGTCTCACTGGAGTTTTAGATTGATTCAAGTTTCTGTTTGATGAGCCAGAGTCAGATCTATTGAAAACTGTCTGGTTCAGCACCATTGACTTTTTTTTCTCACCCTTGATCTCGGCTACAGTTTGTTAGCACCGCTGCTCTAATTGAACACAAGCGAGTATGACCTCATCCAGATTGCTGCTGACGTGTTCTTCTGATTAGATTTTGGCCGAAGGACCACATGTCAATGACATCTCTATAGATCAATGAGACACTGACACTTACAAACATGTTCACGGATCAAATAACAGTTAGCGTCTACTTTAACAATTACATTAGCAACTGAGTCATCAGTGTCAGGTCAATATGAAGGACAGATATCAGCAGGGATCTGGGTGATGTACAAGAGTAAAGTGTTGATATTGTTCTAGGATCGCTGCAGTGACCTCATCATGGATCATGGCGGCAGCTGATTGTGGATTATGGTTACAAATAAATTCCTTAGATAAAAAATACGCCTATTCTCACGTTGCCATTAGTGGCCGTACTGCAATGATTACAATCTTCTGTACTGCTCCCTTCATGTCAGATATTTCTTTCTCTAACATTTCCTTTTGTATAAACATTATTCCACAGATCCATATTTCTCATGAATGTTGAAAATATTATTATTTATTTGACATGCTCTGTTACTGTGACTCTCTCTGTGGTTTCTACATTTTTATTGTTTGTTTTTTTCCTGCTAAAATAATTGCTTTCTCGGTAGTTTAAATAATTAAGGGCTATACAAATACATTTGATTGATTGATTAATATCTTTACACCTCACTGAGACAATTAAATTAAATTAAATTTGTGTAGCGCCAAATCATAATGTACATTATCTCCAGGCAGTTTACATAGAAGGCCTGAAACATTGTAGAGAAACCCAACAGTTCCCACAATGAGCTGCACTTTGGCGACTGGGATGCGTGTGTGTCCATGTAAGAGCAACTTTATATACATGTGTATGAAAATAAAAATGAATGCATGTGAATATGAAAATGCATGTATCTGTGAGTCTCAGTTTACATATTACAGCATTACAATACTTTTCACAGTCTTGTCTTGCATAGGAGATGAGTATTGAGATAATCTAATAGGCAGTAAGATATTACTGTGAATGTAAAAATGCAGAATGTTAAAGGTTAAAGAGAACCTTGTCGTGGTGCTTGTTTGTGTGATTGACAGGCCTCTCATCCAATCATGTTGCTGTTTGCATGGGGCCTCTCCATCCAGATGACACTTTTTACCGGATCTAGATTTACTAGCTTCAGTAAGTGCCAAGAAGAAACATATGGGAGACAACAAAGACCCTCAGCCTGTGTTGTTCTGGGGTCCGTGCAGTCGCGTTTCAGTCGTGCTATATTTACACACAGAGGCCCTGCAGTACAACTACACAGCAGCTCATTAAAACACAAGCCAATGACAACTCTGCCCATATCTGGAGCTTTATGGTCGTGTCAGCCCAGTGCCAAAGCGCTGCTCTCTTGATTCAGGCCATCAAGGACAACACTGTAAAGGCGTAGTGAAAAGATAAGGGATCTTTTCATGCCTGCTGGCAGATGGTTGGATATTTTCACTCCATTTAACACTAGTTTGTTTTAGTCGTTTTACTCCCTCACTTGTACTCATTCCAGCAAAATGCTGCTCTGGAGGTTTGTCAGCGAAGGCAGACGTGTGTGCTCTGAGCAGCACTCTTGTCAATGTTGTGTTTTTCCCAATCCATGATGGCCTCACTAAAATGTTGTCCTTGCTACAGTTTGAACTCAATTATTGTGAACTTAAATTTCAAAATATCAGCCTTCCTGTCGGCGATGATGATTACACTTTCACTTTCACTGTCACTAGGTTTGTAAAGACGTCCTTGCCAAAAATCAAGACTGTTGTTAAAATATCTGGCAGCTCTGCAAATAACGACAGTTGTTTCTGTGAAGCAATGGCAGAAACAGAGTGCTGTTGATAGTGTAGCATTATATGAGCCTGCTAGGAAAGAGTTCAGTAAAGATAGCCGGGCAAACACATATGTGACTTTGTCAGTCTATTTATTTTTAAATGTGGTTTTCAAGTTTAGATGTGTGAAACAAACCGTTATTTCTCTGATAAAAACCAGTCTTCATTAAATCACAACAATGGCCAACTGAACATACCAATACTGATTAATAATAATACAAATGTTAATAAGAAGGATGTAGTTATGTATGAGTCTAGTATTATTGTAAATGTTGCTAAACATCATGCATATTTAAAACAATCTAACAAAAACAAAACTAAATTGTTAGAAAATTCTATAATAATAGCTTTATAACATTGTAATGATATTGATATGATGTTTCATGCCAGGAAAGCACATTGATATCAAGCAAATGTGGTGAATTTTAATCTACATTCGCTTTAACATTCAGGCAATTATGTTTCGAAGAGTTATCTTTTCAATCATTAGCACAGTTTTGTTCATTATGATCAATAAAATAGATAAATTGTGAATTAAATGAGTTGTATATAAAATTCAAATGCAAGTATATGTATGATCATCATAATGGATGAATCATTTTCTCAGCAGTCATTTTTCTTATAATGATAAAGAGCCGTGTAGTATTCCACAATTCATATCTACAGCAGGAGTTATCACTCAGGGTCAACTATGGGCCAGTCTGTTTTATTAAAATGACTTAGTGAGTTTTATCAGATGTCAGGTGTCATTTTTCTTATTAGTTAGTTTGTACTAGTTTAGAGGCAAATACCTACAAAACCTGCATGCTAACACGCTAAGCTAAGACATAACTGCTAAACATCAGCATACTTTGTTTTTGTCACGTTACTGTGCTGGATTTACGTTTAGCCCAAAATCTAAACTACAATTGACTATAACACACATTTAATTAAGGGAACTTTATCTGTGTCGGTGTCAAAAGGTACAATCACACAGTTAATGAAGGACTTGATTTCATTAAGTATTCAGTCGGCCAGTTGTCAGTTTTCCATTCTTTTTTGATGACCACATGACTTTATCATCAGGTCCATTCCTCCTCTATTCAAGTCTTATTTGTAATGAGTGTCATTGAGTTCACTGAGAGTGATCATGTTCCCCAATTGATACACTTTAAATTCAGGCTCTAATAGAAGAAACATTTAAGTGCTGTTTTGTCCATCAGTACTTTTGTACCGACTCTAGTGGAGCTTTTCGACTATTAATCTCGCTTTGTTGTGTCCCAGTTCAGTCAGCCTTCATTCCTGATGCCTCTAAGCTTGTTAGCTTAGTGTCTTGCATATTAACACAACTTTTGAACCTCTCTTTTTTATCCTGTGTTACGTGAAACTAAATGAAGCCCACTCAGCCGCTGTCACTTTGATAAGTTGCCTCATGCGTCGCCACTCATTGAATATCAGACAAATTGCTCCGCTGCCTTCAGCTGATACGTTACACAGAGCCAATCTGATCCGTACATTTCCACAACACTCATCTTCCTGTTGGCCCTGGGCATGATGGCAGTTCCGTCATTAAAAGAAATGGTCGCATGTTCACCGGTGTGCTGATGAATGATTGGTGCGCAGGCAGTAGGGTCACTACTCAGGTGATAGATTATGTTAATAGCTGATTTAAATATGATCATGCTGCTTATTTGCATCATGATTAAACCCTCACACATGCACAGACACATTCTAGAGATTCCGCCGGGCTTTTCACTGCAGTGACGGAACGATGTGTTTTTGTTGTTGATGTTATGAGCTAGGTTTACATTAGAAGAGTTCTTATTTGAGCACAGGAGTGTGTTTTAGACAAAGAGATTTTTAGCCTTGTGTAATGTTGGTTGAAAAACCTTTGAGGGATTTTTTACTTACATACGTGTTATGACAATGAGACTCTGCAATGGAAAAAGAGAACAGTAGAACAAAGTAAAAGGTAGAACAGTGTCTACTTAACAACTTTGGGGGAGAAGCCAAGTCACAGAGCGCATTGCAGTAGGAAATATCAGTTCACTTAACATTCTGTCGCTGTGCAGCTAATTGCAGTGTGAATTTGGTCATTAATGTCGTGCTGTGCTCATTTTACAATGAAGAGCAGTTTACTGATCAAGAGGAGGACTACCCAGCCACTGACAACAGCTGTGTACTGTCTCCTGTAAATGTGGGGTGGCTTTATAACAAAAATCATACAAAGTGGTGTGAACAATATTCTCCATAGTGAAGGCCAGTGAACTTCCTGCAGACTGCTTTCTTGAAAACCTGATTGAGAACTGAAGAAAAGGTGGTACTTTTTCTGAAGGAATTATTGAAAAGTAATCTCTCAACAGATATGCAGTGATATTTTAGGTGTGAAATATGAGCCCGTTTTTTGGAAGCAGTTTGTGATGTATTATCAAATATCATTTGCAGATATCAAACAGTGGCGCCGTCACTTCTCACAAATGACTGTCATTCACAGATTGTTGATAATAAGTAGTGTAGGGTCCTTGCATGTTTATGAATAACTTGTAGTTATTGTGTTTATTTTGATGAGTGAAGCAGGAGCACCAGCTGCAAATTACAGCTTTTATGGAGAATATCAGTTGGAATCGGCCCCTGAGCATAATGCTGCTGTGCATGTTAAGGATTGTGGACATCACTTGTGTATTTTTTACTAATAAAATACACTTGTACTATTAAAATGAAAGGTTACTCATGGCTCCTCTCAGGGTTCAGTCCCATTGCTGGAAGCCTCCAGAAACCCATTAACGTTTTACATCAGTTCTCTGTGGAACCTTTTTCGTTGAGGAACCCTGTTTTACAGCACGGTCTGGAGATGTTTAGGGTGCTTCAGAGAACAATATCCTAAGGTTGTTCAAGGACCTTCAGCATATTTGAGGTCCATTATCCCTCATGCAGCAACTACTGGACCCTGAAAGATCTGCTGAATATTAAAATACACTCATCAAAATGCTGAACTGTGAAAGAATTACTTTTCAGTGAAATGGCTACAGCTTTACTAACAAACCAGCTTTGTGGCCTGGTGCTGTCAACATCTGTTCCAGCTGCTCTTGTTTTGTTTGACTGACAAGGGAAAACCCAAAGTCAATCTGGTAATGCAACAAATCCTCAGATTAGATCATCAGACACCATGGATTTTGGCATTTTTTGCTTGAGATATGAAAATAATTGCCAGCTGTTTCTTTCACAGCTTAGACTGCAGGGGGTTTCTTTCAATAATTGTAACCCCCTCTCACTTGTAGCTGAGTGAGTTTGTCTGATAAGCAGATGCCTGATGTTTCAACAACCCCTACCGTTCACCGCTGACCATGTTGAGGCTGTTTGACCTGTAAGAAGATTGGAGATCTCCCTTTCAATCCTCAGCTAAAGGTTAAATCTGCCCAATAAGAATATGCCCCTGTCTTGACAATACACTATTAATATTATTAATATTATTTTCATCATCAATTCAGTTATTCTGATGTCTCCTCCAACTGCCCCGAGCACTTCAGTTTCCCCTCAACATTAGAATGCAGAGATCGCTCCTGTCGAAACCAAACAAAAAAAGAAACGAGGGCTCTTTAAAGAGATTCTGATGTTTGGATGAAAGAGCTGACTGGAGAGAATAAATGACGGTTTTTCTCTCTATTATTGCCTTGCAGCGGCATTTTTTACAGTGCAAAGGCTTTTCATATGGATGTTTGATATACATGAGTAAACACACATTTCTCATGCTAATTTTCTGCGCCGCAGTTCATCTCTCACCCGCTGAGTGCCAGTATGGGAAACCGCTGACCCGGTGACTCTGGATGCCAGACAGGGCCTGTCCCTGATTGGACTCCTCGGTGCTTCAATCCGCCTAATTGGCCACAACTATACGAAAGAAACGAGAGGGGAATGCTGAAAATCAGAATAAAACTGAACTCTGGATCCTCATTATTTGTTGATTGACATGTTTTATCAAATCTCAGATACAAAACAAGTTTTTTTCTATTTCTAGCCCTGACATTTGGTAGATTTAGGGATTTTTGGATACCCATGTTTAAATGCTTGTCCCAACAGCAGCAAATACATGTTATGGCATATTTTTTAGATCCATTTGTTTTTATAGTTGAAGGGAAAATGTTTTATGTCACCAGTAAGATAATTGGCTGTTTTTGTTGATGGATTTTCTATAATTTGATACAAGCTTATTTTTGTTGAATATATAGTTATTATTATTCATGCACTTGTTGGAAAATTGGGGCACCAACTTCAATTAAAGGGATAAAATATAGATAGATAGATAGATAGATAGATAGATAGATAGATAGATAGATAGATAGATAGATAGATAGATAGATAGATAGATAGATAGATAGATAGATAGATAGATAGATAGATAGATAGATAGATAGATAGATAGATAGATAGATAGATAGATAGATAGATAGATAGATAGATAGATAGATAGATAGATAGATAGATAGATGGATGGATGGATGGGCAAAATTAATACATTTTCAGTTCAGTAATGATTGTTGTTCTTTAAAGGAACAATCAGTGCAATTTGAGTTTGTCATTATCACCCAGGGCTGTTTTGATTTATGATACTGCCATATTATACATATTATATTTTAGTGTATGATTCAGCATCTATTAAACCATTTCCATTTCTTTCCATCATGATGCTGTAACTCTTTGGTTCACACTCCAACAAAGTAGGTGTTAGTCATAAGTAGTAAGTATTATTGTCTGTCACCTATTCCCTTCCACCTCCACATGTCTTGTGAGCAATCATTTTCTTGTTACTGTCCGTAGAGGTTGACTGCACAACTTCTCAGGGATCTTACCCGTCTGTTTTTCAAGCTTGTAAAGGCCACTGCGTCATGTTCAGTAGCAGACTGAAGGTCGTGTGTAGGCAGCTCCTGAACATGTGGAGTCGCGCTCCATCTCACACAACTCAAGTCAGAACCGAGGAATCTGTCGGGTTCACAGGTTATTTTCTAGCTTGGTTAAGTATATTCACTTCTGATGCATTGATTTTGTGCTCTTGGGTACTATTACCAGTCAGTTCTAACCTGTATTCCGTCCAAACATATACACAACAGAATATTTATAAGATTACTTTACTTTACTCATTTTGTTCTTTACTGCATATTTATTTATACATATGTGTAGTAAACCAAATGCAGGAAAATGTCCCACCGTTTCATACAATACATGAAACTATGCGTATGTGTAGGCATGCTTCCTTACGTATCCTGCGTCGGATGAGTCGTTTGTGTACGTCTTCAGAAGTTAACGTTATACATCTAAAGATGCAATATGCACAGGAACAGAAGGGCTTCTGTATAGGGGCAGATACTTGCAATTGTCACAACGTTGCTGCTATAGGGGCCTCATATACAATCTGGCACTGAGTTTGCTTTATCTGCTGCGATCTGCCATGCACCATTGGCTAACCTTCTCCAGTGTCGCTGAGGTTCTTTTATCACAGAATGCTCATTCTGAAATTCTTTATGGTCTAACTTCTGTAGTGTGCCCTCAAGTAGAACAAAGTATCAGACAATTACTCTCACGACGCATCTGGTTGTCTACATGAACAAATGTATATCTATACATTTATCTCCAGCCTTACAGTAACTAACTTCAGGTCTTTTTTTACGACCAGTACAGGATTCTTTTTACAAACATCTCAGTGGCAATAATGCAATTCATTATTATCTGGTATAAAAGGGATGGTCAATACAAAATTCCAACAGCTTCCTTCTGCCTCAAAGCATATACTGAAACTCAAACGAAACACTATTTGATGAAGGATGAAAATGTGTTTCTTTTGATCCACTCTGGGTCAAGGTTCAGTGATTCCAACTTTCTCCCCCCCCTCACCACTGCCTTCCTGTCGCCTGTTGTCAGCGTTCCTGCCACGCGCTGTGGAATCGATTCGCTGCCACGTACGGAAAAATGAAAAAGGAGGCAGCAGCCCTGTCCATCTCTGTCTTTCACACTTACATTACATTTCTACAGTCACCTTTCTGTCTCGCAATCGGAAGAAAAAGAACACACACTTTTCTACACCAGGCAATTACTGATAAAACATCATGAGCCAAGATTTATATACGGAAGAGGCAGTGTTGAATCAGGAATAGACATTTTAATTTATCACTCGGACCGGTGCGGCGCTTCCCAGGGATTCAGCTGTGAAATCAGACGTGCTGTAATGTCTCATCTGTTTGATTGCTCTTCAATAGTCCAAGTGCAGAAAATGGTGGTTGTGTTTTTGAGGATGGCTCCGAGATACTGTTTGTGTGTGTGTGTGTGCCTTTATAAGAAAGAGAGCATTTCTTGACAGTATTTCTAAATGACATGTGATGTGCACGTCTGTTCTCATTTAGAATAGAGGGAAGTCACAGCCTTATCCATCAATAGGTTTTTCCACACCTCTCTGCACACGTTAATGTGCCTCAACAGAGAGATGCAGATTAGACCAGAGAGGGATGGGAGGCTAGTTATTAAAGTAACATTTATATTCATGGAAATTATCTAGAGTGTGATGGAAAAATATTGCCCTACTTATAAAATCTGTCTGTTTGTAAGTCAAAGCTCCTTCTATAAAAAGTGTATTTCCTCTTCTCTGTTCATGTGTATGTTCCAGCTGTTCCTGTTCCAGTTACTCAGAGGCCTGTCCTACATTCACCAGAGGTACATCCTCCACCGTGACCTGAAACCACAGAACCTGCTCATCGGCGACACCGGAGAGCTCAAGCTTGCTGACTTTGGTAAGTATGCAGGGGATTGGTGCTCTTATTCTGTGAAGATTTTAGATTTTAAATGTCAGAGTGTCTGTGAAACCTGGAAATTATGTTGATGGTCTCTCACTGTGCTTGGTGTGCCACACCAGTAATTATGGTAGCATAAGATTGCTTAGTATCAACTAGTCACAAATTTCATCCCATGGTACAGTATGATGACTGATTCTGTTTAGCATCCACACATCCAACAAAGATATTTTTCTTTTAGTCGACATGGGTACAAAGGTTCATGCCCTAACTCAGAAAGACCAGGAAATGTCACACCCACACTCGAGCCTGCGTTATTAGCCAGTCATTAACTGAAAACTGGGATCCGAATCCATGCACAACAGAGAAATGCTTGACCTGAACCCAAATCAGACCCATCTCTCAGTCAAGGGCTTGGATCCCAGCATGGTTCCAAACCTTTATGGGTCCCAGGCTGGTAATGGCTCCTTGGGTTTGCATAGACCTGTAAAGACCTCTAAACTCGTCCGTGTAAAATTGTTAGTGGTGACGATAAGGAGGAATGATGTTGTTGGTTCCCCTGTGCGCCCCAGGTTATTGCATTTTGATCACTTATAGTGTGATGCATTCCTTGAGCGATAGCAAGCTGCAGAATCGAATACATGGATTATCTCAGAAGTTAAAAATACCCTCTTGTCTAATTCAGACATA
This sequence comes from Limanda limanda, assembly GCF_963576545.1. Lineage (NCBI taxonomy): Eukaryota > Metazoa > Chordata > Actinopteri > Pleuronectiformes > Pleuronectidae > Limanda > Limanda limanda. The sequence continues at coordinate 22,584,633 of NC_083646.1, forward strand.
TGAAGATTCTATGATTTCAGGAGATTTTTTCCTCTTTTCCCAGAACTGGGGTGGCTTTGGGTGGTTTGTTGGACCATCCTTCCAAAAGTTTGGCCCAGACAGTATCTTGAAAACTTATTTGTCTTCTTGATCTTTTCTTTGCCTGACTTTTCATCTGGTGTTCCACTCAAACAACAAATTTATTGAAAAATTTTAATCAACTTTGCAGATTGCTATGAAAGTTACTGAGCACATTCATGCACCTGTCTGTTTGAGTCAAAGCCTAGTAGGTGTGTGTGTTTCTGAATGTTTGTTTGTGTGTGTGTGTGTGTGTGTTAGGAGCCCTGCCTGAAGTGGCAGCATATGGCTTGTATCCATGCTCGGTAAACACTGCCTACAAGGCTCTTCTGGCATCCTGGGGGGCAGACAGACTGACAATCCAGCCTTCTGTACACTTCATCCATCCATCCATCCATAAATCCTTGAAACCCTCCCTCTCCTTTACCCAGTCATCTGCTCCACCCTCACACCCTCACACCCTCACACCCTCCCGCCCTCTGCTGGGAGGAGGCTTCATTAATATTGCAAACCTTGTATTAGTGCAGAAACATTACCGTGAGGGAAATGAGAAAGAGAAAAATAATGGACAAAATACAAAATGAGAGCAAGAATGGAAATCCCCGGTCTGTTGCTGGAGCTGCGCTCATCAACAAGCACACACAAAATACAGAATCAGCCTTTGCCTGAGGGGTGCCAGATGACGAAGGTGAAGGCCACTGGAGTGTGTGTGTGTGTGTGTGAGTGTGTGTGTGAGTGGGAATTGTGTGGCCGCCAGGGCTCCCTGTGGTCCCAGGCCTTGGCAGCAGGAATACTAACGGCTGACAGCTGAGGCCAGTGGCGCTGGTTGAGAGGGTGGAGGCAGAGTATCAACAAATGAGGGGCTGAGGGGTATAATGAGGGAGGGGAGAGCACTCAGTGTGAAAGAAGCCTGATAGCAGGGAGGGTACAGAGATGAGGGATGGCTCTGGTGAAAAATGTTATTGTGACTGCAAATGACAGACGAGGATTCTGTTAGAATGGATAAAATGTTGGTTGTGGTCGAAAAGTCAAAATATCTTCTTACCACTTTTCCTTGACCTCGATGGAAAATATCATGAGACCACGGAAGGAGTGAGGGAAGAATTCATAAGGAGTCCACTGCAGTGCAGAGAGAATCTGACGGCACTCTCACAAGTTTTTTTTTGTAAATACACTTTATAACACTTGTAAGATAAGTACAGTGACAATTAATGATATATAGTCGTGCAATAAAAGTAAGATTTTCTGTCCAGACTGAACCACACAAGTCAGGAGGTTTTCAGTTCATACATGTGGTGCATTTAACCATCAATTATTCATAGATAGCAGCAACAAAAGGGAGAGACACTGTTGAAAAGATAAACACAACAAAGGGATTGAAAAATATAATAGGATGAAAGGAAAATACAAGTAGAGAAAGTTGAGTCAATTAAATATAAATTAGATAGAAAATAAGGAACAGAGAAAGGGGCCAAAGTAATTTATATTCAGACATAATAGAATTTCACTGGCATGGGCACTTTTGATATTTTTCTTACATTGAATCCATAAATGTGTTGATGCATTACACAGAGTGCTTTGATAAAACAACACAGTATTTAGTGTCTATTGTAATGATGATATTGTTAAATGTCCATTAATAAGGCTTATTATCCAATATGTGTTCAAACTCAGAGGAAAGAGAGGAAATGGTTCATCACTTTAAATGTTGCTACAACAAGCCGTTGTGGGACGGTATCATCTCCTATGGTTTTATAAATGATGACTCAGTGTTTCCTATGCTGAAGGAGATAAGAGAGGAAGTATCGAGGCTGCTTTCCTTAGCATTTAGAGAACTCTAGCTCTTATCACCGCTGCCACTTAGATACTTCATGGCACTTAGTCAGGCACCGTCCTAAGCGAAAAAGACAGTTCGACCACAAGCTGCAGTTCCCAGAAGATTCTTATCAAACTAGATGTATGGAAGAACAGTGGTGCTGCTCTGACCTATGTGAGCGTGCTCAGCTAGTAAACTAGACCTCACAAACCAGTGGGGCCACATAAAACATGGAGGGGGGGGTTCACCTCTAGCTGGCAGATTCTTCTTCTTGTTGCGTTTACTTTTAAATGACCTCTTTGACCTTAAAATGTCCACGTTACCAAAGTTTTGCATGATATTTTCTGCACATATTTGGAAAGAGGAGAGGAGCATGTCCACACTTATAATGATACTACTGACCATTCCCCACTGTTAATAGATGGTATTTAAGTTTTATGTTATAGTAGTTAGGCCGACCATTAGCTGACTTAAAGGGATGGCAAATTTTTCTTCAGCCAAAGAGGTGAGGGTTCCAAACCCCTGCTGCTGGCTGTGGAGGTGATCCAGATGCTTCCCTCTATTCTTCTGTGGGTTTACTCACTTTTTAATGAGCCGCAAAAACAACCAAACACATAAAGAGACTTAAATGTGACCACATGTTACATATCAAGGATGCAACTAGCTGACTTAAGCAGCGTGTGGGGGCTGATTTATATTGTTTGTGTATAGTGGAGCTGTGTGGACTATTATCTCTGCACACAAACACCTTCATACTAACATTACCTACAACACTGTGTTGGCTAATTCAAGAATCACACTCCTATTCAATTCCTATGAGGAAAGTAAAATACATTTTTTGTTTTAGTATAAATTGATCAGATTTCCACTGTTACCTTTTGGTGCTGAATTTGTGCTAAATAAATAAAATTAATAGATTGTTTAATTATATAAAAATAAAAAAAAGACATGCCACTCTACCTCAAAAGCGTTTGACAGGTGTGGGGCTCCACATGGTAAACCTTTTAACTGCCCCAGGTCAATATGGTTTTGAGATAATTGTAAATTTCAGTGTCAACAATGGTCTTTTCTCGTATTTAAGTAATGGGTAGAATATGTACACCACTTGCAGCTTCTCTCCTTGGATGCTAAACGAATAGTTTTCACAGTTCCACTGGTAATAGTACCTGGAATCCCTAGGGCTCCTTATATCCGGTGATATTGTAAGAGACATGTTTCAGGGTCTCCTCCCTTCACAGTACCTTTACAAGACAGCATCTCAATCAAATGCACAATCTAATTGTTATAGTCAGTTCGTTACCCATACGTAGAGAAAGATTGACAGATAGATGTGTGGAGTAAATTGACAATCTTGCCTCAGTAATAGGGAATATGGGAGTGGGCATATGGTCTATAAGCATCCAGTTTGTTTTAATTGGACCTGACAGCAAGAACCATTCAGCATGTTGAGCTGCAACATGCAATAAAATTGGTTTAAAGCTTGATGACACCGGCTTCAGCAAGTATGTTTTGAAGGGACTGAATTGCAATCAAATTATATTTTCTATTAAACTCATGAGGGTTCGTTATTCATTTAGATATTTGGGAAGTTGCAAATACGTGGCAAGTACAGAATTTAACTGATGTAAAAATGTTAAAGACAAGGTTAGGTTTGGTTTACAGAAAAAACACAGTGTTCTGTACCAAGGACCATGAAGATGGCATTTTTGTTTTGAAAGAACATTGGCTGTCTGTCTGTTTATGTGCTTTTAAAGGAATTGGAAGAGAGAATGAGTTGCTCAAGGCTTCCACAGACCAACCAGCCAATCGCCCTGTTTTATTTGTTGCACACCAGCGATAATAAGATTAATATGTTTAAAAACATATAGGTTATGAACCCTTAAGGACATAGGTGTTGGATTAAAGGAAAGTAAATGGTAGTTCAGTAAATGATCGCAGCTAAAGAAGCTAAATGTGTTTAGATGTGTGTGTTTAGTTTCTGGGCCGTGGTTCTGGTGCAAAGTAACAGCTGCTGGGATAATGATGTGTGAGGAGTGAAGCAATGTGACAATGGTGCTGGAGGAATTTCTTCAGGCATCTGCAGCAGACTGTGTGCCTGTCCCCAGTGTGCTGTTCCACCCTGCGCCTCACAGTAGCACCAGGACGAGTGGGCTGTGTGAGCGCGTGTTTGTGGAGTGTGGATTTTTGGAAGTTGCAGATGGTCGTTTGAAGTCCATTAGATGAATAGAGGGCTGCAAATGTGTGCGTCAGTGTTTTTTCTGTCCCAACCTGAGACCAGACTGAAAATAATGTGTGTGTGTTTGTGTGTGTGTGTGTGTGAAATGACCTGATTGGTTTCATGTAGGCCACTATAATGCAGAGCTCATTACCAGCCACTCTGTTTCGGGAAATGAGCTGGGACTATGGCAGGTGGTGTAAACACACACACTTATTTTCAGTGAGCCAAATGCAATGGCCATTATCTGTTATTTTAGAATATAGGACTAGATGGTGAATATCCCTTGTAGGTTTGATAGTTTTCTGCACAATTTAAGTTACCAACTACCAGTAGATGTTAGCAGGTGTTAGTGGCTACCAGCAGATGTTAGGGACATAACTTCCCTGAGCACCTTAGAATCATCAAGTGTTTTGGTCTTGTAATCAACGATCCGGGACGAACTTGAGGGTACATCGCTCAGGCTAAAGGTAACTTTGGCTACTGGCTTATTTGACAGTACTGTTAAAGCCATGTGGCCACTCATTAGATCAGACATCATTACCTCTATGCCTTTTTAAACTGAACTTTTTCCCATTTTAGAACATAGGACAAGATGAAGAATACCCCTTGTTTGTTCTACCGCACTGATTAATGGCCACCACCAGTTGATGTTATGGGATGTAAGTGAAATACCTTCAGTTGTGTACCTTAGCGCCATCAGGTGTTTCCGCCTTTTATTCACAAGACAACCTCTTATAAGGCAGGCCCACCACCGGGTGATCAGACCTGGTTGCATGTCCCTAGCATCCTGGGGCCTAGTTGGGATCTTTACTCCTGATCCTGAGTCATTGACTTCAGCGTTCTGCAGTTTGTGATGTTTCTTTTATGCTCTGGAACAGGGCTTGTCCATGGATCCCCAGATCTCTGAGCTCTGATGGTGGATGTTGCAATGAAACCTCCACAGGGCAAACTATTGCTTTCCTGCCATGTTGCTCTTCTTTCCTGTTCAGATGGAGCAAGGATGAAGCAATTGTGCCTTGTCATCTATATATATACTCCAAGTAAGTAAATGGGAGTATTTGAGTCTGAATGGTAAACTTAGATCCAGTGGGTGGGGAACCTCCAGCCTCCTGCCACAGACACAGAGACATAAATAGGTATGGTAACGAGGTGGTGGAAATGCATGGTTTTCACTTCTTCTTAGTATAAATGAGGTAACTGGGAAGAGGCATGGAAGCTCAGTTGACTGAAAAAGAGAAACAAGTGAGTAGTTGGTTGTTTGGTCAGGTGACAGGGCTGGGGAATGTCCAGCCACCAGGCCAAATACAGCTTTGTAGACAGTTTGATCTGGACCTCAAGGTTATTCAAGTACAAAATAATTGACAAAAGAAAGAAAAACGAAAAAACACACAAAATGTGAGAAAAATATAGTTTTTTAGATGTTAAAACAAGCCATTTTGTCTTGTTTTCCGGAAGGAAAACGGCTAATCTCAGCGACATTCCATCTGGAACACAAGGTGTTTACCATCTCAGAATGAGCCTGCGGTTTGCCTGAATGCAGCCTGGAGACACATGTTTCAGACTTTGAAACTACTCAGACATGGAGATAGCTTTGAAAGTGAAGAACACTTAAAAGTATAGTGGAGCCTTTTTGATATAAGGTTGGATGAAGTACTGGCCCATGAATATTAAAGACGTAGTTCAAAAGTTTGGAAAGCACTTATTCACTGTCTTTACAAAAGTTGGTTGAGAGGATCAATATCTCATGTCTGCATGGTTCCTTTAAAGCTGTAGTCATGACGTTGTTTTAGGCTAGATTAGCATAAAGACTGGAAACAGGGGGAAACAGTTAGCCTGGGCCTGTCAACAGTTATTTGAAGTTTTGAAGGAGTATCGTGCTGAAGCTGTTTTTTATCAGGCAACCTGCGCTACACCAAAGACACGGTTCTCATTTACATATCCACAGCATTCATCGACACTTAATCATTTTAATGAATTTTACACAGACACCCGTCATTACCTCGATAGATTAATATGGCACATGGAATTCCAGTGAGAAATAGCAGTGCAGCTTGAAGCAGTGGTAGGGCTCACTCAGAAAAAAGAAAGTGATTCTATTTCAACAAAAAGAGGTTTATATGAGGGTATGAGTCTCGTAAATCGAGGTCAGAGCAAAAGCGTCTGAACCATAAACTGTTCATACGGATGAACAACTTGACTTGCTCCTATCCTTAAGCCAAAATATCCTGGATTTGAAATGCTGCCATCTTACCTCTCGGATGTCATTTTGAGCCAGAGTCTGCACAGTGGCGATTAGGGAAGCGAGCCACATTAAAAAGGTCATGCAGATAAGGGCGCTCGACCAATCACGAGTCAGTCGCTGTCAAATGTTTTTTCATAGCATTAAAAAAGTAATTAAAACCGAACTTACCAAACCATCTTCAATCGATGTGTCCTTTGACTTGATAGTTTCTTCCATGTCCTATCCACTAACATAGAAGAGGTAGGGTCTATGACATATACTTGAGCCAGCCACCACATGGTGATCAACAAGTTTTGGCTTCAGTATTGGGGAGCCGTCTTGTCCTCCATCTTTAAATTCAGTCTATGGTGTGAACCTATAGTGTCGCTCTCCGGTCTGATTTTTACTTTGGCCTACAGATGATATCACGCTAATTTCCCCTGTGTCTACAAACTTGTGACTGCAACAAATAGTGCCTTGTGCTACATGTGTTTAGGAGGGGTGGCAGTGAGTCAGAATTAGTTCAGAATATGTTTTCCTTTTCCTCCGGGAAATGATTTCAAACAACATTTAAATACCTGCTGGCAGCAAACTGTCTGACTCCCAATCTGCTGCCTGGTAGAAGAGGAGGAGGAGAAACAAGCAGGAGCTACAAACTGCCGGTAAAATCCAAATGAACTTCAAAAGAACACTGGGCTGGTTCCCCTGAGGAAAGAGACTATTTTAGTCCTTCTCTCTATCCCTGTTCATCCTGTCTTACTCCAGTTTCCAGCCCACCTCTTCCACTGTGAAGTATATTTTGTTACCCGTGTTTGAGTGTGGGATATTGATGATAGTGAAAAACAAGAGACCCGTGAGCAGTGTGTGTGTCTGTATGTGTGCATGACTCTATAGGTCAGGTCTTTGAAGTAGTGCGCTTTGGACTTAGTGGGGTTGGGGGGGAAGGTCAGTAGTAGCGTCCACAGCACTGTCCCTTCCATCTAACTTATCTAGCGAACAACAAGGGGATCCAAATGTCAGAACACATGAAAGACACCAGAACAAGCTCTGCTTCTCACTATGAAACAATCAGTATTTGAACCACTGTTTCTGTCCGGCTTACATTGTTTCTTTACGTAAATCGTGGTCATAGGCAGTGTTGTGCGAGTTCACACTTAAAAATAGAAAGCTATTGACAATGATAATATTGATATCATTATGAATTTGTTGCAGATATTTGATCCTGTATCTGCATCTGTATCGATTTATTCATGAAAACGCCTCTCAAGTATCCCTGATATACATATCCATGATGCGTCTGAACTGCTGTTAGCATTAGCCATGCTCACCTGCATACCAGGCGCTTTAAATTGGTGCTTTAAAACAAGAGTGAACGACACTATTTTTACGCTATTAACTTTAAAACACAACAGTACAATGAAAGTACAAATACAAATACTACAAAAACACAAATGTTGGAACACTAATGCAATGTGTTAAAAAGTTTTATAACGATATTACCCTAACGATGTAATAACCCTAACAAAACCCATGCAGTTACTTATTCAAATCACGCCCATACAAGATAACAAATTTCGTTTTGTTTTAGTAATTTTGCGTATAAAATTTAGATACCATCTCATTCTGTGATCGACACTGACGTCTGTTGCACATTGACCTCCTCTAACCTACAACCATAATATTTGTCATGATGCGTCATTTCACCCAGACTCTTTGCTTTGTTCCCTTTTACTCTGGAATGCAGTTGTCTATATTACAAACAAGCCAACCTCCTACTACTGAACCTTGTTTTATGATGAGTATATGTTGTCTCCACTCACACACCACCCCCATGCATACACACACAGAACTCCTGCAATGGAAATGATAACCTCTCAGTGTGAGCGCATTGATGGTGTCTATTCTGTGTGTGGAAATTACAGGGCTTGGCCTTGATGAATTCTGTCTGAAACCCCTTTTTCTCCCGTGGGTGTTCAAACACAAGGAAATGTTAAATACCCCTTCCCTCATCTCATTTGTTCTCCTCTGTGCTCCTCTTCCTCCCACACACAGGGGACTAGCAGCAGGGCAGGAAGTACTTTTTCTTTACCAAGCTAAATGCTTTAATTAAGCCTCTCTGACCACTTGGGAAGAGCCAAAGAGGTAATGCCATCAGCCTCATTAAACCTTGCTGCATCTGCACTCTACTCTACAATTAGCTGCCATGGGAGGCACCAGATACTTAACTAATCTGCCTTTGTGTTGCTGCAGAAATAAATGCTAGAATGGGGTTAGAATAACCTAGAAAAGCTTGTGCATTTATAAAAACCCTGGAGAAGGTTTTGAAATTCAGCAACTTTGTGTATTTCACAAAGAGAGTTGTATCCAGCTGTCTTATCACCAGGGATTAACCACGGACTAGTATAAAAAAGGGAAATGTGTTAGGATTCACAGAAAGACTATTTGTGAAGAACACAGTAGGCAAACAAAAGGTGGATGAAAGTCAAGAAAGAGTTATTGACAAAAAAAAAATTTGACAGTGAACAACAAGACCAACCAAACTGAAGTGTGGGCGCATGTGTTGAATGGGTGAGTAAGTGGTTGTTCTTGAATGAGGATCAGGTGCATGGAGGAGTCGGGTGGAGGAGCAGGAACCTGGAGCCAGGCCCAGCCAGCAGCACACATTAACAGGGGGCAGAGCAGAGAGGACAGGAAACACACACACTATCCAACCAGAGTGTTGGCCAGAAAAAAAAAGCCAAAAGTTCACAATACTAAAGAATTGGGTCTGATTGATTTGGATGGGAATTATGTTTTTTGTCCTTTGGTTCACCTTTTCAACTTAAATTTCTTCTATTGGGTTTGAATTTGGAAAAGCAACAACAGAATGGTCACAGTTCAATGAACAGAAGTCAGTTCAAAGATAGGACAGCAAAAAGTAGATATTAATATGATGCCTTCAACATGGATTTTAGAGATTGCAATAATTAGATATTTAACAAGAATATTCAGACAATTAAGCTTTTCATCAAGCAAACATCAGACCTCCAATCATCAGCTGTGGATTGGTGCCCTTATACTAACACCTTATATTTCTGGGATTAACTCAACCTCTGCTCCGCTGATTCTCTCAGGTGATACAAGTGATTCAATTGATGACATTTGCAGTCGATATTCAAAGCCGTTGGGTAATGACCTTTCCTTTAGCGCCACCTGAGGGCTAAAATTGCTCCTAAACTTTAGCATAGAATAAGAGGTGATAATATTAGGAATTTTAGTGTTGAGTATTTTATAATTCAACAGATCTCAGTTCAATCATAAGAAAAGATGGCTCTATTTTTAGGTTCTTCCATCAGTGCCTGTGTGAAGTAAAAACATGCTCATTCTTTCATCTTTGGTTCATTGAACTGCAATATGGGACTTAAGTAGCAGTCAATCTAAATCCTGAAAATGATCAGGTTTTGACAGAACAAATAAAGCTGAAAAAAAACATTAAAGGTCTATGGAAACGATTTTAATTTGAAAAAGATCACTGCAGGATGTGCGGTCTGCTGCATGACAACAAGTAAAACTGCTCCACTTATTAATGTGCAACAATGGTAAAAAAACAAAACAGACCAGTACCATCAAACAACCAGTATCCACATCTGGACCTGTCACTACAAATGTGCTTTATTCGTGCTGGAGTTCAGTACTCCACTTTGCTGATGAAGCAAAGGATACAATTTTAAAGTGATGATATTTCATTTCCATGAAGTCAAAGGTCAACATCACTGTGACAATAACATATTTTTGGGAAACTGCAGCTCAACTGGTTGGTGGAGGCAGACAAAGGCATTGTTCTGTAAATAGTATTTTTTATTGACAGGATTCATCCGAAGTTTGATTGTTTTAACCAGGTTTGACATTGTGGTTTGTCGTATTGTTTTCACTTGGTTAGTCTGTGTTTGTGTGTGTCATCATCAGAAGTGAAAACTGGAAAGTCCTGTGGTCCTGGAGACAAAGTAGATGATACCAGGACCTTAGCTCTCTCCAGCTTTCTTCTCCCAGGGAGGTCATTCAGTGATCACACTTTCTGATTCTATGCTGTTGTGCTCTCCTAGGACTGGCCAGAGCCAAGTCGGTCCCCAGCCACACCTACTCCAACGAGGTCGTGACCCTGTGGTACCGGCCTCCAGATGTCCTGCTGGGATCCACGGACTACTCCACCTGCCTGGACATGTGGTGGGTACTCCTCACCTCTAATCCAGAGATCTGCTCATACACTCATTATACTCATCACTCTTTGTGTAATAAATCCTTGACTCATTCAGATCTAACCATTAAGATTTAGATCAGTGTTTTCAAGGGGGAATGCAGAACAAATCCTGAGGTAGAAAAAAAACTTATCAAAACCCACTTATCTGCATCTCACCCGGACTTAGGCCTGTATTCTCCTTATTATGCATATAGTAAAAACCTGTTGGCAAGATTTGGTGAAAAATAACATTGGTGTCGAAGGGTGACATTTTGAGTGGAGTACTGCTATGCTGTAAGAGGAAACAGATCCCAGGGTAACATGTTTTGTATAGACAGCTTTCAAATGAAGCCACAAAGCATCAAAGCTATTGTGACATATGGAGACACATCGTAAGTTCTTTAAGACCCAGAACCTACAAATATTTCCAATGGGTGAATGTTGGATCAGGCACTGGCTAAAAAAAAAACTGCCATGTGGCTGGCAGAACAAAAATGTATTTGTTCTTCAATAACTGTACATAAAGGACGAAGAAAAAACAGCTCCTTGTGGCTGGCTGCAGTATAACCCACCCTCCTCCATGTTAACGGATGAGACAAACAAAGACACAACATAAACTATATCTAATGTCTATTGTCTTATAGGGAGAATTCGTACGCTGGTACAGTCTCTCTTTGGTACCATATAAAGTGGTTCAGATCTTGGTCTGCATCTCACCTTGCCTGAGACCCACAGATTTAAGAATTGCATAATATTATTTGCAAAACGTTGATATTAAGCAACTTACAAATTGGTTGGACATCATTTTTAGATTGTGTGTGTTGAAAATACAGAAAGCTAGTCTTCAATCCAGTTTGGAATACAGTTCAATTCATGAACTCAGTCTGGTAAGTAATTTAGAGACCCCCCTCTGGGAAGTTAGATGTGAGACATGTCATGTTGGGTTAGTACATGGAGTGAGAGGAAGGTTTCACATCTTAGTGATAATTAACTGTTTCTCCATGGGGGGGGTTCCTGGTGCTGTAACAGTCATAACATTATTTTGAGATCCTGTTATTGTTGTACTCGCACACAACTGGTCACTAACGAAGGAGTCTAATGAGACAGAGGACTAAAGGACTGAGAGATTGTGCAGATCTGTTTTACTGCCTTGAGAAGAGGGAGGGCGGATATGATGGAAGACAGGTGAGGAGCTGCTGACCTTCTGAAGCACATGACCGAACAGAAGCTTCACTAAAGTCAGTCAAGTGTGATCGTGCTCAGTTTAATGTACTTGTTTAGTTATGGTAGGCTGCTCTGCAAAACATCTCCAACTGTAAAGGTTATATAAACGATATTCGCTGCCACTAGATTTCGCACAACAACGCAGTCTCTTGGAAGTTCCTGGAAGTTGTGTATCTTGAGGCAATATTTGTTTTTTTGACATTCTGCACGTATTTCAGTCAGAAAAGTTTTCCCGGAAGGTTTATTTTAGTTTACGGAGCTGTGCAGCACAGAAGCTGTATTTTTCTCATGTATTAGTCATATTTAAGGCTCTAACCACCACATTACTGAATGTTTAATCACAGGATTGCATCCTTGATTTTATTTCTTTATTTAATGTTATCATCTCAGAGTGAAAAGTCTTGCCAACAGTTTCAATGTTGGTTAAGTAGGTCAGTCATCGGGACCTGCTGTTGAAAATGTAGTTAGCATCGACCGTTATAACCCCAGGCCGAAGCAATGTTTGAATTATGTTGTAAGATTGAGAGACAAAAGAGAAACTGTTCAGACTCATTTCAAGACGACTAAATGACAACTTGAGTATTTTTGATGCTTCTTGCTCCTCCCTTTTGGAACGTGTCACCCAGTGCAACAGTGTGGATGAGTTCGCTGGGTTTGTCGGCCAATAATGGAGCTCTGTGTCAGATGAATATCATAATAATACATCTGGCTTTGGATACACACACACAAATATCTGTTAATAGAATACATTCATTGTTGGTTTTGTTCTTTTTATGTCATTCTTTTGAAAATAAGCCAAATATACATTGTAGAGATGCTCTATCCTTTCTCTCTGTTGAGCCTGCAGAGTAATCACTCAGCTTGTCTCATCACAGATAATCAGGGAGGGAGGGACACCGAAGATTAATAACACATTTCACAAGCATAATTTACCAGTGTACCCAGCAGCATGAGCTAATGATCCTGATGATAGTGTCAGAATTTGAAGAACAAGTAGAATTTGTAGATGAGACAAAGGCAAGTAATGATGAAATTAGGTCTCCTTTTTTCGGCATTGTCCCAAGTAATCAGTCATACGTCTCTATGCATGACCAGGATACATCTTCACTTGTAGAGACTGGGTGTTTTTGCAATGTGAATTTCTCTGTTTGTGCTATTTGTTTGTGCAGAGGCTTTCCAGTCCTGTCACAGATCTCCTCTCAGTAAACTCTGCCGCCAGCAGGAGGGTTCATTATCTGTCTGTTAGCAAACTGGTCTGTATTTACTGAGGCTAATTTACTGTGTGCTAAATCTTAACCAGTGACAGACTGGTTTACTGAGAACTTACAGTCCCAGCCCCTCTGACACTGTATTATTATTATAACAGTAGGGTTCAACCAAACACTGTGTGTCCAGATTAATAAATGCATTGAGCAACGTGAACTGAATTAGAAATAGGATAATTATGTCAGTAATATCCTGCTAATGAATAGTGAAAGCTGTGTCTGTCTGCCTGTCTGTGTGTGTCTGTGTGTCTTTTGGTTTTCTCAACTGATGGACTTCCAACTTTGACTAATTGGATTTTTATCATGTTACTTTTGTCAGGTTGCAAATTCATCATCTACTTTATGTTGTTTAGTACGTAGTGACTGATATACTATAAGAGTGAATTGGTAGACATATCTAGACCTGTATGAAAATTGACCTGTGTTCACCCTCACGTTCACACTTCAGCTAACAGAGTTGTTCAGTATGTTCCAGGAGAAATATGGAAGCTGAGGTTACAGCCGGGTGTTGGAGATGGAGGGAGCGTTTTCATTCACTGCAGGCTTCAGTAGTTCTCACATGGGCAAAGTGCAGGGGGATGTATTTTGTAGAATGTATTTCTGGTGATCTCTCTCTCACCCTCCCCGTCACATGTCTAGTGTTTGACCTCAGAGTGTGCACTGAGCAGGAAAGGAAAGTCAGGAAGGAAACAACAGCATGAATGAGTTCTGACACACACACACACACACACACACACACACACACACGTCTGTACCTCTATCTTGAGAGTGATTGGCATTGACACTAATTGGCATAATGCATTCCCTAGCGCCTCACCCTAACCATCCAAACTAAATGGATAACCCTAACCTTAACCCTATTCTAACCCTAAAACCAATTCTTCACCCTCAAACAGCCCTTTAAAGAAGTGAGGACCGGCCAAAATTTCCTCACTTTCCAAAAATGTCCTCACTCTGTAGGGTCTATGCTTAAAATGGTCCTCACAAAGGTAGAAGTACAGGAACACCCACACAGACAACCTATATACATACAGTTTATATTTTTCACTTTCTCAGTTGTGATGGAAATTCATATTGAGATTTGAAATAATGGAATTGTTAGACTGGAGTTGCTTTTGAGTCTTTATATTAGAAAGCTCTGCAGAGTTTACACAACAAGCACGGGTGCTCAAAATGGAACAGCAAGTTCAAAAAATAAAGGACTTATACAAAGAGGCGTTTCATAAGACTATATGAAAAAAAGACAAGCCAGAACTAATACAAAGAGATGCTTCATAAAACGTATATGAAAAAAGACATGAAATCATCATCTGTGTCTATCTGCTGTGTCCGTCCCTGTTTGTCAAGGTCACAGCAATGAGGCACCTGGTCAGTTGAATTTTCCCTTACACAGTCTAACCTACTCTGTTTTATTTATGTATTTATTTTTTGTATTAACCTGTATTAACCAGGTTAGTCCAATTTGAGATTAAACAGACAAACACAGATTAATAGCATTAAAACTTGATCATAAAACAATCATATACAATAGATTTTTAACAGAGCTTTGAACTTGCTCAACGTTGCCAGGTTTTGAAGCTGAAAATCAGTCTGTAACTTATTCCATATGCTGCCATCAACCTAAAAGCTTTCTTTCCCAATTCAGGCCAGACTTTAGGAACAAGAATTCAAACAAATATGAATATCAAACCAGTCTGTACTAAATTTCACTTAATAATTATTGTAATAATGATACTATTGCATTTGCTGCTGGAAATCCGAATCATATATCAGAACAAATTTAAGAAACCACCTGTTTATTATGGACATGAATGAGTGGAATGCTTCAGCTGAGCCTGTGTGAAACAGGAGGTCTCATTATGTGTCACTCTGTCTTTTAGGGGAGTGGGCTGCATTTTCATTGAGATGATCCAAGGAGTGGCTGCCTTTCCGGGGATGAAGGACATCCAGGACCAGCTGGAAAGGATATTCTTGGTGAGTCACTGATGTTGCCATGCCTAAGTGTGTGTGATGTGTATGTATGAGTGTGTGTTCTGCTACAGGCGTCTCAGAAATCATCACACTCTGCAGCTTGCTTCAGTACTGCCGGGCCTCCTGTCTCTCTGTCCAACAAGGCTGAGACTGAAATACAGTTGGAAATAAACATTTCACTAAAGATACCATAATGATGAAACATGCCCTTATTATCCCTGGTTACAAATGGAACCAGGATTGGCCCGACTGAAATTGACACAATTTCAGAGGCTGCTGCTCCATCCTGAAAAAGAGCAGACCACCTTGTTGGCTAAGTACTAAGAAATGCTAACTTCCAATATTCAGGAATTTTTTATGCTAAATGAACATTTAAATGATGATGTTTTCAACAGTACTCAATTAGTATTGACGGTCAAAGGTTTTGCCTCAGAATGCAAGGGATCATTTTGATTTAACTTTGGTTACTTTGGCTACTTTGGTTGTATTTGTATTACTTAAAATAAAATGTATGTTTAATCGGAAATATCAATCCTCAACTACAGGTCTTTGTCGTAAAGCTTTTAATAGCGTCATCTTAGGAATCATTGCCATTTAAAAAATGGCAATAATTCCTAAATATGTATCCGCTGATATATAGGAAATAATTTGCTCCCTAATATACTCAACATGAATAAATTGTAATGGATAAAACCTTCCTACGTCTTTATCCTCCTTCTGCTGGCAGATCTGTCAGCAGAAGTGTTGATCACAGAGGAAGTGGTGCCAGCGTGTGAGCAGATTCAGAAGTAGTGTGGAGCTCAGAGCCCCCCCACTGTGGTGATGTAGGAACAAGATGTGCTTCTGCCTTCCTTCTCCCTTAGTTCTCCTAGAACATTGCAGTAGGTTATGTGCGACATGACAGGGCTGCCATGTTACTGGCTGAAAAAGAAAATAAGGTTCAAATGATTGGGTAATCAATTCATATATGTTTAGCTGGCACCGAAAACTTATATTAAATGAATCAGCAGGCTCTCCATATATTTTATCATTTGCATTAACTGTTCAATACAATATTTTTCTTAAACTTATTTAAAAGTGCAGTACAAAACAAATAAAATAACATACATGTTAATCACGCTCCAATATTTTATGTGGGATGTTCAAATCTCACCTGGACTGTGAAACCGGGTTCCTCTTCCCATCACCCACTAATGCCTGGGTTAGGATGTGATAGAAACATCATGAATCATTCCCTCCATGCTGTCTTGTCCCTGAGGTCCATGCTGGAGTCTAATGATGTGTTTTCGTCACACAAATTATGCCCATTAATATAAGTCAAGACTCATTTGAATTCTACAGTGTACGTATAGGCACTGCAGGTTTATCCATCTGTGGCCACAGTCTGTTTGCAGCAGGATGTCACACCACGTCACAGAGTAGCCATGTTCTCGGGAATGTCGCTTCCCTGGGAGGAAACTTTGTAGTTTTGTTTGTAGCACAACTTCCACGATGGTACCGAGTCAGCGGGGAGCCAAATCCCAGAGGAACATGGCTGGAACGATTTTGGGGGCACTTGACTGATGAACAATACAGGACAGTTTCCAATAAGTAATTACATTTATGTATGTATCTATCTTGGATGACTAGCATTAATATTTTAAAGTCAAGTGAGGTCTCATGAATCATTTCATCGCCTGATCTGCCATCTCTCGACATAATTCCGTCTCCAATCTCTTAATTGAAGCAGAATGTAACAGGGCAGACATAATGGATTTATATTCATAGGCTGGAGGGGCCTGAATAATTAATTCAGACAATTACAGAGATGAGAGTATGAGAGGGGTTTTACCAGAGAAAGAGTCAAGTATGGAGACAAAGCATGTTCACATTTGGCCTCTGGGTTGAATGCGAGAGATAGAGAGTGGAATGAGAATGAAGGGATGAGGAGCGGTGAAGGGAGCCCTGCAGGCAGGGGATCACTCACAAAGCGCAAAAAAACTAGCAGAAGGAAAGTAAGATGAAGAAAAACACCTCTTATTGATTGTCTCTTATGCCAGAAGGGGAAAGAGGGACTTCCTGCACACATCTACAAGAGCCTCCAGCACTAAGTGATCCCAGCTCCACTCCCAGACGCAGACACACCAGCCTAGTGTGAGAGAGGGAAGAAGCCCAACAGTGGGATGGCCGCTGGCCAGACTCACAATGAGGCTCAGCTGCACGTTGCTTCCCTACAGAGGCTTTTCAGTTTGTTCAGAAATATTTTTTTCTGCAGGCATCATGGAGGTTCACTGGAGAGTTAGATACGAAACAGCCTGAATACCTAAAGAAAAACCTGGAGGAGCTGATGATCCATTCTGTGGAAGTCATAGTGACTGTCACATGCTGATTGAGCAGACTATGCTCTGTGTTTTGTTGGTTTCTGCTGATGATGCTGGTAAAGGGTAGTAATGAAAACTCTGCTTCTGGAAGAGTGAAGGCAGCGTCCCAGTAGGATGAGTTGCTTGTGGTCTCCCCAACACCCCCACTAGTATAATGTTATATAGCCAAATCATAATGTTTTTATATACACTTATAGTAGGTACTGACAGTACTTTTAAAATAGTCTGTATTTATTTAGTGCTTTCCTAGTCTTGATGACCACTCAAAGCTCTTCACAGTACACCCATACACACACGCATTCACACAGTGCATCTATGTGCAGCACTCCCTCTATCATACATCACTCACCCAAAGCTGTCAGGGGTAAATTGGGGTTCAGTATCTTGTCCAAGAACTTTTTAGTACTATTTATAGAGACTGGGATAGAAGCGCCGCGCCTCTGATAAGGGGAAGACCCGCTCTCCTCGTGGGCCACAGCTGCCATGTTTGCAATCCTTTAAAACCCAGTGATATGATATGTATTCACATTTCCTAATCCCATTATAATTACCAAAAATGTTGACATTTTCTGAACTGTATTCATCTAAGACCAGCTGAAATAGATATTTCAGAATCAAGATTTAGAAAAAAAGAACAATGCTTCAAGTTTAAATATGATAAATAGCTGTCACATGACTGAAAGATACTTACAGTGAAATCAAAGCTATCAGTTATAACTGACATTCTAATTTAATCTTGATGAAAATACTGCTATTCACAGGTTTTTCCTCGATATTCACTTTTGTTTGTAACACCACAGACACATTTTATCTTTCTGTCTCTGCTGCTCTTTCTGAATCACAGTCGTTGTGTTGTGTACTCAGCCGTCAGCTCGAGGTAAAAGACAGATGAATATGTTAATGTAGAGACAGGCTGCTTGGTAAGTCAGTGTGTGGTTACAAAACAAGCCTGCTTGTCAGAGTTGGCCTGATGTTGACATTTCCATGCCGGCAGCTCTGCGGGCCTGTGTGTCTGCTGCCTGGCTGTCAGACGGGTCAGAGTTTGGATGCACAGCCTAAGAGACTCATGTGAAGGGCACCGTCAATGAATTATGCAGAGTCAGGAGCATCTCAAAGGCCACTTTGTTTGAAGAGAGGAAGAGAAAGGTCAGCTTCCATCACCGTTTGAGAGGCATCCTTCCAGGAGCTGGGTCGGCATATTGAACAATGCCTGCAGAGCTGGAATGTCAAGAGGTGGCCTGGAGTTTTTCTGCGATTAGCAACACCTTCAGTGTAATGGAACGTTTGCGTTATCACAGATATCACGTGGTCTGTCCGCTGGCAGATGTCTGGGAAATTGTGTGCACTGAATAAGTGATAAGTATCTGTATGTGATCATCACCTGCTCTGACCCATAGGCTACATTGTGAATGTTTCCAACAGCCATAAGTTCACTACAGAAACTCGTTTTATAACATTTCACAGCAGATGATTTATTTTAGTTTGATGTGAATATACAACTCAAGAATAATCATCGTTCATTACCCTGTGTGTGCGGAGCAGACGGCAGACGCACATAGTACACACTTTAAGAGCAGGTGTTAGGCTGAGGTCTGCTTGCCAGGACCTGTATGCTTGTTAATGTGCACAGCAAAATCTCTATATCCAGAGTGTACGGTATGCTGAATCCTGTCAACCTGCAGATGATGGTGAAAAATGTAGGGAGGTTTTAACTGGCCACAGATACATGTCAAAATCCAAAATATCCATAAATGAGGCTTCAATCAAATATAGCCAAAACACTCTCTGAGCCCTCTATGGGTCATCACCCTCAGTAGCACAGAGGGATGTCACAGCATTGGAGATCTTTTATTTAGTATAAGTCATGAAACTGTGGCAAGACAAATTAGACAATGGTAACTGCCACAGTCTAAATAATTTAAAGAAAACACTGCAGTGACGTGCTGGATTGGGGTATATACAGTGTGCAGGGAATGTGTCTCCAAGCCAATGCTGTTAATTGTATTTGCTTATTCTGTAGTAAGATACCATCCATGTTGGTAACATAACAGGATAACATGACCGGAGGACAACTGAAACAATTCATATCAACTTTCATCTTTCCACCGATTATGGAGTATGAAATCGTACCATACCGTAAATAACTAAAAACACAGAATGTCCTTTAGCTAGAGCCGGCTGTTGAATCATTAGTACTCAAGCTACTGTGAAACCTTTGTTGATCAAACATATAAAACAGTCGCTGTAGGACGCGGCTGTTAAACACAGGCTTTTGAATAATATTGTTGGTTGAAAGCTGATGTGCACTGCGGTAATCACTGCATGTTTCTCATAATCAAACTCCACTACTGATAATTACCTTGCAGTATAAAGCTCCATTTACATCAGACTTATTCCTCAAGGGGTGCTGGGCTGCAATCTTATAGGTAACATACCATTCAGGGATTCATATCCTGTCTGAAGGACGCAATCCTCTTCTTGAGTGTTGATTACAGCTTCAAGTATTCTGTATCTTTGCAGTCATTAGAATTCTGATGATTAACGTCCTGTCCTGTTTGACACCTTTTGCTTTATACGGTGGATTTCTCAGGAGGTTCCTCCCCTATGAGGGATTTTGATGGATACAAACCCATTCACACCAACTTCCAGTTCTGCTTACACGTCCACACAGGGAGACAAAAAAGCAACACTGACCTTTTCCTCCCAATCCTCCCTTCTTGTTTCCATTAACAATTTAACATCAGATCAGGCTCCTGTGGCAAATGGATTAATAAATAATTCCTCGAATGGCTTTTCTCTTTCGGTCCAGAGTTAAACCCTTTTTTAACAGGGTAAATTTCCCATCTGCAGTATCATTATCCCTGACAGCGTTAAGGCTGTGCTATTGCCTGGGCTTATCGCCGTTCTGACAGCAATGCATATGCCCATCGAGGTGAGCCAGGTATAAATGCACACTTTTATAAATTCAAAATGTCATTTCTAAGACGAGTGCTGGTGTCTTGAGTTATTAAATAGTGGTGGGTTTTCCACATTGACAGGTGTAAACATGGCTTTATTATTCTCTGTACTGCACTGGTTTCTCTCGCACAAACCTTTTAAGAATGTCTGTGAGGATTAAAGCCGTGGTGGTTGAGACCAAGCTCATTCCAGCTGGTTAACTAGCTGTCAGCACTCCGAGGATTATGTCCACTGGAAGAGCTTGTATGAATATGGACGGATCTATCTGCAGGAAATAGCCTGTCAGACAGAGGTGTGTGTGTGTGTGTGTGTGTGTGTGTGTGTTTCTATTTCTATGCATTTATCCACACAAGATTCACTCGTTGGCTAAGTGTACCTAATCATAATAATCTGACTAGTATAATGTATTACTGTAATTATGTTTGCAAATGGCTTATGGCACAAATACCTGTAATTGGGTGCCAAATATTAAAAGTAATGCATGTGCCATCCTGTATGTTGTTGTGCCTTTACTATTGCCTTTTTCATTTAGTTATAACAATAACATAGGAAGACACATGTCTGAGCAGCCAATCCGAACAACATGATTGACTCAGAAAAGAGAGGGAAGACAGACAGACAGGAAGTCTGTTATGCCCACAATCTTTACAGGGACTTAATGTCAGTAAGAATTCACTTGTGCGTTACAGCCTTTTCATTCAATGCAAATTCATTAAAGGCACAATGTTAATTGTATGAGATCATCAACAATTACTTGACAAAACTAGAATGGTACCAGAGCACATATATCTCCACCATAGTCCCCTTGAATTTAGTTACGCCTTGCTGGTATTTTTTTTATTGTATTAAATAATCTTGAATCAATCAGACCTGATAAATATTTTACCTAAATTCCACTGGCATGTCCACATCTACCCCAGGACAAGACAAACCGTGGACCATGTTTAAACAAACATTGCTGGCAGCTGTAAAGCCTGCTTTCATCATCATTTGGTTTATTAGACTGTGTTTACTTCTCCTCTCACAGTTGATAAAAGGACCAAAACATCAGTAAAAACTAAGTATGGAAAGAGGAAGCTACAGCTGCTCTGCAGGACTGTGTTAAGTACAAGGACTTGGACATCCACACTAAGGAATATACATCATCAGTAACAGCATGTCACTATTATAATGAATCTATCCAGAGCCAAAACAAGGTCCTTCAGGTGACAAGGGCATAGACAGCTCTGCCAGAGCAAAAGTGAAAGCTGGCACCAAGGAGGCAAAGCAGAGACATCAGCCGAGACCGGAGAGAGATCTCAACACCACCTACTCCAAGGAGATGTGGCAGGCAATCCATAACATCACAGGCTACAAAAGAAGCAGCGCCCCCACAATATATGAGGTCATGTTGCCAGCTGAGCTTATTACATTTTTTACTGGCTCTGATCTCGTCAACAAAGAGTCGGCTGTAGAGTCTACTCCACCTCCAGAGGACCTGCCACTTTCAGCATCCACAGCGGATGTGAGACAAGTCCTCTTACTATAAAGTAACGTCCAATAGCCAATGTTATTGCTGACATTTTTAATTACACAGCAAACTGTTCCCACTTGCTTCAAGACAACCGCCATCATTCCTGTACCTAAAAAGTGTCTATTTGATCACCTAATCAGTTATATTAGCAAAAGGTTACTTTTGAGTCTCTCAGAGGTGCAGATCAGGACAGCTCCTCTGGGTGTACATTCTTTTTCTTGCCACCACAGATATCGGACTCCCTCACAAACAGAACCCGGACCGTTCTCATAAGTAGTCACACCTCATTGAGTCTACACCTCAGAACTCCTGTGGCCAGACCTCCCTCAAACTGTCCACCCACGACAGCCGTCCTCGACACGCAGAGAACTCTGTTGAGAAGTTCGTGCATGGCACCACTTTTAGTGTCAAGATTACAATTGATGTGATTAGAATTAATATACTGGATATTAAAACTCTGGCAGAGTGCTGCACAGAGAGCAACCTACCTCTCTATAGGTCAGCAAATAAAGAAGTGTAAAGTTGACTTTAGACTCCGCCCAACAGTCGCCTTATATTCAATCAAGCTGCACAAAATTGCATACACGTACATATTAATCAGTTCCTTAAATTTGGCAGATTTTCTCGCAAAATAAGTGAAAATATAACAAAATTCTATATTCAAGAAAGTGCAAAAAAGAAATCCACCCCCTTATCTGGATCTGCACCAACATGTAATTGGTTATTTCATTTCCCATTCCCTATCCTCATCCGTCAAGTAGTTTTTGTATAATCTTGCTTACAAACAAAGAAAATTGACAAAATTAAGTTTTTCAAAGAATCAAACCGGACTCATCTCAAAACCAGGACAGAGTGATTCAAAGCACCATCGTTGTTTTATCCCTCCACTGATTGTCTGTGATGATGGTGAGATGAGGTGTCTGTGCAGAAGAGAAGACAACAGCCAGAGTCTGCCCTCTCTGCCTCTGTCTGGCAAGTTACAGAAGTATCCAGACTTCAGAGCAGTTTCCATTTCCTCAGGCTGTGAGGCTACTGAATCCATCCTCCACACTCCAACACAAAGTTGACTTGATTATTTATTCATCGACTTATATAACTTATTTTTGGAAGTAGCACAAAAGGACTAAATCTGTCATTTTGTTACACAATCTTTTGTTGCACACTGGTTGCATAGTGAACATTTATATGAAGTTTGAATCTTGTCTTAACACTGTGGACACAATACCTGTAAAAATAATACAATTTAATGTACAACGTGTGTTTTACTTAGTTTTTGCTATTGTCAAAATATCTGGATAAAAGATAAAAAACAATATCACCAATATCTGTAGCCATATAGACAGCTATCTTAAAAAAACTCTTTCTTTGTTGTATTCTTTAAAAAAAAGGCCTTCAACAGCTGCCGTGGAGCTTGGATGCTCGGTGCAAAGACCCATTTCCCTCTGTGGAGAAGCCTGTTTATTCCGAGTACGAATCTTAAGCCAGTGCACATGCGAGCTGATCTTCTCTCAGGGGAGAGCGAGAGCCTGCTGGGGAGAAAGATAATGCCATTTCACCGACAGCCGCTGTGTCTGTGACATGACCATCCATCTCCTGTAAGCCAGACTGGATAGTCAGGGCTTACTGGACACATTTCACCGGCTCACAGCGGGAGACAGCTGATCCACTTGGCCGTGGTTCTGATGTGTTTGACCCCTGCCCGGAGGTGACCCCAATCTGCCTGGCTGTGACCAGAGCTGGGAGAGACAGAGGGGTGGCACTGGGATTGTTTGGGAGTAGGGAAGAAGATGAAAGGCAGGGTCAGCATTAAGAGTAGAGGTAAGAGTGTGGATTAGGCAGGGGTGGGATACGGGGTCAGTGTTTGGAGTAAGTAATTGATCTGTGTTGAAATGACTCCGTGGTGACCAGGTCATCTGAAACCGACTACCACATGTCCTCACAAACCTTTTGACCATGTCCCTGAGCAAGGCTGCTGTGTCTTCATGCTTCAGAGCCACCGATATTATACCTGTTCTGAGGAGGTCTCCCAACATCCCTTTCTCCATCAAAGGAAACTCTGTGCGTTGGTCAGGAGTTTACATTACCTTTACTTTTCAGATTACTTAACCTGAACCCTAGATACCTCCTCTCTCCTCGAGGCAGCACAACAGCGCCTCCACTTCCTGCAGCACATGAACATCAAACCTGAGTTTGTTAAACAGCTACATCTCTGTCTGGTGAGCCTATGAGGACTCCTTCCTAAAGATGGGATAGTATCTGCATCACATTATTCGTTATGAAGCTCCTTAAGTCACTGAGATGGGTCTTCCCTTACTGAGAGTCCAGATCTGATGAATCTCCTACCCCCAGGAAACAAGTATGTATATAAATACATGGTAAGAGGTTCCAGTTTAAAGGTCAGACATGTTTGTGTCTGGCTTGGTGGGTGGTCTGTAACATAGCTGCTGGTGGGGGGGTCAGAGTATGTATATCCATCAGAATTTGCTTATAAAGCTCAAGGTCATGACCTGTGACCTTTCGTGAAATCCCTATGCGGCAGGACGTTCTCTGTTTGATCTCTGTCTCTCCAAACACTCACACATGTTCTGAGAGGAAGACACTCAGCCCTTCCCTCCCTGAGAGACTGCCATGTCATCAAATGTTCACCACAGTCGTGTCCTACCATTAAAAACCATATGAGCTCTAATATAACACGTTATTTGTTTTTGGAACATTATCTTTAAAAAAGCCTAGGTAAGGTCTTTTAAATTGTGTTTAAGACTTAAAAATCCATTTAAATGTTAGAATGTCAGTTCAGTTGAACCTGAAAGAGTTTCCTCAGGCTGGTGCTGCTGGTTCTGAATCTTCCCTCCACCTTGCACTTCCTCTCTCCTCTTTAAAGGCCACTGAACTGTCCCATTAATAATTCACTCACATGCCCGATCTTACCTCCGTCACTCTGTAACACTCTGTAACCTTTCTTCCTCCTTCATAACTCATCCTCCCCACCCTAGATTCACCCGACCTCTCATGGTCCCGCTTGTTAAAGCTGCAGGTCTCGTAGAAAATTACGTTCACTGCATACGCATATGTAGAAAATGTATCTTAATTGCCACTGGATTACACAATTACACATGATGATGTGTTGTTAATGAAGTTTAATTTGCACAATCAGGGTAGTTGCTTTCTGCAGCGTCCTCCTGCAGTATGATATCTACCTACTTCACAATAATTAAACTGAGTTATTGAACCGTAGTTCATGTATTTTAAGGCACTCGCAGCACAACCTGCTCATTGACATTTACCATAAACATGATCTTTCCTTAAGCTTAATCAGAGTCTCTGGTGTGACAGTTATGTGCTGTTAAACAATCGAGTGTGTCATTCATTCAAAAAAGGAGAAAAATTCAAGTAATGATTGCGTTTTCATGAACCGAGTTTAGATGTAGAGTGGATGAATGTTATTTCAAGGACACAAAGTAAATGTTGGACAGTCAGACAGATTCCTTCATCTGTGATCTCCAAGTCCTGTCCTTAAAAAACATGAGTGGTAAAACTTTTTTTTTTAATGAAAAATTGTTGAAATAACTTTTTTTTAAATGACTGAATCTCCTTGACGCTGTAGTCATTTGATCTTCCTCTTTCTTGCCATAATTATAGACTCTCAGAACTGGAATATTGGACTTTTTAAGAGTGAAGTTCAGCTGAAGTTGAGCTCGCCAATTAAAATCTTCTTCATCCGGACTGATTTTTTTGAAGTCCTGCAGAGGGCCGCCTCATGGTGCTGTACTGCCCTCTGGTGGTGCGTTTGGTTATTACAACAACCATGACAATATTTGTTTAAGATACAAGCCAACATAGAACAAGTTAAACAGGCAACGGATCTTAAACGGTCCTATAGTTTCCAACATTGAGATTTAAAAAATGGTTTCACTAATGCATTTGTAAACACACAACCCATCATCTACTCAGAATTAATTTTTGAACATGGTCATTTTTAACTTTTCAAATAGGGTATTTTCACTTGTTTAATATGGGCTGACAGGGAAACAGTCACAGAGGTTAAGGTTAACCTAGAATAGTCCATAACAACCCACTGCCTGGATACTTACCATTAACTGTGATTCCCTCAACTGTTGCTTTCATCATAATCCTGAAACTGTTTCATTCAAAAGTTCCTGTAACACATCTGTAACATCCAGTGTTTATATACATTATCCCTTAGCAGAAAGTATAAATCAAACTTCCCTTCTCAGCTACTCTGTTGGAGTTACTGTAGATCAGGTCCCACTGCACAATCTGGAAACTATTATGTTGCTTAGCAGTGATGGATCATGTCGAAGGCATGTCCGCCGCTCTGGGTTGTGTCATCATAAACCCGGGGCGTGTGCGTGAGAACTCAGGCAGCATTTCCATAAAAGATAAACTTATCAGGAGGACTATTGCACAAACAACGAGATGTTTTTTGAGCTTGAGTTTCACGTTTGTCGTATCATGCAAATCATGGTGAAAATGGATTTATTGAAGGGACGGCACAGTGGTGCAGTGGTCAGCACTGTTGCCTCAGAGGTTCAACCAGAGATTGTTTGTGCCTCCGTGAGGTCACTCCACATCCTCCAGCTTCCTCCCACAGTCCAAATTAGTGGTTAATTAGTGACTCTAAATTGCCTGTGGTGGGTTGTTTGTCATTACACGTCAGCCCGGTGATCGACTCGCTTCCTTTCCAGGATGTATCCCACCTCTTGCCCAATGTCAGCTGGGATAGCCTCCAGCCCCTTATACCTCCCTGTGACCTTCAGAGGTGTAGCGAATGGATGGATGGATGGATGAAATAATTGTAGTGGCTATGAACACGTGGTTAACTGGTGCTGTGAGATTTTCCCAAAACCCCACTTGTCCACTTCCCTCTCTCACATTCCACTCTCTTCCTCAGGTCCTTGGCACTCCATCTGAGGACACCTGGCCCAGTGTTTCTTCCTTGCCTCACTTCAAACCAGGTGAGACCTTCTGAAAGACACAAACATGCTTACTTACATCCTTACTTCATGGAATTATCATCAATTATTCATCCCCAGAGAAAAAATTGAATAATGGTGTAAGAAGTAGCATGGTGCCATGCTGCTTTAAATGCTCTGTATGAATTTGGAGCTTACTTAAAGTTAAACATAACTGTTGCATACCTAACTTATCAACTGCCATGCTGTTCTTAGTTATGTCATTTTAACATTTAATTAAAGATTTAAAAACTGAATATTGTATGTAGCCTTTTGTGGAAGTAATTGGTGAACATTTTGGAAAAAAATAGTATTTAGAGTTGAGAAAGAAAAATGTCCTCGAAGAATCTCTTGAACCCGAACAGGGAACACCTGAGGTATCTGCTCTATTCTACGTCCTGTGATCTATCAGGTATTTCATTATAAACTCAGTAACCTGAGCATCACAGGCAAGCAATGGGGCAGTCTCTCTCTCTGCTCCATGTTAATGCAGCAGCAGCATCAGGAGTGGGGATGGCAGCTCTGCCAGGGTAGCCATGCCCTCTGGGAGCTCATTAGGGCTTTTTACAGGGAACATGAATAGAGACTGCAGATTAGTGTTGGAGCCGACGGAGGGAAGAAGAGCTGGAGAGGAGGAGAGGGGACAGGCGAGGACGGCCATAAAGAGCGTTAGAAAAATGTTGCGAGGCAGCACAGGGCTATGTGACCCAGCCTCCTATCTCCAGTGGCCAATTAGGGACCAACTGGGGTGACCCTCGTGGTCACACACATACACAACACATACAAATGTAATCTCTGGTCCCGTGGCCATGCAGACAGTTGGCTCTTGTTAGCCTCTCACACACTGGGTTGAACAGATGTGCAGCTCTCTGGGCTACACACACACACACACAAACACACACACACACACACACACACACACACACACACACACACACACACACACACACACACACACACACACACACACACACACACACACACACGGTATTTGCCTTCAAGCATTGCATTTGTTTATATGGTGTCTGCAGATGTGATCTTGTTTTTATCAACATACACAGAAAGAATGAGATGATCAGGTTAAATGTAACCACATGGGGGCTTTCATAAAGCAGCGTAAAGCTTCACAGTGCAAAGAGTATAATCAAGCAGGGAGATCATGAAGGATTGTAACCAGAGGGGGAGAATGATGAAATACTTATAGTAACAGAATCATAATCAGCTGGTAGCTCTTCAGAGTGAAATTCCCCGGAGGTTACATTATGGTAAGAATAAAGGTCATTCATTTTTCTTTAATTATCTCTCTGTTGTTTAATTATTATTCCGAGGCTAATTTCTGAGGACATGCAAGGAAAATACATTTTATTGTATTTCTAAGTATGTTTTGTTCTTGTTTATTTCTTATTTTTGTTCTTAATGTAACTGTCTTTGGTTCTTTGTTACATTTCATCAAACAGCTTACTTGTTTTTTTTGTGACCAAACTTCATCCAAAATTAAGAAGGTCAGATTCTTAGCTCCATTATACATCACAATACACAATTTACTTTTATCTTCGAATCTTCTATTTGAATGTACTTCAAACACACCTAGGGAAGGACAACACGTTATGTAAGGAAAGTGCAAGGAGGAGTGTGTTTATCAGCAGATCATTAAGTTTCTTAATGGTTTTGCTGATGTCCACAACAGGTGGCACCTTTAAATTGTTAGATAGTTTTTGACTATCAGCACTGGCTTTGGTGTGTGGTGCAATGAAATCATCAGGTCATGATGACCCCTGACCCCTGCATACTGGAACTGCCGGTTGTGTGTATCAGTGAGTACTGGCCCACATTGAGCACTGCACTGGAAAGTTATTAATCCGTATTTATTTTAGTTAATATCTTTGACCTTGAGTTATTTGTGGTAAACCAAGTCTGGAACCGTTGTAACATCTTCACTTTTATTTTCACAAACATAAGACAGTAGCTTGGTCAATTGGTATTTTGACAGAAGCAACAAAATGCAACACCCTGTGGAGCCTACGCTGAACTGCAGGTGGCAGTATAGCAGCAGGAAAAAACCTACTGAGCTCATGTTTCCAAAGCAGCTCTGAGCTCCTTGGAGCCGACTGTTATCTGCACACTTTTCCAAAACCCAGTGACTCTATCACTCCTCTGCTCATTCATCGCACTTCATCATCACTGCTACATGCATAATACTTTCCCTTGTTTTTTTTTTTCAATCCAGTCTTTGCGATACATCATTAAAGTTTGGATCTCAGTCTTGTCCATGTGGCTGGACCTCAGAGTGGAGGCAGCACTTATTTTTCACATTTCTGTGGTTGTGAAGAGACTCTACACATTCTTCCTCACTCCTTTTCATATCTTGCTTTAACTCCACTCTACTGTCGAACTGCTTTTACAAGGCATTCAGAGCTGGACACATTTTGCCTTTTAATTCTTATCTGTATCACTTCTTCACTTTTATCAGTGATGGATGAGTTCAACTTGATCATAACAGTTTCATGATTTGGTTTTGTTATTAAACAGAACACTATATAAGTTATTATAAAGATAATTCAAACACTAATACAAATGTTAGTATGAAACCCAAACAAACAACATTTAACAGATGAATCTAAAAGGGTAATGTGGCAAACATCTCTCATTCATCAAATTGTTAAGTACTGTTCCAAGGACCATTGGTGCCCTTATGAAACCACATTTAAGTTCACTAGATCGAGATTTTTGGGGGGGATCTGCACCAAATTACACAAACGCTTAAATATCAGTCCCATAAACATGCCTAATTATCATTGTGAAGGTCCATCCTTTAATAGTTACACCATTGTCCGTCCAGTTGTTTTTGGGTTAGGGTTAGGGTTAGATTTAACTGACATCAATATCTTGTTTTAAGAGAGATTCATTATAACATGTATGCACACTGCAGAAACAACTGCAGGTGACATTTCACTGCTTGTTTTAGATATTCAATTTAAAATTCAAATATTATGCTAATGCTAATATAACATTTACTGTAATTCAATCAGGTGCTTTTAGACAAGTTTTTCAGGTGTGTTGTATTTTGATGTGATCACACAGCGAGCACAGATACATCGTACACTGCTGCTATAAACACATCAATCCCACCTTTTCAAATGATGGACTGGGGGGGCGGGGGGCTCGTGATTTAATTTCCTATATTGAAGCACAGTGTCAGGTTGAGTTACAGGCTGAGGGATCATTCAAAGCATGGCCTGCAGAAATCAAACATAACCTCAGATGTCTTCTTCTACATCAAATACATTCATCTAACACTAGATTTTGTATCAACCTTTATTTGGTATGTAAATTGAGAGAATTAAATGCAATATGAATACCAAAAAGCTGAAAAGTACATGTATTATAATGGGATTTACTCACTAACATTACAAATACTTAACGAACACCAATTGTATGTTGTTTTCATAATGGCATTGGTAATGGCTCAATCTGACTTCATAGTGGGAGCCATGTGAGGACTCTGTCTGGCAGCCTTTACCTCTGTCACCCAGGGACCTGTGGTCAGCTCAGGCCGTTCCTGGCACTAGACTGGGTGACTGGACCCACTGTTGAGTAGCTGGCAGACTGGAAGTTGACGCTGACAGACAGTTGGATGGCCGGCTAGTCGGATTAGGCTGGCAGTGTAAGAGGTGGGCTAACTCGCTGGGTGGCTGGCTAGCTTGTATGGAAGCTGGTCAGTTGGCAGCTCAGCTTGACAGTGTGTCCACATGGCAGCTTTGGCCGAGCCGGAGAGAACAGTGCAGCATAATAAACATAACGTGGAAATATGGAGAAACTACCTCACATAACTCCTCTCATTTAATGTGCACTGGTTTTGAAAAAGATAGACACAGCTCCCACTGTAGCATTTCTCTATTCATTTATGCCACCAATCAATTTCACCTACTTATACATGAAGCAACAGACTGTTCAGTATTTGATAATTGGTTTGTAGGACAATGAGACACGTTCTTTTAAAGCAGACATTTCATTTTGTGGCAGCAGAATGTGTTAATAATTACCCAGTAAGGTGCATTAGGGTTAAAGCAATGCAAATGTCAGACAAACCAGTTCAAATGGAAACAGATGAGAAAAGACGGAGGATATTTGATGCTCAAACGGGAACATTTTGTCTCTTCTTCAAATAGTTTCCATCGTTTACTTACATAAAGACCAAGATGACATGTGATCATAAAAGAAGGAATAAAACCTCAAACATCCAGCATGGTGTCCTCCTGATGTGCTCCCCCTGCAGCACATGTGTAACTTTTATGTGAAGAGATAAATGCACAGGAGGGTTAACCAGACAGCAGGTTAGTTCACACACTTTATTCATTATGTGTTTGTTCTCGTTCCAGATCGCTTTACAGTGTACAGTGCTAAGAAGCTCAGACAAGCATGGAATAAGTAAGTTCTCCCCCTTCATATTTTGTGTGTGTGTGTGTGTGTGTGTGTGTGTGTGCGTGTGCGTGTGCGTGTGCGTGTGCGTGTGCAAGCGTATTCATATTCGTGCATTTATTGTTAAACCCAGAACGGGGTGCTGTCACTGATAGACACACTATTACCACCATTGCTGTCTTCAAAGTCAAACTCCTGTGTGAACTTACTCTTAACACACTTTGTACAGCTCACTAGCTCTTCCACTAACTCACAGGATTCCTGCAGAGTCCACATGTGAGACTCCACATGCGACATCCGATGTATATGGTAGAAAAAGGGCACGGTGGTTCAGTCTGGGGCTTCTACTAGAAGTGTGCCACTGTTTGCTCTTGGCTTAGATCCGGAGGGGAGACCACAGAGAGGGGGGGGGGGGGGGGGGGGAGCATGTCTCTATTCCACAAGGAAATTAAAAGCAGGACCACGCAAGTGACGCATATAAAACTCCAGTTATTGAGTCAGTGCAGTGCAGCTGCTACAGGTGGTTCCCATCACACAGCACTGGTAAGACCTTGGTTCCTCGAGTGATTTAGAATATTATCAAAGGTCTTCTGTGTTCTTAATCCCCAGAAGAGATGCTACATCTGCAAACTTGAAGTCAAAATTACCAATGATCACATACAACGGACCATAATGAGCATTCTATCGTCATATGAATCAGCATCCCAGTAATCTCAGGTCGCGTTCCTCGTCCCAGGCCGAGAAACGTTCAGCCTTTAGTTGAGGAGATTGAGTGTTTTGATGTTATCTTTTGAATGGAGTCATCTGACCAATATATCTGAATTAAAGAGTTTTAAAAAGTAGCTGCTGTTAGCAATGGTAAAAAAGCATTAGAATCAGAATCAGGGTTTATTGGCAAGGAGGTTAACACACACGGAATTTGCTGTGGTGTGTTTGTGTAAGCATAAATGCAAAATATTAAAACATATTGCACATTCCTTTTTCTAGTTTTAATAATTCTAAACACTAGAAAGGGATTGTGGCAGTATGATAGATATGTATAATTTGAAGCAGTACTGTTATTTGCCACGGGAAGTTCACATTCACAGCTGGGGACATTTTAGGTCTTTTTTTTTTGCACAGAAACTTCAATGCAATGATTTATGTTTACCAATCATCCACAACATTAAAACTGTCTCAACATTATGTTAATGTTGTGGCAGATAGCAACATTCTTACTCTCCTGCAATAACTAACAATTAATTTATGATTCAACAACGGACAATTACTCGACAATTATAACCCTCTGACTCAGTGGATGTAGAAAAGCCTGGTGTTTATTTTTGGAAGCAATTGATCCATTATAAGAAGACATTCTGCTCCTGAGTTCAAACACGTTGGTACATTGCTGTCTTGCGGCAGCAGAAAGTGATTTTACCAACAGATAGTTTCATTCGTTAAAGGCTAACTTTTAATCAACATTATTAACGGGTGGGTGCACAACACTTGTACACAGAGATGATCCAATCATGGGTCAAGTGAAACCTTTTCCTCTGCAGAGAAGTATTTCTCTCACTAGCTCGAAAATCTGCCCTTATAATATGAATCCACTAGTGCACCTGGCTTCTACAGAGAATGGGAGCTGATTGCTTTTGTGCACGTTATGCCCCACAACACAGCCATGATTCATTTAGTGACTAAATGCAACCCGCATGCACCATGCACCTGGCACAGCAACTTTCTTCACAGTCAGACCAAAAAACTAAAGTGGATTTGGACACGTTCTGAATTCAGAACTTTGGACCCTGAGCTTAGATCCTGAGAGCTGTGCGTTGGAGCTTTGATCAAACCAAGAAGCCACTTTCCACCGAGGTGAGGGAACAATACAAGCAGCTTGTCCGGCCTCACCTCTCCTTGGTCCTGTTTGTGGCATGAAGAAGCACTCGCCATGCACCGGTGAGGAAGGAATGCTTTTCTTTGCAGTGAATGTGTCATCACCTGGAGCTGTCTGATAGATTCAGTAGATACCATCCATCTTACCGCAGATGTGCTCTTATTCACTCAAGCTAGCTGGCCACAAAGGCAGCACGGAATGTGCACACACTGCACCAACAGCTTTCAAAGAGCAACACGCTCATCTCCACGTGATCTCACACCTGCACTTATTTAGACTCCGTGTTAATCCATCTACACAGGAGGATTTATATTTGTATTCAACTTCCCTCTAGTGCTGTCATTAGACCAACATACAGGAAAGAGTTAGAAGAGGAGTTCATATCTTTGTTGAGTTGGGAACATTCATGTTTCCCAGCAGATGAACCCTTCCTTCATCCATACTTGATGCAAAACATTACCTCAAAAGACTTTTGTCAGTGAGTCACATTGTCACTGGCCTTAACCGCAGTGTCTGTGCTTTAGTGCAGGGATGGGGAACATTATACTTGCAATTTTAACCTTTCTATTTTAAGTATTGTTTCTATAGGAGGGATTTTCCTATTGATATAAAGAACTTCATTTTTTTGTGAAAGTTGCCATTCAATTTAACTTTACCAATACTAATAACTATACTGCATCAAAGTAACCCAATGCAATGGCTGGAACAACCTCTCTTTGGCTGATGTCAGATAGTAGTGATGAGGATTGATGATCATAATGATGATGAGGATGATGCTATAAACACCTGCACCTTGAATAAACCTATTTGTATGAAAGGGGCATTATTAATTGAATGAAAATGTCCGTTTGGCCTGTATTTGTTATGTCTATTGTTCCATCACAGGCCAGAAGGAACTAGGGGATTACCTGTTGTGTTTTTCCATGCTTGTTAACATCATTTAACATATCACCAGCCTTAGGCTTAATCTCAATGTTATGCCTCAACATAGTTAGAGGATAGTTCTAAAAACTACAATATAATTCAACTCATTGCAATAACTGATAATTTCTTTACAAACCAAATGTTGCTAACATTATTAGGATTTGTTGTCAGCATATTTGCCAATTTTGCATGTTAATACATTAATACGGAACTTTTAAAGTAAACGGTTAGCGATAGATCGGACTGAACCATCTCAAAGGATGGTCCCTCTCCCAACTGAATCGTTTCACAGCCGCTAGTTTGACTTTAAACTTTGCTGTGGAGCTCCATAGAATATTCAAACCGTGTGAGAAAGAGACTAGAAGAGGCCCTGATGGACTTTGTTAACTTTATCCCTGCCTCTTTGCTGAGTGGCGATGATGAGCTGAACTGGGATTTATCCTCCCTCTGTCTCTTTGCTGATAAGTTGAGTTGAGATCCCTATTGAGAGCCATGGGAGTGTCTGTCAGAGAGCTTGACTAGGGAGCCAGCCATGAGAAGCCTGCAGAACATGAGAAGCACTCTGAGTGCTCTGCGCAGCGGGCCGGCGAGCTGCGCTGAATAACATCATGTTTATTTAATGCAGCGGATGCCTAATTACTGACTGAATTTGTTGCTCTTCCTTTTTTTTCAATCTTTTTCCCCCCTCAGCGCTGCTAGGTAGGGCTGGTTCAGGAGTTCAGTGACTCCCAGAACAAACGCACTTCACACACACGTGGGCACACATGTGCACACCCGCACACACTGACACAGACACACACACACACACATGTTCGCATAGAGCTTGCTCATGTCTTGGTTCCTGCTTTAATGAACAACACCTCTTGTTTCTTATGGTGACCTAGTCATCAAACTCGAGGTGTAACGTGTGTGTGTGTGTGTGTGTGTGTGTGTGTGTGTGTGTGTGTGTGTGTGTGTGTGTGTGTGTGTGTGTGTGTGCGTGTGCGTGTGTGTGGTCCTTTGTATGTGTGTGTCAGAGAAGTGTTTTTCCTCTTGAGTCAGCAAACCTAGAACATAATTAAAAAGCTTATTTTTTTTGTTGTCAGCAGCTCTGTGGATTGGAGAGAATAATTTGTTTTCTCAGAGGGATGAATGAATGGAAAGAAGGTTATTCTATATTGTATTTGGATGAAAGGGAAGCAGTGGTTCCTTGGGTCATACTCGGTTTAAAGGGGTCATACTCGGTTTAAAGCCTGTAAGACTAATCACCATTAGTGTGTGTGTGTGTGTGTGTGTGTGTGTGTGTGTGTGTGTGTGTGTGTGTGTGTGTGTGTGTGTGTGTGTGTGTGTGTGTGTGTGTGTGTTTGTGTGCGTCTCATGGGTGTATACTTTGTTACTGTATGTATATAAGTGTCTGTGGTCACTGTATCTGATGAAGTGTGTTGGTGTGTTTCAGGTTGGGTTACGTGGACCATGCTGAGGAGTTGGCCTCCAGATTCCTCCAGTGCTTCCCAAAGAACCGCCTGTCGGCCCAGGCAGCGTTGAAACAGGAATACTTCAGTAACCTTCCACCGCGGCTCTGGGAGCTGCAGGACAGTAAGTCCCCCAGCACACTGAACACTGTCCCTCTAACACCTGTCTGTGCTGACAAGTTGCAAAGCCAGGTGGCGCTTTGTTTCTTCTGGATTGTCAGTTGTTTTTTTTGTAGGTATCAGGATGTGAGGCACTCAAAATGGAAAGAATCCGTCATAATATGATGCTACGTGAAGTTTGATGGTGCTTTATTGAAAATAGTGTTCATAGGTCATTGGAAATGATCATAATGCAATGATTAAGGTTCATCTCACGTACGGGGGGAGGCTGAGGCCGCTTCATGCTGGTGTTTAACAAACAGCAGTTAGTTATTGTGGCTGGGATCAGTGATCTGAGCCACTCAACACACTCATCCCATGCAGCAGCAGCAGAGGATGTGACACATGAGCTCACACATCCTCATTCTATGAGTCATAACTTTGACAGATTTTCAGATCCAGGCACAACTTACCCTTTCTGAAAACATCACTGTGTTGACAGCAAATAAACATTTATAAATCGACTTAGTAATCATAGAAAATATGTGCTCCTTCTTTATTGCTGCAGAGAAGAAGAGAATCATTATTTTGGAGTTTTCCTCACTATCAAAGCAACACAGTGATTATGGTCTGTACATACAAGAGCAGTATAAGTGCCATATATATAATTGTTTGTTTGTTAAAGAATTAGAGCTTTGCACTTCACAACATTTAGTTATTTTTTGTGTGAACAACTAAGGCTGCCCGGAAGGTTGTTCAGAACATTGAGAAATATGTCAACTCTGGTATGTTCACACTCAATGAAGCATTCAAGTTGAAGAGGCATCCTAACGTAAACGGGTTGGCCTCCTGGTGTAAGATGACACAACAAAAATGCTGCTACGCCGGCAACTTCTTTGACCCGGTGTCAGTTTAGATTGTTCATTCCAAGCTTTGAAAACCTGCGTCAAACTTCCTTGAACACAGTATCTCAGGAACTCCAAGAGGGAGTTTTGCTTGGACTCAGTGATCTGCTGATTACATTTTGTAACGGTCAAAAACTGTGACCTCACAGAACATGTTTTTAGCCTCATGAACCAATACCTCAAGTTTGGCCTAAACAACCACTTGGACTCAAAGATAAAGTTATCATAATGTGCAGGTCAAAGTAAACATTTTGTGAACCCAATTTATGAGGAATGCCTTGAAGGAATTTCATTACATTTGGCACAAACATTCATTTAGACTCACAGGTGACCTGATTAGAGTTTGGTTGTCAAAGGTCATATTTTTTCAAATATTACTCTAATCCCTGTTATAGAATTTATATATAAAAGTTCAAGGTCACTGTGACCTCACATCACACATTTGCGAACACAACTCAAGATTGTGTACGTTATGATGACGGAACATTCCACAATAACACCTTTTGATAAATTCCTTCTTAGTCTTCACTGTATATATAAGATGAGTCTGGACTGAAATTTGACTGTAAGGCGGAGACATATAACCACGAGGCAGTAATTCTATTCTCGCTCTGACTCTCCCACTCTCTCTCATTTTCTTGCTTTGACTCCCCCTCTCTCCTTTGTGTTGTTTTTTTTTAATTTTTTTAGCTCCCTCAGCTCCACTGGATCTTACAGCATCCTCCTCTCTCTCTCTCTCTCTCTCTCTCTCTCTCTCTCTCTCTCTCTCTCTCTCTCTCTCTCTCTCTCTCTCTCTCTCTCTCTCTCTCTCTCTCTCTCTCTCTCTCTCCTATCTCTCTCTCTCTCTCTCTCTCCGTAAAGGAGGCAGCGAGCAGTGACCTGGGGTTGGCTTGTTTTTGTTCACGCAGAGAAAGCCTGTCTTATTATGTGGATGCCGGTGGGACAGTGAGCTCAGCCGCTGCAACATGCTCAGTTTGATTTTCTATCTTTCTGAGTTGTTGTTTGCCCAGAGCTACAGCACACTGAGGCATTCTTTAAATAAGAGCCCCGACTCCCAAAAAAAAAGAAAAGAAAAGCACAGTACCTTAGAAACACCCATCTTAGCTTTCAACATCTTCAGTTTAGAAGCACATTGGTATTAATAGTGGTTTCTCAGTGTACATTTTGGTTGTGCAGAGGCTTTAGCCACAACTTTACAGTGCGGCTGTATTTCAATTAATGCTACAGAATTGGGTTATTACATGACAGCATGTCAGAGATGACTGCATATCCATATCATTTGACAGGCAACACATACATACATACATAACCAATCCCTTAAGCTGTTATTCATTAGTGGAGTGAAAAGCCCGCTCACAAGACCTGAGTGTGCTGCCACTGACATGGTGGTAATTTTAATGGGAGAATTCCATTTTTAATTCCCCCCGATTAGGATTTTTCAGCATTATTAATCCCGTTATCAGCACCCAGCAGGTTGTCATGTCTGAAAGCAGCGGTCACTGAGAGGGAAGGGGGAGAAAAGAGAGATGGCTCATTTTGATTCTTGTCATGCTCGCTCGCTCGCTCACTCTTTCCCTCCCAGCTCTCTTTATCGCTCTTTCTCTCTCTCTCTCTCTCTCTCTCTCTCTGACGCTCTCCTTTCTGCATGCACATGTGACACAGCAGCAGAATCACTGAGGGGAGAATGGGAGGGAATTAAAATAAGTTTCCAGAAATGAGGACAAGAGTGGATAAACATAAAGTATCCTCCATTCCCCTCTGTGTGAGTGTGTGTGTGTGTGTGTGTGCGCGCACGCGTGTGTGTGTGTATTTGCCTCTTGCAAACGAGTGTCAAAATGATGCAAAGTGAGATATGAATGTGAGATAAAGAACTGGCTAATTACTCCAGTTCTATTTGGCTACAACCACAGCATAGTAATCAGGTTCCTGCAGCAGAAAAGACTGGGGCCAAAGGGAAAAACGCTCGGTAACAGCACACTGCTCTTTAGTTCACTCACCCTGTAGTTGAATATAAAATATTATATTATATATACTTTCCAGTTAGTGTTCCCTTTATCCGTATAGAAATGACCAGAGTGTTGTCTGTGGCCCACTGTGCACTCTATTGTCATGTGTATCGTGGATTTATCCAGACAATACCAGACAGATTACAGGGAACAATGACAGAATTACTGAGACAATAGAGCTCCTAAGGTTGCTGGAGCTGTGAGGGTTGGATTGTGACATTTCTAATTTGATTTCAGTGAGAGTGTGTGTGGGTGTCTGGCAGTGGAAAAAGTGAGAGCGAGGGCCTCGGAAAAGAAAAAAAAAACCTCCTGCTTCTCTTGACTCGCAGAGAGATTTATGTGTATTATGGAAGTGGAACAAAGTGTTTAGACAGAGCAGTTCTCCTCCAGTTCTCTTGGCAAAACCCACCGTCTTAACTTCCAAACTAGAGAAGAGGCTGTGCTCCTTTCAGAACAGATCCAGTGTGTGAATCCATTTGCCCAGACTGGCATTTGTGATTGCTAAGTAAACAGCTTTATATCCTAATTATTTCACTGGTTCTGCTATTGTTGACTGTAAACTATCATTTCATATCTGCTTATTGTTCTAACTTTATAAGAAGATTAAGGTTTTCCAATAAGTTGGCTTGCTGAATAGCTCTAAATTTGACAATACCCATAAGTGGTGTGCATCCCCCCTTTGTAGGACAATCCAATAGATACTTTTTACAGCCTGATGCAATTCAATGAACTCTGATCAACTTGTTTAATGTAGTCATTAATTTGCAATTTATTAGAATAAACCAAATACATAGTATTTTAGTACTCTAGTTGCCTTACCTATGCAGATAGTTAGGGGGAGAAATATCTAAAAATGAAAATACATGCTAGTACAGTTGAACATTGATTTGAATTTTTGTGTATATAATTAAACACAGGATATGCGTTGACAGCCATTGTAACAACTCATCAAACACAGATATGATAACTTTGATGTTATCCATGGAGGATAAATGTTCATAAATCAGGATCCGAGAAAGACAGTATCTTTATTTCCAGAACTTGGATGAGAATCATTGTTCTTATCATTATTTTTGCCAACGAATAATAAGTAAGGACAACAAAGAATGATTAGACACTGCCTGTTGGAAAAAGAACAACATGTCTTTAGGTTTTTATGTATTTATGAAGGAGAGTCTTTTAAACGGCCTGGTTTATAGAATATAAGAATAAAAGAAATAACCTAAAGCAAGAGAAAGGTTTGTGCAGGTTTTTTTTTTTTGGGGGGGGGGGGGGGTGGGGGGTAACAGGTTAAGAAGTTAAGTTATATCATTAGAAAGAATCAAGAATGGGCTGACCCATTAACTATAAGGTCAGTATGTATACCACATAGCCACAAATGCCCTGATTAGACAATACAGGTGAGGCTACTACATATCAGTCTGTCATTCTGCCCTCTGAACTTTTCTGAACTATTGAGACTGTTTTCTACCCAAAGTTATTCTGTTGTTCTGTTGTATGGACTTCTTATATTAGACAACTTTTCCTTGTGTTTGGATTTGTATTCTGTTTGATTGTTTCCACTCTGTTTATACCATTTCCTGTTTTATTTTGACAAATGTGCTCCTTGTGTGTCGTGTTTCCTGTCCTTGTGATCATCTGCACCTGTTCCTGATGTGTCTCACCCGTGTTCTTATACCCTGCCTCCATGTGTGTATGGCCTCTGTGCTTCCCTTTGTTTTTGTCAGTTTGTCTGTTTACACTCGCTTTGCCCCCATGGTCTGGTTCTGGTTTCCTTTATGGATTTACCTGTTGTTTCTCTGCTGATTGCTGTTTGACTGTAACACTGTTTTATCTTGTTTATTTTCACATTAAATTATCGATCAACAACCAATCTTCCGTGCCTGCTGCACGCTAGAAGATTTCCAACTCTTGACCGATTTAAAAATGTGTTACACCACAGAGATAATGACAGATTCAACCAAAGATTTCATTATCTTTTGGGAATATTCCACACAGAATGTTGCGTTATGCTTTATTTTTTTTCGGCAACTTAAAATTGTTCTTACATTTGGAATCATGGAGGCAGAAGATACACAAACATTGTCTCAACTTATATCAGGTCCAGCCATTCAGCATCTCCTGCCTCTACGATCTGCTGCTCTGATGCTTCTAAATAAGGTTGTTTAAGCAATATCTTAATGTTCCACCATCAAAAAACAAGTGAGCATGGTTAAAATGTTACATGTACCAATTTCAAATAACTACTAATGACAAAAATATTGCAACTCTGCAGACTTTTGAATAACGATCTCTATATTTAACAGCTCTCTTGAAAATGTCAACGTATGCTCTCCTGATCCGCCTGCGTCTTCTCCCCCCACAGTGTCTTCTATCTTCACTGTACCAAATGTCAAGCTGCAGACAGAGAGCGGGGACAGCATACAGGTGTGTGCACGGAGGAACAGTCATGGAAAAGCTTCCTCTGGCAGCAAACACTGACCTGAGGCAGAATCCTGCACATGACTGCCTGACAGGTATGTGTTCATTACCATGCAAGAAGCACACACAAACACTAGGCAGCTGCAGCAGCACACAGAGAAAATGAAACGAGCAGCAAACCTGAGGTGAAAATGTAATGAACTGAAATGTTTGACTGGTTCAGCACAACGAGGTTACTGCATGCCCTTGAAATCAATGTAAGTTAAGTCTTGTGTTACTCTGCAGCAGCATAGCAGCACAAGCAGGTTCGTCTTTACCCCTGATTCATACTAACGTTGGTGGGAGTTTTTATCTCCAGATTTCTAACCTTGTGAGCTGATAGGGGAAAGCTCAAGGTCAAAAAAATTATATATAGACAATCTCAGTCTTATATTGTTGTTGGCTACATTGAGTTAGAGCTGTTTATCCACTAAACTGAAGGTTGGGGGTTCGATCCCAAGCTACTGAACCAAAGGAAATACCTCTGAAGGCTCTGCCGGCAGTGTAGCAGTTATTTATGATGAGAAAGTGCTGCACATACTGTAGATGCACTGTGTGATTGTGTGTATATGGATGGGTGGTGGCACAACTGTACTTTAAAACAAGACATAAAGACTAGAAAAGCTACAGACTGTTTATAATTTATATTAATCAGAAGATTATTCCTCATAATTAAGTCATATGATTATTAGTTATCAACCAAGTCAAGATTGTGTCATGCATAGTTTAAATAAATCCATATTTCCAGGTGTGTGTGCATCCGATGGGGACTTTTTCAACCAATAAGATTAGAGACATGATCTACAGCTTGTACAAATTAAAATTTATTTCACTGTGAAGTTAATGCCAACATGATTGAAGGCTTTTCAAGATTAAACAAATCATTTGACATCTGCTATAATTGTGATCTTGGAAGGTTTTACAAAAAATACTTTTCATTTGTTTTGTTTTGTGTTTTGTTGGTGGAAAGCGGCTTCTATTGGAAAATAAGACATTCCCATATTAATATAAAATATCACAGCATATGCTAGGAGTAACCAATTTGTGTATTGCTTTTCATGTTATATCTTAAAGGACAAATGAGTATTAAAAAGCTTAAATACTACAAAACAGAGAAAACAGAACTTACAATACACATTAAATGTTTGGAAACATTCATGATGTAATATATACCAGGAATGTACATATTTGACCATTAGCTGTGTAAAGTAGTCATGTTGAGTACTGTGTTGAGCACTTATCTGCATCCCACCAACCACCACAGTGTTTCTTTAAACACTGGCGCCATGAGATCTGTGCTTTCTGCTCTGAGGCAGAGAATGCAATAATAAATGGAGGAATGGCTTTAAGTGGGTGAGGAGGGTGTCCCATTCACCGGAGGCGGGGGTCTCATTCACTGCTCGCATAAAGCCGCACCATTTGCATGTAATAAGAGGTGCAGAGGCCATGCATGGTGACAATGGCTGATCTAATGATGGACTCTGGACTGTGAGGGCCACTGTGGGGCCACAACACAGCACTGAGGAACAGATTATATCTATAATTACTGACAGGTGCAGAGCCACAGCAGACACATCAGCTCTTCACACAGAGATCTGCAGCTTTTTAAACTGTGTCCTGATGTTTCATCTACAAAGTCTGCATGCATCGTACACCAGGAGGAGGTGGAGGTTGAATACCCTGTATTTACTATTCCAGTGAATATGTTGAAGTGGGTGGCTCTCTCTGTGTGTGTGTGTGTGTGTGTGTGTGTGAGCTAGTGTGTGTATGTGTGTGTGTGTGTGTGAAGGGTGGAAGTCACCCCACTGGGAGAGACGTGTCCTCTCAGCTGCTGCATTTAAATTAAAATCAGTCTCTTTGTCCCGGCCCGTCCCGGAGCCTGACAGACTGTGAGAGCTTCACCGATATCAGCCTAATCCCTGTGCACACATTCACCTTAATACACCGACAAATTGCACGGAGACACACACCAACACTATGACCGATTTTGACAATAACAATGCAAGCAATGAGAAATGGATGTGAGAGCAGGGCGACGGTGTGAAAGAGGTGAATCTAAAGAGAAGGATCAGCTGAATTTACGGAGCTTTATAGAGAGTTTTAGTTAAGACCATGACTTTACTGTCCACTGCCTGCTGAGCATCAGCCAGAGACGAGCTCATGAAAATAGTGGAGCATTTAGCAGCATAGAATTCTAGATATTCAGTCGGAAAGACCTTAATTATGGCCGAACACAAGTGTGTGTTCCATCACTTTCACCACATGGACAAACACCTCTCCCTAATGAAAACGATATGTCAATAACAAGCTGTTTGCTAAGTTCATCACATCAATTTAAAAGGTGACAATGGGTCAGATTTGTGTTATGCTAGCTATGTGCAAACCCCAAATTGAAACACAAAAAACACGTTCATGCAAGTTTAACCAATAAAGACCTTAATCAACTGCTATGGACTTAAATGCGTTTTGCTTTAGTAGCCAGAAACAGAAATTGTAGG
This sequence comes from Limanda limanda, assembly GCF_963576545.1. Classification (NCBI taxonomy): domain Eukaryota; kingdom Metazoa; phylum Chordata; class Actinopteri; order Pleuronectiformes; family Pleuronectidae; genus Limanda; species Limanda limanda. The sequence continues at coordinate 22,628,060 of NC_083646.1, forward strand.
AAAACCAACTAAATCCATTTGCACATGCTGAGCATTCATAAAAAAAACGTTTTCCCTATTTGCTGTTAAAAATAATATTCAGGAGGCATCTAAATGTTCTAATCTATTTGCCGCAGTAAGTGCTTTGATGTGATGCTCTGCTCTTATTATATATTTTACCAACACAACTCAGATTTGTGTCAGTCATAAAATAGACAAACTACTCCCTCAGAAATATTAAGGACGAATGCTCAAACAGATCTCTCTGCCATTTTTGCTATTGTCTATGCCGCAAGCGCAATGCATGATGGTATATAATTTTTTGCTAGTGACCATCAGTTGTACACTACTTTTCACGATGCATTGTGGGATATAATGAGTCATCTATATATAAAAATGTAACTAAACATTCAGCACTACAAAATGGCAAATTATTTTTTATAGGTGACGATATAGTGATTAGTGAGTGATCCAGTCACAGACTAGGTAAGTATAGTTAGTAATATCACTATTAAGGAAAATAGAATAAAAATAGAATTGTATTAACCAAAATATTGTTGCTATAGTTACCTTTCACGCAAGATGCAGTACCTCTGAGAAGTAGTCTGGACTGCAGAGCTTTAGTTTGATGTGTGTATGTATATATTTTTAACAAGCCATTAGGAAACAAGTATTTTCCTCTGCTCTCCTTATATTAGATACTATAAGCACTGCAAAAATAAATCAGATTCACAATATTCAACTTAATGTGTGTAAGCCTGTTCTTAAAATAGTGTTTTTCTGGTGTAGTAGAATTAGAGTTAAAGGAGGTGAGGAGAAAGGAAACAGACTAAAGGGGGGTAGAGGGCGAGGGAATAAAGGAGGCATGGAAGCAGAGGCTTGCAGGAGCAGTGTAGGGTTTCTTTTTGTTGAGGCAACGTTGTATTATTTATAGGAGGTGGTGGAGGCAGGCTGCTTCAGACAGAGTAGAGCAAAGAAGGAAAGAAGCCCCTTTCTCTTTTGTGGGTCTATTCCCAGTGGGCAGACTTTGTGCTGGCTGGATGGCTGCCTTTGAGGAAACCCGGGCAGCTATTGAGCCGAGAGTGAAGGCTGGGCCTGACTCGCCCGCTCGGAGACACAGCAACACTGCAGCACGACAATGTCTGTCACCGCCGCGGCCAGAGAGGGAAAGAAAAGGATGCAGGGAGAGTGACAGAGGATGAGGGAATAGTGGGCGGGTCTGATTTTGGCAGGGAGGGAAAAAAAGAAAGAAAGCAAGAAAGAGGGTTTTGTGGCGAGAGAATTGAAAGGCAGAAAGAGATAGGAGGAGTGGATTGACAAAATGGAGGCAGGGTTGGAGAAGAAAGAGGCGGAAAGGGGGGAAAAAAGGCAGGTCTCCTTTACGCCGCACTGATCTATGTTTATTCATGATGATGCATTATTCACAAGATTAGCTGAGGCAACTCTTTGCCGAGGGTAGGCAACGGCTCCCCCCGTCAATCCTCTCAGTGACCACACAGTTCAACCGGGAGTCACAACAACAAGTGGGAGCCTGCTGCCCTGTCTGAGAGCATCAGCACCGTGCACTGATACTCCGTATGACAGCCCGCTCACAGTCAGAATGCATAACAACACATGAAACATTGATTCAATCAGGGAGCAACAAGCAACGCGAAGGAGGTAAAATCAACAGCTCCTCGGCCCAAACAAGGAATCCACTCAGTTGTACTTTGAAAGCAAATCTTCAGAGGCCTCGAAGCAGTGCTGCACATCATTCACTGAGATATATTTGTATAATTGTATAATGCGGTCTATTCCGGTGTCTTATAATAATATATTTAGGTCATTGTAAAGCAGTGGTGTTCAGCTGTGTCTCAATTCAGGGGCTGCATCTTTCAGAGCACTAGGTCTACCCGGCCCATGAAGGGGATGGTCTCCGTGAGCAGGGTAGTCCATGAAGGACCAGCTGAAATGAGACGGTCTGGTCTTCAGAGGGTTTCCGTGGTCGGTGTCGTCAGCCCATCTTTCCTTTTTTGCTGTTGCCTAGCAACAAAGCTGGAGTTGGACACGATGAGAAAGTTTGAATGCCCCTTGGTTTTTTACCTTGCGTGTCATTAGCTGTTTAAGTTTAAACGCGATACTCGAGCATCAGAAGTCTCTGCATTTCCCAGCACCATTACAGCTTTAAAATGTTATTCGTCATTAAAGCACAATGAATTCTGGGATGGTTTAGGCCGGGAAGGATCCACCCGTTGCAGCCTTTGTTTCTGGACGCATTTATCTGCCGCATTTAAAGGAGACTTCAAAGTGTGACAGCCTTGTTGCGCCGCCATGACGCAATTTGCCCCTGAATTGAGACACAGCTAATATCTTCATATGACCATTCAGTCAAATGAGTACATGTAATAGTGGAAGAGTTGCTCATCATGAGAAAGCCTGAAAGAATTAAAATCCAATCCTGGAGCCTCCGCTCCACAGAGCATTTCAGCTTATTTCAGCTGATTGTTTTCGTTGTAAAGCAGCTTAACTCTTGTTTTTCTGCAGTGTTGGTGGAGGAGTGAAAAGAAGACAGGACTTAAATTCATTATGTTTCCATAAACAGTTGTCCAAATAGATGGTAATATTGTACATAGTCTGCTGGATGTTTAAACAAGCAGCGGTTTGATAATATAATGTGAAACTTAGCCTTTATCATCAGGGGATGTTAACAAGCAGTGTTTAACCTTCGTTAGAAGATTAAAGACTTTTCGGGCCCATATAATGAAGTTTGAGTTTTTTTAAAGGATACATCTACAGACTTTATGGCACACTTTTATATTCATATCATGCAATTGACCGCATAGCAGCTGACACTGTGCGACTGAGCCCTTCACTTTCTCTCAGAGTGATCATGTTACTTAGAAATACAGCTCTGTTTTTGGCCGAGCAGCATTTTGAAAGTCACTGTTGTGTAACATGAGTCAAGCCCTTTCTCCGTAGTTAACTTTTCACATGTGAACAAAGCAGCATCCTAATTTCTGAGCTTGGATCATTCGTGGCCAGAGCCCATTACACTCAAACAAAAAAAGAATGGGTGACCTGTACAATACCATCTCTGAATGTGGTCTGAGATCAGATCTCAAAATGTTCTTTGAGTGTGTTCACATCTGAACTCGGAGCTGAACACTTGTGATCAGATCACTCAGGATGGATATTAAAGAGATGGTTCTCTGAAAAAGGAAAATTCACTCATTATCTCACCACAATGACAAAGAACTTTTTACCTTACATTTCGACAAAAGGTACTAGCGATGCTAGTGGAAGGAGCGATGCCCCTCCATCTGCATTGTGGTGAGTAGATAATGAGTGAATTTTCATTTTCTGTGAACTATCCCTTTAATACCAGGCATAAACATTGTCTTTCTTTCATGGACTACAAGCGGCATCTTTAATTGAATTCAAATATAAATCATTTTCTGAGCGAGCTGCTCTGGCTGCTGATGTCATGCTGGTCTCCGGGCTTGGGCTGGTCGCCTGGCCGGGGTTCACAGAAAGTGGCAGCCTTTCTACACTGTTTCTGTGCAGTCAGCCGTTGCAGGTCGGTGACAGGACACTCGGGCCCTGAAGCGTCACTGTGTCACTTTGAAGATAACAGCTGCAGGCAAAGCTGGACAGTGGTGTCTGGAATGCAGAGGTGCCAGCTCTTTATCTAACCACATACTCACACTCTCTCTCACACACACACACACACTAATACTTGCCTCAGGTATCATATCACTGACCATGCTTCAGTTTTTTGGGCAGAAATGCAGGAAACCCTTTTAGCTTCAAAAGCTTTTCAGCTCTGTAGCAGGGAGACATAGATTTGTGCAGTCCACAAAACGACCTGTCAGGAAGTTTTTTCAAGGTAAAGGACAAAGTGATTTCAAGTCTATCCCTGCTGTGAGCCTGAGGGAGGTGGGGATGTGGAAGTGAGGCTATAGGAAAGATAACTAGAGGCATATCTTTGAGAACTGGAGAGCCTTCAGTCAAAGCAGCCGGCTTTACTCTCCCCACAGTTTCAGTGCCTTCACTTCAACGTGTCCTCAAGGAAAAGCTGTGTGACGATACTAGATGTTAACTGCACCTCTACAGTATGTCTATGTGGTCGCTTTGCGCCTATGTTTGACTCAGCAGTTACATTCTGCTTTTATGAACATGATGTTTGCACCACAGGCTCTCAATAAACGTGTATATAAAGGAGATGTGGAGTGTCGTGGAAAAGCTAAACATTTATATTTAATTGAGTTATTTGTGCATATTTTAATTTTAACTTTTACTATGCTGCAGGGAGTTGAAATGTAAAAAAAAACAGCATGCAAGTTATTCTTTAAGCTGAGTTCACTGTACTTAAACCAGGAGTTATTTTCATATTGAGAGATTCCACTCCTCACAATTTACCTCCAGTTTCAATGCCAGTAAAGACTGCAGGAAAGTGTAGTAAAGGATGATAGAGACAAGAAAACTGTTGCAAGCTGAAGACTTGCATTGATAACCTTTGTATGATAATGGACCCTATTTTTGAGGCAGTGCACAAGCAGCGCTCCAACACTTTCATTAAAATTAGCTTCACCCATCTTATATGGTATTTTGGTGCAAAGCCAGAATGTCCGTGACACAACTGTGATGACAGGCCTTATCTTACACTTGGTGCAAGATGGCGCCCAGTGTGACGCACTTGTCTTTGATGGATTCATATGGGAGCAGTTGTAAATTTCCTGTTCAGCACCCACATCATTTAAATAGCTTATGACCTAACATCGATTTGGGCATGTTAATCTTAAAATGTGGTCCTTGTAAGCGTATTACTATCTTAAAGGAAGACGCAATTACACTTTTGACCAGCAGAAACCTGGTCTAACACCCGCTCCACTCTGCCTCGGTGGTGTTTTTCACCCGCATCCTAGTATCCCTAGTAAGTCTTTGCTCCCAGTCGCTTAGCCAAAACACGTCTAAAATAAAGTTGATCCAAATGGATATTTAGCTTAGTTTAGTTTTCATTTTTGCATCTGTCCCCTTTTAGAAGTACACACTTACTCGCTCGTGTGGAGGTTCTCCTGCAGTGTTCTTGCATCTGCTCCTTCTGTTGACTTCATACCAGGTAACTGGCCAGAGAAAGTCCAGAGCCCCTCACTCGTACATTTGCATTCACACCTACATCCCCTCTGTAGAATGTTTAGAAAAACCTCAGAAGTTCATTGCATGTCTGAAAGCAGCTTTGTGCACGTCAGGTTCCTGCAGGTTTTCGCGTCTCATTCAAACTAACTCCAACATTTTGAACCAGAAGAGCTCTATGTATATGACAACCTAATAATCAACCAATATGGTAATAGTAGTCAGACAATGGGGATGTAACAGTGATAAAATGTATCAGCAGTAAGGTTTGTAGAAGTGGTAACAAAAGTGTGAGAACAATCAGAGCCATCCAGACTTGCTGAAAATGTTGTAACAGCAGTATTGATGTAGTAGCGTTACCATTAGTAGCAGTGCTAAAAAAAGTAACTTACAAAGTGCTGCTCTTTGTTTTTCACTTTCTCTCTCCCACTCTCTGGGCTGGGATGATTGACAGGTCAGGGGATTGGATGTGATGAAGCATGCTCCATCAGATGGTTTGGAGAGAGGCAGAGTTAGGCAGGAAAGAAAGAAACAGAAGAGAAGAGAGGGTGATGGGAAGGCGGAGGAGGGTTGTGGTCGGTTCATGGTTCCCCCTGAGCCCACACCGAGACTTAACAGTGAACCCTCTTAGAACTTCTCAGAACTGTAGAGGCAAGGAGGAGAGGAGAAAGGAGGGAATCAGGAATGAAAGGAGTTGAAAATGGAGCAAAGGAGGACGACGGACTGGATTTACATTAGATATCACACTCACTGTCACACGGTTCTTCTCTATGTTACACATCACGATCATACAACCTATTCACACACTGCAGGAACAGCGGCCAGGGGCAACTTGGGGACACCAGCAGCACTAAAGGAGCCAGGGATGGATCGAAGCCGAGGATTAGTTGTCAACCTGCTTTGCCCCCTGAGCCACAGCTGCACCGAGACTGAAAAAGAGGAGGAGGGAGGAGTGTTTCAGGAGGTGCAGGGATTGATTTCATGACTAATCTGTTGATCAGTTTTGGCAGCAGTTACAATCAGGCCGACATGTAGGAGGTGATCTGACTCACATTATCATGAGCTGCCCTCTAGTCCCAATACAACTTGCTTTTTTTCCCCTTCATCCGTCCTTCCCCTTTGATCAAATCTGTCACTAAAACGTTAAGATTATTGATCTTGACATATTCCTCCTCGTGTCTGGTGATCACCTCTTTTCTATACATTTACCCATCTGGGAAAAACAATTATATGGTTGAAAACAAAACACTAAATAATATGATGGTAGTTTGGTGGGGGCCTATTCAAATATCTGTTAACAAGTCTCAACAATGGGGGATGTTTTTCCAGAGATGCATACAAAGTACTGTGTCTTTTCCACCCCTTCTCCCAGTTTTCTTCTCCTCCACTTTCCTCCGCCATATGGCTCTCCCTAATGAGCGGCGCACCTCCTCTTTTTTGCGCCTCCAAAAAGAAAAGAAAATGCAGTTCCTTCTTATGTGAGGCAGCCAACAGCTCCTCTACAGCAGCAGATCTGGAGCATCTCGTCTCAACTGAGTGAATTAGTTTCAAATGAAGGATGCTAATGAGTTTAACTTTGTCTGCCTGCCATTGGAAACGCTGTGGGATAATGAGCCCAGCTCCGATTGATACAAAGAGGGACGTACCTTCTTGTTTTTTGCATGGCCTGTAGGAAAGTAGCTTCCTCCCGAGAATCAAAATGTCTACCTCAGACTGCAGTGGCCCACTTTCTGTCTGAGTGTAATAGCAAGGTCCAATTTGAGAAATGGAGCATCACCACTTTACAGAAATACACCTGAAAGCTTTAGTTCAGGAGCACCAAGCAAAGGGTTGTGAGACAGGACACATGGTAGTGTGTTGGTTTGTGTTTGTCACAGCAGTTTGGCTGTTTTGGCTCTTCACATGTTTTGCACAGCATGAAAGAGAGAGAAAGAATCATGTGCAGTCACTAGATCTCAATCTAATTTGATGATTGGTCAATAAATTGCATTAAAAAACAAACCAAACACTAAGTCAAGCTCATAGCAACCCTGGTGTTTGAAGATATTAAGATAAGCCCTAATGTTCCTTGTACACACCACTTTATCATATATAGCTGCTAACATCACACCCACTGGATATGTGGCTCGAATGCTGTTGCATTATGAGAAATATGTGAAATATGGTTCAGATGCAGGCCCAGGCAGAATCTCCTGTGTGTGACCAGCAATAATGGTTGTAATCTGTGTGACCACAGGCCCTGGTGCAAACCAGGTGCAACAAGGCGCAGCTGGGCACAAAGTGGAAGGAAGGCTGATGCATCATTAGGAGGATTACAGAACCAGCGGGTGGACCAATCACATGAGCTCCTCCCACCAGCTTCAAGAGCAGCAAGGACAGAGAAACATTGAGCTCAGAGGGAAAGAAAAAAGTTTGAACAACCCAAAAAATGAATACATATCACCTCCGATATGTAATTGGGAGAATTAACGAACAGATGATGCATGTTGGTGCCGCACCAGCAGAGATTACGCCAGTGCGAATAATATTGTTCGTAATAGTTCTCAATCTGCAGCAGATGGAAAAAAGTGAATCAAACAGAAAAGGCCACGCTTGAATTTAAAAGGTAGTTTTTGATTTTGAAGATTTCTTTGTGTGCCGCTGCCAAATAAACCCTGACACAGGCCCACACACATATTCACATATGGCCACACACTCGGGAAGAATGTGATTTTCCTTCCACACCATATTCCATAAAGCATAGCAGCACATATTTCCACGTGAAAATAAGATTGAGAGGAGTCTGAAGGATGAAGCGTGTGGACAGAGCAGCTTTTGTCCTTTTAACATTTAGCTTCCATGTTGGAACCAACTAAGAAGCTGTGTGTGTGTGTGTGTGTGTGTGTGTGTGTGTGTGTGTGTGTGTGTGTGTGTGTGTGTGTGTGTGTGTGTGTGTGTGTGTGTGTGTGTGTGTGTGTGTGTGTGTGTGTGTGTGTGTGTGTGTGTGTGTGTGTGTGTGTGTGTGTGTGTGTGTGTGTGTGTCTGTGAGTGAAGGCATGTTCTAATGTGTGTGGGCCTCCAAAACCAATTAGGAGAGCAGTGCATGTATACATGTGCATCAGTTTGCTAATATAGACTGTATACTGTTTACATCGCTTTCATGAATAAGATTCAAAGCCTAAAGACCCTGGAGTGGTCCCAACGGACGTGAGTGTTTACAACATACTGATGGTTTTTATGTTTTCAGGGTCTTAGTAGTAGTGAGGGCAGAAGTTTAACGTTTGCCCAGAGGGTGGTGCTGGAGAGGTCACAAGGTCATCATCGTCAAAATCACGAGTTCGTTCTCTGAGGGTGATGAATGTGCTCTGCAAAGTTCATGGTTATCTGCTCATTGCATCGTGATCTGGTCAGTTTGCGATCTGAGGCTGGCATGTGTCTCACTGAAAAGAGTAATATATCAAGATGCCGTTATTTTAAATTCTTGAATGAAACAGTCATCTTTTATGGCTTTTGACCTCGAGCAAGGTAGTAATAGGATGGGAGCGGAGGAAATCAGCTGATGCAGTATATTGACAAAGACCATGTTATAGCAGGTTGGGGGAGAACTATTCAACAAGTGTGAAACCGATGACCCTGTGTGTTTATAATTGTAATAATGAAAATGAAGATCCAGGACACTGTCTGAACACTGTGCTGCATGTGCTGCCATTTCAAAAGAAGCTGCTATGACTCCTATCAGACGGCGAATTCCAGGCAATGTTTCCAGAGTCTAAAATCGTTCACACATTTCCAGGCAGTTCTAAGTAGGTCTTAAATGTCATTCGAGAGTTTCATTGGACTCAAGAAGTTAAACATCTGAATTTGTCTTAAGCTGTAGGAACCCTGTCTTGAGATAGATGTATGGATGTCATATCAAATTTAATAGTAATCTGGTTAATGTATGTAACCACTTCAGCTGCTCCACTGTCCTCATGTAGTTCAATGGAGTGACTTGCTGCTCAAAACACAGGAAGGTTTTACAAAAAACGACACAGTTAATAAAGCCTGGTCGACCGATTAAGATAATAAAACTTGGAGCTGATGTTGCTGCAAGACTGGTTTTGTTAACTGATATGTTCACTCTGGTGGATAATTGACTGAAATTGGCTACCAGTAAGAAATGTTCTGCCTTATTTCCGTCAGTGTAGTTTGTTTGGTTTCTATGATCACGTTTCAAGCTATGGGGTCATATACATAAGCACACATTCCTAGGATGTTGCTTTGTTACATTAACATCTAAATCTAATGTTTTCTGCAATGATACCTTTCCAAAGTTGTTAAACCCTGATTCACAGATCAAACGCTCTGAAATGTTTTGACATCTGATGACTCTTATGGACACATGTATATACTCAAATATTCTGTCCCAGGTAACAATCTCAACTCAAAATCTACTTTCCTGTTCTTGATTTCGAATGAATCACTCATTCCTCATTGATTCTCACTTGTCTTAGAACTTTAGATGTGTTCATGGTCATTTTGATAATAGCTTTCTAAAGGCTGACTGTATTCCTGATACAATAGGGAATCCCCCCTGACTGTCAAAATGTTCTTTTACATCCTGACATGATTTAAAAAGCTAAAAAATGATAACCAAAGCTATGGTGGGAAGTTGTCGAATTTGATGTTTCAGCTTTCAGCATAAAAACGTGTTCACCCAAAAGAGTCATTCCTCAGTGTCTCACGCTGCATGTTGGCTCGCAGCACGGGGATCTTGTGACCGCTGTACCGCACCAGATCTGTTTTTTCCCAGCGTTCATCAGCGAGCCAAAGCAGGAAGTCAGCAGGAGACTGACTTGATCCGAATTGGACACGACTCACAAATTATACACTCATGGGGAGCCTGCGTGTTAACAGCACACAGCAGCCCTGTATATGAGCGAGGGCCCTGGAAACACTGGCCCCAGTATACATGAGCCGACACTGCAGGAGAAGAGAGTGGCGAGAAATGAATGTGAGTGCATGAAAGGGAGGAGTGTTAAAGCAGGGGGAAAGCTGTCCTGCCATTTGGCCTGTTTAGAGAACCTGCAAGGGAATATTATGATTATTAAAACCCTTTTGAAGGTGTGTTCAGTGGACCTGCCCCTGCAGTGAGATAAGAGCACTTACTTTACCAGCAGGTTAGATCAGCCTTCACTCTCTGACATGTTGATGAATGCTTAACGCAAGATCGGTTGTTTTTTTTTCATTGAGGCGTTTCGTTGACTTAAGGTTACTTGTAAAGGGTTACTCAGGTTATTAAAACACTTCTTACCGGCCTTAAAACAAAGAAATTATAAAATAAGTATTGCATGTGCCGTGCGGATGAACTACAGATGGACGGAAGATAGACTGCATGACATTTTTAAAAGATAAAATTAAAAAATGATGTGTTCAGTTCAGGATTATAATGCTTTAGCTCCTAACATGGTACAAACAGATTGAACCCTTTCGGTGCTGGGCATTTCCTCACCCGTCTGAACACTCTCTCCCAAACCTGGTATGGTGCCTGACTATCTGTTCCAGGAGCCGCCTGACAGTGCACAGCTCTATCATGGCCGTGCAGGGTTTTGGTTCACAGCCACTGTCGTGTCTGGTTCCTGTATCTTCCTCCTCCATCCCTCCATCCCTTCCTCCATCCCTCTGCTCTCTCTTACAGCTTCATTCTAATTAGCTTGATCCCTTTTTTTCCTTCTCTGAACATCTGTTGGTCAAATATGCTGCAACACTGGCCAAAAAATATATTATTTTTAATGTTTGATAAAGCAAAACAAATGGCCATTTTTCTTCCAGAAAATCTAACAGTAATCAGTGACCTGCGTGATTTTTGAATGACTCCGGTTTCAGCAACTCTGAGCACATCTTCCTCGCCTTGTCAGTTCAGAATATAATTTATCCTCTTGACCTGTGGCAATACTGTTAATAAGAAGCATCTTACATTTAGTAGCTCTTTGTTTGACTGTAACCCGACATCATCAGCTCAAAAGAGAGAAGGTGAGCTCATGTTATGTCCTGTAGAGCATGAACATTTCTCTTGTGGTAAATGTCAGCAGCCAGAGATCTAAATCTTCTCCGAGATATTCCCTAAAGAAATATCAGTTCTCCAATCAGACAGTGAAGACGATTAAAGTGAACATGTTACTGATTGAGGGAGTGAGTGAGTGATTCCCTGCTGTCTTGGGGAGAGAACAGGAAGTTGGGTTAATGCTGAAGCTGGACCGAGAGAGAGGGAGAGGTTGTGTTCACACAGCAAGTTCACAATGATAACTGGATTCAGTTAGGAGATGGGGTCGACCAGTCAAGAGGTAACAGATGCGTGGACTAGTTTTTTAGCATCAAGAAAGGGGGTTAATTTAGAGATCCCAGTACGTTTAGGAAGTATTCAACTGATTTGTATGTGCACTTTCACTTTGAGTGCCGGACAAAAATGGTGAAACAAAAATAGCAACAGCTAAAATATAAAAATTATAAATGCATGCCAAAGATAAGCCAAAGTCTAAATTGTGCTTTATATCGGCTGAAACCTGCTAAATCAAAAGCAGGTGCCAACATCTCCACTGAATGCACTGCACCCATTAAACCACTGCATATGTCTTGAATAACCCTGAACCTCCACATGTTTGAACCACTCAGGTGAAGGAATGCCTTGAAATCATGAATCATTGTTGAGTCCATGAGCATGATGGTCTTTGTTTGGAATTCTCATATGTTGTTTCCATAGTTGCACAGTTTCAAATCCCACATCTGCCCCATAAAGCCTCCCAGAATAGTGACATGATGTAAGGAAATGTGTGCTCCATTGTGGTTTACGTGAACTAATTTGTCTAATATTTTGACATTTAGCCGCTTACCCTAACAGAACCTAACTATCGTTTCATAAGTTTAATTTAAAATGCCAAAAATACAGCTTAAAGCTGTGGAGTGGAAGCAATGATATTTTAACAAAATACATTATGAAACAGTATAATAATGTTATGTAAATAACTTTGTTTGGACGTGTTTAATCGAATTAATAGAAGCCAGACTTGAAAAGAGAGTGTTTTTGTACTGGGCTCCAGTGAAGTGTGAGTCATGCAGTTTTCAGTTTAATTGGCTGAAGTTTCCTCACTGATCTGTCCTCACCCCGATACAATGGAGGTGAATTGAGTTTAACATGTAGCCCTCACCGCTTTGAAAAATTACCCTGGAAAAAAAAGAAATCCACTTTTGTTTCAAGAAAATGTTCCTTAGCCTCAAAGTAAATCCCCAACCCTCTGCACTTTTCATTGGAAACTAAGTCCGTTTGAAAATAGGTGTGATTTGTGGATGTGAGACAAATGGCTTGACATGTTGGCATACAGATCCAAAACCTCTGTGCAGACAAGAGCAGGGGTAGGAGGAAAAAAAATATACATGTTTTATATTCAAGTTTTCAGCAGAACCCCTGCTTCACTGTGGTCCGTCTGGGTTCAGTAGAGTCTCGGAGGCCAAAGGTTTCCTGGCAGAGCCTCCCTCTGCTGATCCTCTCTGGGCTAAATACAACCCAGCACCTCCCAGTGGCCCTCTCCATGTCTTCCCATGCCCCAGCCAGTCTGCCCTGTAATGGGTTCACTCTCCCATACAATCCTTTCACTCCTCAATGCCCTGAATATCCCATTTGCTGCCTTTCTCTCTGATGGACAGCCCCCCCCCCACCCTCCCTCCCAGTCCTTTCACCCTTCCTCCACCCCTCTCTCTCTATCCCTTTTTTTTAGGATTGTGTCCATGAGTTGAGAAGAGGGGGACTGATGTGTTTCTCAGCGGCTGGTCTTGTCTGATGCACTGAGACCATCTCTCTCCCACGGAGAGCACGTTATGTTTGACTTTGTCTCCCCGAGCTTCATACTGAGCCCTTTGCCCTCGTAATGGAAGCTGAATCGAGTTCTAAAGTTACACCCGCTCGGAGCGCGAGTGCTTTCTGAGCAGCAACATGTGTAAACTTTGTACGACACAGTTCCCTCCACGTCAGTTCTGACACTAAACAAAGCAACAAAACAGCAGCCATCAGACACTTTGTGCACACGTACACAATCTGAGCATCTGAAGTCTTCCTGCTCATTTATGTACCGCCACTTTTTTCCCCCGTCAGCAAAACTATGAAACATTTTTATATATTTCTTATGTTGTGCAGCAGAAGGAGCAGATCCTTTCTTCCCTGCCATTCCTCTGTTTAATGTATGCATGTGACTGGGTGAGATGGTGGAGCACAGCGTGGTGAGCAACAGAAAGGAGACGGGGGGATTGCAAGGAGGCTGTTGCATTATTCATCATGTTGGATAAGGTTTAATTAAAAGTGCTGCTCGGCATTGTGAGAGGAATGAATGTGTGTTTTGCCTCGCCTGTCGCTGCCTCATTCACGTTCGCCATGCTCGACTTATCAAAGCGGCCCCTTGGCGCCTCCCCTTTGCCGGTGTAAGTTTGCATAATGGTGCGGCCCGAAACCTTGTGATTACTGAGAGGGAACCAGCGGCACACAGCTTCAATGCAGTCAGTGCTGCTGCTCGCTCGGCTCGGCAAAGAATTCCAGTGGCACATGACAGCGGACGATACCAGGAGGTGTTTATGTATTGATGCTGGGTTTCTGTCTCACATTGTGAATCTACACAGTGCATCATTATGAGTATGCTTCCATCCAAACACTGGACAACTGACAGGATTTATTAATTTAGCAAAAAAGTCAGTCAAAAGTCTGATTGTTACATGAGTCTGAACCAGACGGCAGAAGATAACATAAAGTGCCTAAACTCTTCACTGGTGCTTCACACCTAATCTTAATGTAAACATGTTACTGTCAAAGAAAAATATTTTTAACATAGTTTTTGTCTTTCTGGTAGAATGGAAGTAGATAATGGTTTATGGCAGCAATATGGACTAAAAGTAATCTATTTGGTTTTCTTCCAAAACTAAGAAAGTCTTAAAAGATGATCTAGTTTTTTATATTGAAAATACCAGGAATGTTTTAGTGTCTAAAACTCTATTTTGTCATCCCTCGGTCTCTGTGGCACTCACCTCCAGGCCCTTCAGATAAGTCTATGCTGTTTAGCGTAACTATTATTCAAACAAGAAAATTGTGTATTTTCTGGTGACTATTTTCAGCTGCAGATTAATTCACATTTGGCACAGGATTGCCCCGTAGACAGGAAATAACACTCATTGTGCATAAATTAAGCTAAATGGAGTGGATCCACAGTATCACATGAAGTGGTGGGACCCCACGTTGTGCTTGACCAACTGCGAGTCACCTTCAGCTGTCATTCTTGATGGCTGATATTTTTAAGAATGCACCAAGTTAGAGGTTTCCCAATCAGTTTACAGCTGAAGTTCCCTGAGAATGTATTTCATAGCAAGGGAAAATTGGTATTGTACAATGAAATAACCTGACCTGAATCAATATCGAATCAAACTCAGCCCTAGTTAAGAAATTACCGATGCATATGGGAACTGTCAAGAAAAGGTATATTAGGTGTAACTTGCATCTTGTCGCATCTGTGCAACCAATGCAAAAAAGTTAGTCTGCAGTCCTGAATAAGAACTACTTAAAATTACATCTGCATGGAAATTTATATCATGTTTTTAGTTTGGTCCATGTTGCACATGCTAACACAGAGAAGGCTGGGTTTATAATCTATACTACAGCCAACCTCCAGGGGTTGATGAAGATGTTTTGGCTTCACTTCATGGGAGCTTGTCATCTATCACTATTAATAGCATAGTCTAGACAAGGATAGTCAATTTTTATTCAACATAAATGTAGGAATTGAAAACAAAAAACAAACTTTGCTTGATTGAGTTCCATAAATGCTAATGAAATAGCAACTAAAGCTTTCAAGAGATGATGTCAAGACTTCAGCAAACATGAGGATATCGACATCAGCAAGGAAGAACAGGATGTTGATGTATTTTCCGATTGCATAAGGCTACTTCCTAACTCAGCTTCTCGATGCTCGGATTCCGAATATGCACCAGAGTATGAAAACATACTCAATAAAGACCTTCTCATTTAAAGTCAGGTCAAGTGAACTTAATCCTGTGATACTGTGTTTAGGATGCACAGCGTGAGGTGTGTGTCAGAGCTGAGCCGGAGAGGAGTCTAAACAAAAGACAGCCAACACAGTCAGAGATAGAGCTCTGCGTGGCCTGGAGGAAAACCAGCAAACACACTCCTCTTCATCACACACACACACACACACTAACAAAGAGAAACAGGAGGTATAGATTGACTCATCGTGGTGGGAGTACGGAGCAGTGATTTCACGCCTGGTTGTTGGCTAACAAGGCTCTACGCTTTCTGCACTGCAGGGCCTGTTATTAAGAGTGTGTGTGTGTGTGTGTGTGTGTGTGTGTGTGTGTGTGTGTGTGTGTGTGTGTGTGTGTGTGTGTGTGTGTGTGTGTGTGTGTGTGTGTGTGTGTGTGTGTGTCAGCAGCTGTATGTGTGTTACCTGGGAGACAGACTTAAAGCCCCAGCACTCTGACAGAGAGAGAGAGAGAGTGGTATAGTGGGAGAGTGGGGGTGGGGGTATCCTCCCACCCCCAGTAGCGTCCAGGCTCCTGTGAAGCCCAGCGCCGGGTTTGTTTGGCAGCGTATTAACCCTTTGCGGTGTTTACCCAGTTGCAGTGAGTCTTTGGCCGTTCAAGAAAAAAAGCCAGCAGCTGATTATCCCTACAAAGCAACCCAACGTCCGGGCTAATCTGATTATGTTGTTATGTTATTACTCTGTTTACTTGCTAAGCTGACTTCCTGATCCAGAGACAGAATCGTTGGCATTTTCACATGCTTTGCCTTCGAATAGCTGAGCGTTCTTCTAATAAAAGATTAGAGTTGAACAGTGATTATGTACTACCTCACTCTCCACTGCTGACTTTAAGCTCACCAGTAGTCACTGCCTTACTTTTTAACCTGCAGCCAGAGACTAATGTAAAGATGGTGGATGGGCTGATATGAATCGAGAAAGCCAGAGAAATGTTCCTGCTTTCCAACCCATAACATGCCTCATCATGATGGTAGTTATTTTTAATCTCATCATATGATCGAGTCAGTGTGACCTAGTTATTTTACGATGGATATGAAGCACATTGATTGATTGTATAAAACAATGTGAGGGTCCAGGCTGTTGTAGCCGACACATGCAATCACTCAGTAGCAGTGTATGTAACATAACACATCCCCTCAGTGAGATTATAAATCTGTTTTACAGGAGCGGCAGCACATAGAACATAAAACACGGAGCTTACGCAAGGAAACATGGAGAACTAACATCAGAATCAATAAAATATGAAGAGAACAATCAAGTGTCTGATAAGATTAGCATCGACTTATTTAATAAACATCTGTCTGTTTCTGAATGTGGAACATGTATCTCTAAAATCTTTCATCTTATCAGCTTCCATTTTTGGGTATTGTTTAAGGGCCAAGGGCCATTTGAACACAAGATACATTCAATATTTATAAAGTTTGAATGAAGAGGCGACCAGAGCTGCGGCTGGGAGTCTTCCATGTAAGTGACGTGTTGTTGATCATGCCTAGGGTTGCAAAATTCCGGGAATATTCAAAGTTGGAAACTTTCCATGGGAATTAACGGGAATATACGGGAATTAACGGGAATAAACTGGAAATGTTGTGGGTAATTTATACTAACTGTATTTACCTTGTCATATACAGACATAAATATAAACATTTTGTTTTGTCATAGGCTGATTTGAGCCCTGAGGAAACTTTGGGCACTTGACTATATGCTTCTGCATCGTTGTGTCATTCTTAACACAGGTCTTTGCACAGTATTTGCAAATGTACACAGCCTTTCCTTCTACATTGGATGGGGTGAAATGTCTCCACACATGAGAGAGTGCACGTGGCATTGTTCTGTAGAATAAGATGAGAAAAAAGTTTGTAAAAAAACACTAATGCAATGCCAGAGATATAAATAGTTAGCCAAACTATTGGAATCGTCTGTAAAAATATTTTACAATTGATGGATAAATGAATGGAAATAGGCTAGATGAACAGATGAACAATCCTCAATCAGCATGCTAATATATTTTCCCCAGTAATATTATCTTAACTTACCTGACTAGTCGTGCACACTACAGCAGGCCTCAACAGCTCTGCTGTAGAGTGAAGGATGCTGGGAGTTATCTGTGCATGTGATGGAAGAATGCACCGTGGAGGGTTGAAATTCAACGTGCAGCGGGTGCTGCATTCCATACATCTTTAAAATAGAGTTTTGAATGATGTTTTTATTGCTCAGCGTTTAATTTGTGTAGTTGTTTTTTTTTCCAAAATTCCAGAGCCAAACTTCCCATGGAAAGTTTCCGGAAAGTTTCTGGAAATTAACCGGAAACTTTCCGCCCGTTTGCAACCCTAATCATGCCAACAGCGCGTTCGCAACAAAAGCAACGACAACTGATTCTCCACCTGAACTTTGAATGCACAGGTGAACAGCTCTTTGTGACTCATCGTGGTGGGAGTACGGAGCAGTGATGGTTCGGCATCAGGGTTCTGAGGAGTCCAGCAGCTTGTCTGGTCTACACGGCTCAATTACTGCAGATCACTTTTCATAAAGAAAGGTTCAACCATGCACTACCGCAAACCAAGCAGCAGCCCATTCCAAACAGGCAGGTTTAGAAAAGGCAGTGCACTAGTTTCACGAAATGTAGAACCAAATATGATGAGCTTACATCCCTAAAAAATACATAAAACACTAGTGTGGATCGTATTAAACATCAACTCTATAACAGGCTACAAAACACTAGCAGACAGACCGGTTTTGGAAGCATGCAATGAGATTACTTCTTTGCATATGTTTTTGCTAAATCATCTGGTTTTAGCAACTACTGCAGCAGCTCCCCCGCTCAGACTCGGAAATAATCTGATTTCGGGTAAAATATGAATAAAGTCAATGTATCCAGCAGCTGTAGACTTTAATTCAGTCAGTGTTGACTCTCTCTCAGTATTCTACAAAAGCCAAGACCTCTCAAACCTTATCCAAGTGCTTCAGAGGCCTAAACTTAAAACATGTGAGATGCGAAACCTGGTATTTAGTGTCAGAGTCATTTTTAAGCCCAACAACCGACCCTGATCTCCTCACAATGACCCTGAGCAGTGTAGGGATATCACACTTCCTGGATTAGGAAAGAATGTTGCCACTGGATGTTATCCAAGCAGCAATAGTAATGCATTGAGAATGACGGCAGGGCTTTTAGCAGATACAGCAGCATACAGATATCTTGCATATAAAAATTTGTACAAAAAGTAATTCAGCCAACATTCTATTTTTTACACAAATAAAATTCAGGTGAAACTTTGAGGGAGTTGTATAATAGCACTATATTCCGGAGGCAGGGTTGGACATATATACTCTATAACTGTATATACAGTATAGCTATAGATTGACTCTAACTGACGAGTCAAATCACTGTTAACCCTTATATCGTATGTCATGGGAATACACTCTTGGGCTCAGGATAAAACCATGATTCATAAACAATCACTGCAAAAGCGAACAGATGAAAGCTACAATCGTTTTCTTGATTTAGGATTAATTCATTTTAATTGTATTTGTATTTGTGTGTCACATCACATATTATCTCAAGGCACAGACAGGGGGTGAGAGACCAGGATCGGGTGTGTCATTGTATGAAAGCACAAACTGGTTGTTATATGACAATAATAATGGTGATACTTATCAGCAGTGATGGTAAAGCGTCAGTTAAAAACAATATATATTTATATTAGGGCTGTGAAATGATTAAAAATTTTAATCAAATTAATCACAGGTTTCTGTGGATTAATCATGATTAATCACATATTACCGATTTTCGCGGTATATTTTTGTGAGAACAAAACGATTTATGACAAAAGACGGATATATACATTTAACATGTTCTTTTTTATTCATATGGTTGAATAAAACATTTTTCTTTTCTTTTTAAATCAAACATAAAAACAATGGCTAAGAAGCCCCAATAATTTCTAAGATTGTGGAACATTTTTCTCTATTTTGTCAAACAAACATTAACCACACCATGACACAATCTAATGCCTCTAAAGGCCCTCTTAGCTAGTCTTCCTTTAGCCAGTTGGTGAGGCATACTAACTTGTTCACGTTCTCTGACAGTAAAGCTGACCGCTTCTTTTGCACAATGTGTCCTGCGACTGAGAACAGTCTTTCACATGGAACCGTGGATGCGGGAGAGGCTAGATATTTGCGAGCTAGTGAGGCCAGCTGCTCATGGGCTCCTGAATGAGATGACCACCACTCCAAGGGGCAGTCCTCCAAACCAATGCTGGGCTCTGCTCTGTACCTGTGTAGAGCTCTGTGAGGCTGCTGCACCTCTTCCTCTGATTCAGAATCTGAGCCCATTACCAGAAGGCTCATTTTCTTCTTGGGTGGCCCATCTTCAGCAGCTTGTGGAGCCCTCCTGGCCCTGGGTGACTGTTCCTGCAGCAATCTTTCAAGTGTGGTCCACACCTCTGGTCTCTCACTCTTGGGTAGGCTCTTCAGGTCTTTAAAACGTGGATCCAGCGCTGTTGCAATCTTGAGCCATTCATTGTTGGTATTTCTTTGACGGGAGGCTAGGTCTGTCTTGAATGCCGTCTTAAATTTCACCACATATGCAGGGTCATCTTCGGTGACTTCCATTACATGACGCAGGTGGCAGAGTGCAGGCAGTACCACAGAGCAGGAGACATAGGCCTCCCCACCCAGAATTTCCGTTACATACCTTCAGTGGAAAAACACAGACACACACGCACACACACACACAAAAAGATGGAGGAGGTGAGAGAGAGAGTTAAGTTATTAGAACAGGTACACAAATATAATTTGAATTTAATCAGTTCAACTTAATATTAGCCTAATAGTCACATTATCATGGATTGCTTACTTGCAGGGATCTAGTAGAGACTCCAGTCTCTGCAGTTTGTCCCATTCTTGTTGTGTAAGCATCACTAGTTTGTGGTTGTGCTGGTCCAGGGCTGCTGTCACTGCATCCTTATTGCCGATCAGACGCTTAACCATGTCCAGCGTTGAGTTCCAGCGTGTTGGGACGTCTTGGATCAGTGGCTGCTGCACCTGCATGCGGTTCTCTTGCTCTGCGTTGAGCTCCAACGTGTTAGCGGGGCTGTGTTTGAAGTGGCCGACAATTTTGCGACACTTGCATTCACAAATCCGCTGTCAGCGAGGCTCACGGTGGTGCTTCTCTGCAAGATGTGAGCGATGCACGGCATGTGTTCATATGACAGTAGTCTAGCCGCGGCTATCATATTGCGTGCACTGTCTGTCCCTATAGTGGTCGTTTTGTCTTCAATTGCCCAGTTGCTTGCAACAGTTTGGAACTGTTCCGCACATGCCTCTGCAAAGTGGCGCTCTTCTGTTTTCATGCACGTTAGTGCAAGCGACTTTAACTTCCATCCGTCGGTGATTAGATGTGCAGTTACACCCAGGTAGTTATTGTTACTCACAGAGGTCCAGTGATCCCCTGTCAGCGCCACATAATTCGTAGCAGCCAAGTCATTTTCCTTTTTTTTCTTTTCAGCTTCATACAGCTCGTCGATTTTAGTCATTATTGTGCGTCTTTTCGGTGCTCTGATGCTCGAGTCCCCCGTTGCCACTCGCAAAACTTCGGTGAACCCCTCATCCTCAACAATATTAATCGGTCTACAGCTTTTTGCAATCCACTTGGCATCTGTGCTAGTCAACTTGTCACAGGCAGACTTAGTGAGGGGCCTACGTTGTTCAGTCAGAGTGGTTTGGCGCATTGCACTTGAACGCCCCTCGCCGACCAACGCATGCTTCGCGTTGAGGTGGTACTTTAGGCTGATATTGCTACGGTGAAACGATAACATCTTCCCGCAGAGTGTGCACATCACCTTGGTTTTATTGAATGTTCCATCTTTGTTTTTTTGGAACACGAATTTCCCATCCAGAAGGTCCTCAGGTTCATCAGAGTTATCCATGTTGTTTGTTTGTTTGGATGGCAGCTGCCGTCTGACTGCAACTCCGAGCGGCGACTAGTGCAGAGCGCTTGGAATTGTGGGTATATTGGAAGCTCATTCTGCGCATGCGTAAAAAAAAAAACCGAATTAATCCTGTAATTTAATCATAACGCGTTAACGCGTTATTTTTCACAGCCCTAATTTATATATATTTAACAATAGGTTAATTGTGATAATAACACAGTTATTAGTAGCTGCTCCCTCATTAAAATCACAGATAATCATTGTTTGCTCTAATGTTTATTGAATATCAGCAGTTGTTCATCAGGACCTTCAGTCAGCAGAAGGGTTGTTCTAAACAAAGTGTCTGATAATGATTTTTTTGTGTAAGCGGGATCTCTGGTGGTTGGTTCTGGGCCTTGAGGGTTTATTCGCTCTTCAGTCGTTGGATTGGTGTGTGTGTGCATGCGTCAGCGCCATGGGCTTGAAACAAAGTGACTGCTCTAGCAGAAGGCACAATAACTGATTTTTTTTTATTTTTTGGAAGCCAAAAATATCTCCTAATTGTTTGTGTAAGTAGCCTCAGACTGACTCGTGGGGGTCTCAGCAGGGGTGTGTGGATGTAGGAGGGATGAGGGGAGGGGCGGGAGCAGAGCCATATTCTCATCTACCAGAAAATCCTCCTTTTACAAAATGTTTAGGTCGTTACTGTTGATATAGTCCAAGTCTTTAGAGTAAATGGCTCCAACTTCACTGGGCAAAAGTGAAAATATTATATTTCAAAATGCTCATCTTAACAGCCTCAGTGACAGACCCCATGCTTGGAAAATGAATTATACATATGCTTGATTAACCAGCTGAGTCCCTGCGCTCGATCCCTGAGCAAACACCAGCCTTTTGGAATAAATTAAAGCCCAATATTTCAGCTTCAGCATCAGCAGGAGCCTCTAAATAATTATGCAAATATGAAACAAATTTCCCAAGCAGATTTCCAGCTCTGCAATCCTCCTCCATCATTCTTATGCATACCCCATGAATTAACTAAACTATGCCGATCATTATACTTACACAAAATAGGCTAATTAATACACTTGACAATAGTGTTCTCCAGAGGGGAGGGGGGGGGGGGGGTGGCTGAACTAAATCTTCATCACACAGAATCGTAAACCGGAGGCCAAACAGCAGCATGTCGAACTGCTCTCTTGTGGAATCTGCATGAGGACAAAAGATGGGGAATTTACAAGATGATCACATGCCTTCAAAAAAAACGTCCCCTGTTTAATCAAAACACAGTGTTCCTTGTACAGTTAGAGGAGTTAAAATAGAAGGAGCGAGGATTTGGATCGAGCCCAGCGCTGCAGCTTCTCATTTGGTTGTTTTTGTGTTTGTCTGCATTTCTATGTGCAAGAAAGAGGAACACAGAGCTCATTATCCAAACCTTCAAATTACAGTCCCTACCCTTCCAAATCCTTCCAGAAACTCCACAACACGTCCCAGAGGCCAGAGCACAACAGCACCAGTGCTGCTCCGTGGTCTCCATAACACCGTCTTCCTCAGTGCTGCATATGAATATGGATTATGGAATGTATGGCTGATGGGAGGGGATGGTGTTGGACTACCTAATTACATAGCTTGTTATAATGACCATCCTTATCGCATCGCACTCTCTTCTCCCCTTGAAAACATCTAACAAGGAGAGAGGATGAATCTAATGTAAATTCACCGAGTCTTATTTTCTGCAGGGAAAAAGACGTAAGGATATCCGCGGCTACGTGATTGGATTGAATGGAGAGATTTTTGCAGTTCTCTCTACATACGAGAACGCACCAGGTTTTGTAGGTTTACTCCCACACATTAGACTTTAATTACTGCTCCAGTGGGAGAAACCTGTTAACTTGCCAAACCACACATTTATTGGGCAACGCAAACATTGGCCAATAGAAATGTCCCCAATATGGACATGGAGGTGGACTTTTTGGTTCCTTGGTAGAGCGTCTTGCGTTTATTTGTTATTGTTAAGTCTGCTCGTGACCACAGCGTCTCTGAACCCCCTGTGAACCTGAAGAGACCAGCTCTGTTGTGCTAGCATTCAGCCAAAGAGGCAGTATTTGTATTGTGTCTACCCAGTGTAATTGACAAATGAAATAGACTTGGGTTGAGGCCAGTATCTCTTGGCATAACTGGATGGTAAAGTAAACATCAAGTGGCTACTGAAAACATTTGGTCTTAACGTATAGAAATAGATAGAAATAGGTGTTTTCAAGCTTATTTTATCATTAACTGTTACCGTTTAGGCCTCAACAAAGCAGCTTTCACAGCTACTCCACTTTGATGGAGGAGAATAACATGTTAGAAAGCCTGTTTTGTGACGAATTAAAGCTGCCAATGCGGCATATGATTTCCCTCAAGCTTGTTTGAATCTTGAGCACATGTGCTGCAGTAACACATCTAATAATAATAATAATAATACATTTTATTTATAGGCGCCTTTCAGAGCACCCAAGGTCACCTTACACGGCAGATTAAAAAACAACATAAGAAACAATGTATCAAAATCATCAATAACTTAAAATAATTATAATTATCAGATAATAATTTATATTATCACTGTTTCCATTAAGAATGTAAAAGAAATGCTACTTATACATTTTTTTTTGTAAAAATACAAATATTCTGTGTTGCATGTTTCAGGAATATTTTCTCTACACATTCCAGCGTGAACAGCAGCCTGACGATACCATCTATGGCCAAACAATTCAATATGTTAGGGTGGCTTTCAAAAAATGTTTTCTTAGGAATAAGATGTGGTAACCATGCTCCAGTGTGGGCACCACCCAGGCTCTTCAGTCTCTTCAGCACAAGCTGTAATTCACTGCAAAGCGACACCACAGATGCCAGAAGGCCACCACAACTATCTGATCTTGCAGTTGTCCTCTCAGGAGCCAGCCAACTTTTACATATTTCAGAAACTAGGAAGAAACGGATGTATGCAATATATTCAGCGTGTGTATGTGGAGCCTGTACAAGAAGCCGGGAAGTCACAATTTCCCACTGACACCACAGAGCTCCAAATTTAACCTCCTGGCTTCCTGGCTCTCTTCGCTTGGCCATACAACCCCCGAGCCCTTGGCTGCAGTGGGACTCTCCTCTCCACACTGTCATTTCAATGCTTTATGGAGCTCAGATTGCAACAGCCCAGTATTTATATTCACCTCTTTGGGTTTTCATCAGAAAAGGAACAGCATTGTTGGAACACTTGAAATGTTTTCTTCGTCTTGACACCGAAATACAGCAGCATGGTGATAGCATGGGGATACTCAAACACCATGAAACCTCTCAGGGAGGAGATCGCCGCAAATGGTTGGTTGAACACCAGAAACACATTCTGCCCATTCTGTTTTTTTTACAATAAGTCACTTCCTTTCTCCAACCTAAACTCAACCATATTCAATCATATGAATCTTATGACTTTTCCAGAACAGATCTTGCCTTGTGCAAACTCTCTATCTAGAGCTAATGTGGTGCTATTGATCTCCCCACGAGAATGTACACAACTCGCATGTGGCCGGTTAAGTTGTGGCTTATTTCAAATACGTAAATATGGTATACAAGTTATGTAAAGTCATGTAACTGCACCTATATTGGTAAGTTTACACGTTAGTAAACTGCAACTGAGCAAACATATATATATACAAAAGTTCATTAACAGATTGTTCCGAGCAAGTAAAGCTATACTCAACGTCAATTCTGAGGGGGAAAAGTAAATATGTGTGATATAATGTAGATAGATACAATCATATGTTTTAGGGATAACAAATATTCAATAGAAAACAAAAGGGAATATCTACAGTAATTTGTTGTGCACATGTAGATAGTTAGTTTAATGCATGTTAAACTCAGAGGATCATTGAAATCTTTGATTCATGTTTGTGGTGCGTTATAAAATATTAAGATGTCTTAATTTGAATTTGCAAAGTCTTTCACTTCAATATAAATATTTTATGATGTTATTTGTTTTCTTCTTGTCAGAGTGAATTTCTTCAGCAGCAGAATCACAAGTTTTTATGTGCTATAAAACCACAAACAATCTAAAGTCCTCTATACTGGACTTAATACTTTCCTACTAGTGTAGATCAGCAGGAGCTTGTAGTCGACTGGAGGCTCTCAAACAATCACCCTCATCACACATTTAGTTACAAGATATGTCATAATCTAATTGGATGAGGAATCACATTGCCAGGTATTTCACTGAGCATATTCTTGAGCCCCAGAGGATGAACCCTTAACATTTTGGACAATCCACTGGCTTCCACATGAATTGAGATGGCTCAAGTTTTGATAAGGAGTAAATCAGCTGTGGATACTCATCATTGCCAGAGAATGAAATCCATTGTTTTCTCATCATGTATCCAAGAAAAGGCCAATATTTCAACTCACAAGATGAAAAATGTCAAAAAGAGGTTGAGATACAATTTTATTAACAGATATGTAAGCTGAAGAGGATGAAATGTTTTAATTGCGAGGACAAACCTTTAAATTTGTAATTTGGTTTATTTATATTATCAAAACTAATGGTAAGGCTATAGAAAAATCATCAGTCGTTGCTGACTTGGTCCAACTCTTTAATCTTGCGCGTTGTGATGAACATTGCAGCCTCCAGGGGCTGCTGTAGCGGGACTGTTTTTCTTGGCACAGTTGCGTGAAACGCAGAAAGATGCAGATTTTGCTCCGACAGCCTGAAACAGCTACTGAATCTGTCATGGGAATGGTGATGCATTTAATGGAGCCTTTGACTACAAGCTTGGCAAACGCTCAGCTGGCTCAACAAAACTAACTGCCCTCGAATGAAACACCCTGGCTTGTAACCAAGCCAAGTTTCCAGAGGGCTTTGTTCTACCCAATAGCAGCCAAAGGCCTGCAATCAGGCGCATCTTATAACAGAAGGGACTCAACAAATATTCATGTAATTACTAACTAATAACTAGTAAATAGCACGGTTCAATTTTTCAGTTATCACAATATAGAGTCATTGCCCTGTGTGCCAGTGATTCTTGTGAACTGACAATATGTAACGAAAATGCAGTAAACTTATATTCTTTTGTAATTCCAACAGTCAAGATGTAAACATACAGACAATATATCAGACAATATATTCTGTTCTTAACAACAAACCTCACAAAACATCCTGAATGAGCCAAAGTCAGAAGAGCAATTACAAAATACAATCATATTTGTTTGGTAATGCCCCAAATTAAAATGACTGATGATTCTGTTGAGAAAAATGTCCTTAAAAATCAAGCTGTCTTTTGTTGCACAGATTTTTTTTACGTTAATTTGTTGAGTGAGATTTCACATCACCTACTGGGTTGAAAGCATTTGGCATAGACATTTTTGTGATATTTTTTGTGATTTAGTTATGAACAAAGGTTCAAATTCAAAGCTCTGCAGGATCTAGGTAGATTAGTTGCATCATAACAGTAGAAACTTTATTGTGCTAAAACTACAGATAGACACATGCTCTCAAATGATAAAATCACAACTAGGTTAATCTTTTTGTTTGAGCTTTGACCAGAGACATATGATTTATCAATGTTAATAAAGAAGTTAAAATGATTAGTTGGCTGCTGATGGAGCGTATGTTGGGGTGGTAAGAGAAGGGGTGAGGTGGTGTCGGCTGACCGACTCTCTTTGTATTGTCAACATGGTCTTATAGGGCAGTCGAACACACCCAGGCTCTAAGAGGACATCAGCTCTACATGCACCATATACTGTCTCCTCTGATCAGATAACAGACACTGTAGACCCCCACAGCCTGCCGGGACTCAGACCTGAAACATAAGCTCTTACCATTCATTAAACCTGAATTGTACTGAGGCTGATTTACAGGCCGATTGACAAATACCTCCCCTGCAGAGACAAGTGTCCCGATGCTGAGCAATGCACCAGAGGAACATCTCCAAGATCAAATACTTTACGTTTCTTTACTTTAGGTTTTCATCCTAGTTTGGATCCAAAAGCAGTGTTTTACTTCATATATCTTTTTGTTATTAATTTCTTGATGGTTTGCTTTTTTATTCTTAAGAGTGTTACAAGGATCATCATTAAATGTGACCTTTCAAACTCTAAACATAACTTTGGTTACTGTAGTGAGAAATCTTGTGAATTTCCATCTTTCAATCTGTCCATGGAACCAATAGACCTTATCCAGATGTTACTTTGCAGATTCACAGGTCACAGATAAGTTTTTCTTATGATGACTCTTCCACATAGACCATCTTTGTTCAGCATGCTGGGCAGTGAAATGGTTCGCCAACACTCCCATGACAGATAAACCTGCATCATTTGTAGTTTTTTGCTTTGTCTTATCTTAAATTTGGAGGTTTTTCTTGTTCTGCCAAATAGTGACATGACCGCCAGAGTTTCCTTTAACTGTCAGTAGACCAAACGCTCCAGCTTTATCAAAGTGCTTCCACTTTCCATGTTCCTGCATACCACTAACATGCCGATGCTATACGTCTCCTATATGAACACATTCCAAGTTTAGCTGTGGAACTGTCATCAGATGACATTTCCTAAGGGCACATTTTTCCACTTTTCCTCAAAAATTAACCCAATTTGTATTTTCCATTGAACAGTGACTGTGTACACAAATATGTAATGTATTCAGTACATATGTGGGTTTACAGCGTGAGAGGCAGTAACAGTGAGACCTCTGCTATATATACACCAGACACTGGCTTCTCATACAATCTCGACTTCGACAAATTATCTGCTGCTCCTCTCTGCTTTAACATCACCCATACTTGTCTCTTATGTGACAAATGCACTCACCCAGCGTTATCCCCTTTATTTTCCCTGTCACATTCCAATCTGCTTCCTCCGCCCTCCACTCACTGTTTCCATCACCTCACGTAAACTCCTGTATAGGAAAAGTCATCCAGGCCCCAGACAAGAAAAACATGACCCCCAAACAAGGCCTGATGGAATGGGAACCTGGCAAACCCCAGGAAATGTGTATGTTTGCAGTTTCCACTCAGGGCATTCTCTGACCCTCAGTACACACTCATGACCACAGCACCACACAAGCTGAGCCGTGGAATGGTGGTGATTTTGCTTTAACAGCACTTTAAGGGACATAGGAACTTGCCATGCACTTTAAATGGGTCACAGTGTCAAATATCAGTTTCCTGGGTTTAATCTGCCATTGTGGTCTACCTTCCATTTAAAAACCTCTTCCAACCAACCAGCATTACAAATGTGTTTCTGCAGGGAAAACACACTGATGCTACTTTCAAACCTTTCACTGGATGCCCTTTATCATTTGAACTATCTCAGTAGAAAGTCTTGTCCACAATGTTCCGTAATGTGCTCAAAGGGCAGCCGTCTGAGCAGAGAGGCTCTCTGGATTTACCACTTATTAAATAGTGTTTGAATCTTGAACGTATAGTTGTGAATGTGCAGGGATTCAGCGTCGGTGCAGAATTTGTTCGGTGATGTGATTCCAGTTATTAACTGCTGATTCTGGAGAAATGGAAGAGAGAGTGTGCTTCCAGGACACGAGGTAATAGGAAACACATGAATGTGCAGCAAACTGTAGAGTAGGCTGTCTATGGTACAAACCTGTGTGTGTCTGTGTGTGTGTGTGTGTGCTCGCGGGCGCGTCCATGCGTTGTGTCTATGCATACTTTAAAGGCTAATATTCACTCACGTTGGCCCAGACAACTTAGGCAAGAGAAACCAAGAAGAAAGTGTTTGTGTTAGAGCAGAGAGAACTGGCAAGTCTGCAAGCTGTGGAGCTGAGTGTTCATTTTCCCTTTTTTCCTACCAACTGGGTCTGGAACACAGAGGCACAGACACAGGGGGAGAACTTTGATTTGTACTCCTATCCACTTTGGTTTGTTAGCGCTGTAAGCCATGAGCATGAAGCTAAAACAACTTTCCCAGCTAAAGAAGCAAAGTGTGGCTCAACGGGCAGAGCCTCTGTGGAATCTGTTGTTCATGTAGCAGGAGGCCCCTGAGGTGCTGCCCAGAACTCTACTTCACCATAAGCCCTCCTTTTCATTCTGCTTTGTCTTACTGCGGCCAAATCAGGAGTAACCCGAAGGCATCTGTCTGCTTCTGTTCATCCATTTGTTTTTTAGACTTTTTATATCTCAGTTAACCTTCCACATCAATTTATTGCTTGATCAGATTGCTCATAGTTAGTAGTGTAATTGGTCAATCTCTGGGTCCATTGGCTATTGTCTGATGATGAATTAATCTCTGGGGGCATCGGCCAGTAGTTTAAGGCGTCCGATGTAGACAGTGGATATTTTTTGCATGTCACACAAGGTGTATGGTGATGTGTCAAAAGAAGGTAGCATCTTAAGCCATTTGCAGACATGTCCTGCGGAGGCTCTCAGGAGAATTGGATCCGGACTTTCTCTGCAATTAGACTTCAATGTTTATGGCTCCTCTTTTTCACTTGGAGATATTTATGTCTTATTTTTTTATTCATTTTTGCATCTGTCGTGTGTGAAAAGTGTCATCAACTCGCTTGCATTCAATCCAGCGGGGATCCCCTTCTGTGAGCTCACATCGGATTCTACAGACTTTCTGCAGACTCTACACTAGGAGTGACAGGTGAAGACAGTCTGCAGCAAGTCTGAGAGCAGCTTTAGCGTTGACTGTTTGGTCCTTGTGTCTCTTAATTGTCTTCATTTTATCCATGTTCCTGTCATTTCAATTCACGGTCACTATTTGTTTGTTGCTGCAGCTCAGTGTAGACTGGCAGCTGGGCTCTGCATAATGACCAGGTTAAGTACTGCAGCAGATCCTCAGAACCAGAACCTGTCTGTGTTCCACTGTGTCAGCTTTACACCTGATCACCTGAGACACCAGAGCTAAAAAGGTCCTTTCCTTGTTAAATAAGTGGCCTCTGTGTCAGTGACGTTTCTACTAATCAACCATATTTGTCTTGATTCATATAAGCAGTCAAATACGGCAACAAGCTGCAGAAAATCCCTGTAACAATGTCCGACCACGTGCACTGACCACTGAGCATTCTCGCCAGTTATCTGTGTCTACCTCCCTGATTGTGTTTACTATAAATATACTGTGGAAACAGTGGAGTGTTTATTTGTTGTGCATGAAGCAGCTCAGCACAGACCTGCTCACATTCTTCTAAACATCTCTGGCAACATTTAAAAACTCAAGTTCCAGAAAGTTCAGATTTAACATATGGAAAAGTATCTTTATGTTACAATCATTCCAAATCCTAAATGTGTAATCACCCACATCAGATCCTAAATGAAGCCCTATTCACCCTCAGTTACACACGCACATCCTTACACAAAGAGGTGTCAGAGAGCAGCTTATTGAACCATCAATTCCTAGTTCAGGGTTTTCCATGAGGGATATTTAAGGGCAGCCTGACTTAGTTCATTAAACAAGGTCAGACAAAAGGGGACCTCCCTGCAGGGACAGCGGTCAGACCTCCGACCCCAGTCATGACCTCTGACCCTGAATGGTCGGGATATAGAGAGAATCGGTCTTTAATCAGTCAGGCAAACATAGTAAAGCCATGCTGCAAATGCCTGAGCCTGGATTTAACATTTGCATGATTTCTTTTTTTTTTTTCTTTTTTTTTTAAACAAGTTGCTCCAGAAAATCAACAGTAACCATGTTCCTCATCCACTGTCTGCGGATTTTATGCTTCCCATCTGGGGCTTATTAAAATTTCCCTGATAGCGAAAGCTCTTTAATAAATCAGAAATCAGGGAAAGTTGTGCATTTGAGTGCCTGCTTAAAAAAAGACATGATGAATAATAGAAAATGGTGGTGGTGGGGGGTGGGAGCAGAAGAAAAAAGAAGATGAGTATTGTGGACAGCAGAATTTCACTATGACCTGTTCTTA
Source organism: Limanda limanda (assembly GCF_963576545.1). Lineage (NCBI taxonomy): Eukaryota > Metazoa > Chordata > Actinopteri > Pleuronectiformes > Pleuronectidae > Limanda > Limanda limanda. The sequence goes on from NC_083646.1 coordinate 22,658,995, forward strand.
AAGTTCATGGTATCTACAGAACTGTTTGATTTAGAGCAGAAACAAGTCATTGCAATGATGCACTGACCTGCAGGTCAGCTTCCAGAGATTTACTTTATTAAATTCCTGCCCAACTTATACTCCCACTGGGCTGTGTTTTGCAAGAATAAGCCAAACGAGAAGGAAAGACTTGACTTTGTTTCAAAGCTGTTCAAAGATGTGTGTAGTTGATCTGATGTTATAAAGGACATGACAAGTAAAAAACTGTTTTTAATGCATTTATTGAGTGGATAGAAAAAATGTATCATAATAAATCCATACATTTCAACCAAATAATTGTTGTCGATATACTAAAAAGTAGTTTGATGGCACGTAACAGTAACTTAAAGTGTTGTTTGCATGCAAGTGGGCTGATCAATGTTCCTTGATTTTGTGGCCTAACGATCAAATATTCAAATGAACAATGAATTCAGGAACATTGGATTCACTCACACATCCCATTCCCATGTAAAAGAGAAAGTACAGGATTAAAAAATGCAAAGAAAAAGACAGTAGTTAGGGAGAGGAACTGGAAGACTCAAACATGGGTTTTATAATTAGAAGTAGAAAAATCTTTCCCATATATGTTCACCTGGGACATCCAATTCTGTTAATATAAATGGTAAAATAATCTAAATAAAATCATAACATACAGCATCAGCATGAGGACTAGTACTGATGATACTTAAGTAATTGCTTTGTGCTCTTCAAGATTTATTTATCGTACATGAATCTGCATTATTATAAATTCTTGCCAAAATACAAATACATTGGCAGAAATAAAAGTAGGTGATGAAAATCTAACTTCATGTGGGGGGGGAAATTGAGCAAAAAGTTAGAATAACACTACTTTCAGAAATATATTTAGTAAATAATTACTTCATTAGTAATTTTTTATTTTTTATTGTTGCTTTTTTCAACACAGAGCAATTTAGGGATTTCACTGTTGAGGGGGAGGGTGCTTCTGTGAAAGGACAGCCAGCAGCTGGCCACGCCTGCTAAGTCCTCCCCACAAAACCCACCCACCAGCTCCATCTGCTTTCCAAGTGGAACGCCCTGACACACACACACACACACACACACAAACACACACACACACACACACACACACACACAAACACAGAATATTCTGCGCTCTTTGAGTAGATGCGTACATCTGTTACACCAGATCCCTTATAAAACAATGAAATGTGTGTTGACTTATCAAGTCTATGACAGTGGATTTAGGAGATGACACTAGTCACTCACACACAGAGGACACTACTACTCTGCTTCACTGACATTCAATCTGACAGCTGAGTCCCTTTTAGAGGTTTTATAAAATGACATCAAGTGAAGTAAGTGTTGTCCTGCCTCGAAAAAAGGGTGAAAGAAATCATACAAGTTACTGCAAAGCTAACAGAATATACCTTCTATATAGGAAAGAGTACACTGTACAATATAAACCAAATACACTTTAAAACACCAGCACAGATGAATAATGAGTTGTAGTTGAAACTCCAGTTGAAACTTGGGCCGGATCCTTGACGTCAGACTTTCGTTTGACTTGCAAAACAAAGTCTTAATTATATTCGTGTCGTAGATTAAAAATAATCTAAAATAAATAATCCCTTTAAAACTCTGCCCTGAACCTGTCACCTTCTTTCTCTCACCAGCCAACAGCCTTAATTAAACTGTAGCATGATCCCCAAACACATGTGTCCAGTGCCGACCTTCAGACATTTACAAGGGTGTTAATGTTCCCTGCATTTACTGTGAGCGTAGAGACACGTGGACATGGATTGACACAGACACATACTGTATGTCTCAAGTCAGATAGCTACAGGAGCAGCAGATTAACATGGGGCTCATCCAACACTTGAGACTCCCAGCATATACATTACAGGCCTGTTTCCACTGGGAACTGACTTCCCAAGCCTGGGCAAACAACACAGAGAGAGAGAGAGAGAGGGAGAACGAGAGGAAGAGAGAGCAAGAGAATGTGAAGCAGCAAATAGGAAAGTCAGGGTGGAAAGGGACCTGACAGAGGAATGCATTATTTATCAATCCACAGCTCCCTCCTTCATCCTTTACTCCTCCTCTTTCTCTGCTCACGCCTCCCCTTGTTCTTCTGTGTTGTACTCTCTCCACCTCCCAGTCCTCGATTCCCTCTTGCGCGACATCCCCAAATTTCCCTTTCACTCCCCTCCTCCTCCTCCTCCTCCTCCTCCTCCTCCTCCTCCTCCTCCTCCTCCTCCTCCTCCTCCTCCTCCTCCTCCTCCTCCTCCTCCTCCTCCTCCTCCTCCTCCTCATATTCAACTCACTCTTGGTCATCTTCCACTTTCTTGCAATCCGCTATTCTCCAGTCTATGGAATCAAGCTTCTCTTTGTACTTTTACTGAAAACAGCAACACCACAGACAAAAAGAAAGAAATGAGTTACATTTCATGACTGAATCTTCAAGCAATTAAAAATAAAACACATAATATTGTATTTCTACATCATCTGGTCTTGGCTGCAACTTCTGACAGGAACATGAGAGACCAGTGGCCAAGACAAAGATCAGCCGAGTTTAAAATTTTTAAAAAAGTATAAAAGTCAGCTGAAATATTTGTCATGAGACGACATCAGTCATGAGACAGACCGTCAGAAATCAGCTGTAAAACCGTCTAATCAGCCAGTGCATCATAAAATCATTTTTTTGTCTCACTTACAAAGCAAAACCTTGGAGTTAACTGCTGATTTCCAGCGTGCACTACTTCCTTGTACTTTTTACAATGTCAAATGTTTTAATAACACCCTGGGGTTTTCTCTTTTCTGTGTTTCAGGTTGCCGGTTTAAAAAGACCTGAAGATGCTGAGATTGAGGATCCAGATGAATGAAAGAGCCCCAGTTCTCTTTATTTATTACCTTCACAATATGTGTGTGTGTGTGTGAGAGAGAGAGAGAGAGAAAGAAAGAGACACTGAGAGAGAAAGAAAATTGAGAAGATATGAATGCATTATTGCATTATGAACGGTACGTACGATTTCAGTTTATTATTTGCAAATTTTGTTTACTTTTTATAAGGCTCCAATAACTCATATATCATTGTCACAGTATAAGCGAAAGGTCTTTACTATTGGTACATATTGTGTTTTGTGTTTGTAACTAGCCTCCTATTTAAGAATGTATATTTGTACGTATGATATACTCATCTAGAAACTATACAATGGACAGTTTTAATATTGTTTCATCTCCTCACCATTAAACTGCTCTGCCTGGACACATTACACGACAAACACATATCAGAGACATGCATACGAGCAAAAACGCTTCTTGAAAGTAAGATAAATTGGTAGGTTTTCTGTTTTCTAATCTTATCTCTAGTGAGTGGAAAAGCTACAGTTCTAATAATAGTGGAGGGCTCTCAGCGGGTGGGACACAACCTCTGGCAGCCATATTGGAGGTCCATGGTTCTTTGGTACCTGAAAGCAGCTGTAAATGTAAACTTGGTTGAACCAGCAGTCGAGGCATGGGTGAATATGATCTGCTTTTGTCAGATCATCATTGTAGTATCACTCAGATTTAAACGTTTCTGAATCCGATTTGATACTGGTACTAAAATGTTGTCTCAATCGATCAGAATCGAAGGACACAAGTGAGAACCTGCTTGTAGGAAAAACATTAGTAACACAATTTCCTACGGACCTCCATGATGGAACCACAGCTGGCTGATAGGAGTTTTGTGTTGCAAACGAAAAGCCACTCCAACTCCAGGAGATGTTGATGGTGCACACATACCAGGGACTGCACCAACCTGTATATGTAAGAATATAGGCTATAGACGCAATACCGTAATGGACAACAGCTGTAAGTGTGTGTGTCTGATAGAGACTTGTGTGTGTGTGTGTGTGTGAGAGTGTGTGTCCTCGTGAGTGTATTAAACATGGGCAATAGCAAAGCATTGGTGCTTCCATCCATGTAAATGAGCTAATGTACAAAATGTAAAACACCAAGGCAATAGGCTGTTGTTTGATTTGGCCCACGACAATCCTCCCCCTTCACTTTATGTGATACCATCAAAAGATCTGCAATATTCTATCAGAAACGGATGATCTGTGTCAATAACCCCAACCCTGCGTCCAGAGTCACATGTTATATTGAACTGGTGCTTTTCTTTTATGATGAATGATGCAAATGCACAGGTGATTCCTGTACGGTGGTGTGTATTTGCAGTATGAGTATTTGGGGCGGTGAGTAACTTTGATCAGTCACTCCATCGCCAACATGTGCTCCCATGCAGGGTGCCCCCCCCCCCCCCCCCCATATGTGTGCCCCTCAACATCCTACATCTTCTCAGTGTTTTTAAACTTTTTATGACGCTACAATGAAGGTATAACCTGGTATCATCTGCAAAGATGTTTATACTGTTTTCGATCTCTTTCTTTTGCTGTTTTGTGTGAATATATCTGAATATTACAGCTTAGACATATGGTAATAATTGTGAAGTACTATCAATTCAATGGCTTCCTCTTTATCAATCAGATTGATATTGACTGAAACACCAATATTGGCCCCACACTGCTGATTAGCCGGTGAGATGAGGCTGCAAATGGGAGGCAATGGAGCATTGGAAACTGTTGATACTTGTCATGTCACTCCATGGCCTTTTAAATACACACGTGTGTACGCATGCACGCACACACACACACACACACACACAAACACACACTATTATAATATAGATGTCTTGCCTGCTTGGATAAACTACCTTCACCTACATTGTCCTTTTAGCTACAGTACAGTATAACCCTGCAGATTCTCTACCCCCCCACAAACCCCCCCTCCAGCTGGTATTTGTTTTGCAAGTTGTCACATTTAATGGATAGGTTTCCGATTTGTACTCATCCGTCTCGATACATCACATAATATCATCCCTCTTCTTCTGTGATTATAGAGATGTTGTCAAAACCTACAAGGCGAGAGCTGTTCAAAAATACATTCCAAAGCAGCCAGTTGTTACTCACCTGTGTTTAGGTTGAATTGGATTTCATGAGCTGCTGTGATGGAGTGCCCAGGTTGTCATATTAGCTTTGAAAAAGTGATAAGTGGATCGAGGCTCAAATCTAAGATGTTCTTTGTTTCTTCTCTGCCCTGTGGTGTCCTTAAATAACTTGATTTGATTTGAAATTCTCATGCTACTGCCTATTGGGTTACATCTGAGTGGCACACAGTAACTAAATTACTCCATGAAAGAAACATAAATGTCATATTTCCATCATACTTTCCTCATGCTTTTCCAGAGTTTGGGGTGGAATTAACGGCACCGCACTGGAGAAATGTTACCACCAACTGTTCTTAATCTGGTTGCAGCCCTGGTTGTGCTGATTTTCCAAAAACCATTGCATGGAAAACGTTTCTACTGAATATTAAATTTGACTAATCTTTTGAATGCATTTGTCACAGAACAAGGACTGTGGACTGTGTCCTCTATCCTAACTCTTATCCTGAGTAACTTATCTTTTAAAGTAGGAAAAGCAAAGATATACAAGTTGAGTTTTAAAGCACATCATCATAAATGTGGGCCAGTCTTGCTTTTTCTGACCACAGAGAGCAGCGGCTTTGGGGCAAACATTTAAAATTATGGGATAAACTCTCCCCAATAGTGTTTGGAAAATGCACTTTAAAGATAAATTAGCCCTTACATTCCAGCCTGTATGTCAATTTGAAGCACTTCCGTTGCCCTTATTGATCAAATTAAATATATATACTTTTTCCTGGCCTCTGAAGCCCACTGTATATACAACACATATGAGTCAACCAGCCCCTCTTACAAATGTTAATATTCTACCCGGTTTTGAACCGCACAGATTGAGGAGAGCTTGTAGAAATGCTGTTCTCGAACTTATCTCGTGGCTTTCCAGTGTCGTCCCCAGGCTGCGATTGTGCAGCGCAAAAAAAAAAAGCAAGGAGGAGAGGTGGCGGGTAACGGCAGTAAAGTGGCGTGACAAGACACACTAAATACCATCCAACTGTACCCAGCCTCGCGTGGCTTTAAGGGATCGCCGACAGTATTAGCAGCTAAATAATTATTTTTGGTGAGCCAACCTCCCCCCCCACACACACACACTCGCACCTGTCCCCCACAACCACCCCAACAACACTCTCACTTCTGCGGATCTCTGTCAGCCTGCAGTCTCGTGTAAAACTTTGGATTCCTGATCGGGCCGAGTTCCCTGAAGGCCCTCGGTCCAACCTTGAATGTTCCTCACGTATTTCATATAAAGTCCAGCGAAGGGAAAGACTGTGTGACATTGCACATTTAGCACTGTGAGAAGAGACATTAGAAAATCAATACAAATGTCAAAGGTGGAGATTGAAAAAGCAATGACACACTTTGTATGAAGTGAAACACAGATGCTTCCATCATGTTTGTATACAGGGTTGCAAATGTCCTCTTACTGCAATCAAAGAGAAGTCGTATATGGATATACGTATATGACGAATATAAATATGAGATATTTTTGGCTTTCTTTATCATGTGGATAGAAGGGGCGTCGGTTGAGAAACATCCAGCCTGCTTCCCTCGCTGTGCTGAACAAAGAATTTATGTTACAACAAGGCTTCTCTCACTTTTTATTTTTCTTCTTGTATGCTGCACTGACAAATTCACCATTTTGACATGTGGTTTGGAAAACAGAAGTGTCATCTGTCACTTCATCAATTGAAACAATATATTATACAGTAGAATAGCTGTTGCATTTATTTGGTACAACCTGTATGTAATGTTATTATGGAAGATGTAATGTCCTTCTGTAAATGTTGTTTAATGTTGTTTTACCTGAAATAAAATTGATTATATGATTCAGATGCTTCAGTGGAGCGCTGACTTGCCTCTCTGTTTTCTACAGTATATTGCCAGAGGTTGATCTATCTACTATATATATATCTATAAAACTCTACTTCTATTTTAACAATCTCAGCTCATGGTCTTAAGTAGGCGGCACAAATTTCACCCCACCTCCAAATCCATCTTATTGGGTTTAATGGCAGAAAACAGGGTTACTGTGGCAGGCACTTGGTTCAAGACTCCTAATGAATCATGGGTATGCTGAGGGTGTTACATGCAATAAACCAAGCAGAAGTAGTTCAGCAGCCGCCATAATAAGAGATGTTTGAGTTCTCTTAATGATAAGGAAAGGAGTTTCAATGCTTCCTAAATTGTCTCCTTTAGCATAGGAAACACCGGACCATCCTTTATCAAAGAAAGGGAGAAAATGGCGCCCCACAATTCTTTGCGGCATGAAAATTTAAAGCGACACAACCTCGTAGTTGGACCTGGACACACCTACGTAAATATACAAAACAGAACAGCTGTTTTATTCTATAAATTTTAAATCATTAAAAATCTTTCCAACTCTACCTGGAACCATTTGAAAAGACGAGGCTTGCCTTCTCTGCATGTTCCTGCTTCTTTATTTCAGACTTATTTTTGGAAACAGATGTTGGTGTGGAAAGCTTTCTATTGCAGCATCAAATTGGTTTTAAGTTTGCAAATACATTTTCATGGCATAGTGATAAATTAAGTATAATAGGGATCAGAACTTCTACACTACGATTTTGAGAAATTTATATTACTCATATTAAAAATGTACATGACAAAAGTCTGGTCCTACAACATAATACGGCTCAGGGATGGACCTTGGCTCTACTCAAGGCACAACTTGAGCAGCACTAGAGGAGTGAATACTATCAACTCTGTGAGCATACTTGTGTGGGTTCCACTTACAAGTGGCAAACATTATGTTGTCACGAACCAGACAGTTAAAGGAGAAACAAGCAAATGATTACTTTTCAAAAGAAGGGATTTATTTTCCCAATAATATCAAATAACTAAGGAATGAAAAAATAAGCAAATTAAGTACAGATCCACCGACATCCAGTCAAAACTACTGCAAACAACAAAAGAGATTAACTCAAACAACTGACCTAAAAGATGAGAAAACAGAGGAAAC